>NC_134749.1:12188477-12788477 GCF_050436995.1 Anticarsia gemmatalis | reverse complement strand
ATTTAACAACTGGGATGAAACAATGCGATTAATAGTCATCAAAATCGTTTAGCCTGAGCTTAATAAAATTCAATCTGAATTTCGCATTTTACAAACAATATTTTATAATATAACATTACTTCTTGCTTTCACACAATTAACACCCGTCAACCAAATCACAGCACAAAAAGTTCCCAACTTATCCCAAACATGAAATGTCATTTAATTTAACACGAGAGCAGTGGAGTGTGGCCTGATAAATTCGTTCCTCTCACCTTGCTTGCGATAATGCCGGCTTTTCGACCAAATTAATTTTAAATATACCCTGTTATTGTCGTTTAATTAAAACATGGACAAGGACCTTTTATGAACGCTCAAGATTAATAATCATGACGGATTTATTAAAGGTTTAAGTTGGGTGTATATTTTATATGAAGCGTGTATGAAGATGTGGTATATGATATAGTAATTTAAAGTTGTCTTGTTTGATTGCTAGGTTTTATTTTTGAGAATCATGCTTTAGATGCCAAGAATGTTTGAAACATATGGATATTATAAGCAGACATGGATGTGTTAAACTGTATGACTAGACCTGATCGACTCAACTATGCTGACCACAATCATAGGACTTTATGAAGCTTTTTTAAATCATGATAGCCTAAAAAGAAGTTAATTGAAAAGCTGAAAATCAGATACTTTAATTAGGAATGTTTTGCTGCAAATTATAATAACAATAACGTCAAATTTTCCTAAAATGCATAATCATTTAGTACGTGATAATGCAGTATCATAAATAACAATCGAATTATAATCTTTTAAAACCATTTCGGTATAATTTGTCATAATTTAATACCTCTCATTTCCGATGTTCTGTCAGGATTCACGGATAATGCCGATAATTTAATTGATAATATAATTTAATTTAGTTAATAGCTGATATTTACGCGGCAGCGTTTCCGCCATTCAACAGCGCGGAACAATAATTTGTTGTTGTAGACGAGTTCGTGTATTAATTGGGAATAACCGGGAAATAATTATTTAAATAGTTAATGTTATGCTTTGTTCCCATGACAGTAGAAATCCTGGAATGCTACTTTTTAATATAGAATTTACAGTCATTACTTTTAATTGTAGGTGAGAAGATAATAATATTTTTGGTGGTAAGATGCATCATACAGATAGTGGTGTTGAGGCCGAAGGCTTATTTCCTGGCAATAGGATTTTTAAATTGATGGTACTTTTATATTCAATACATTATTAATGCGCAGGTTTTTAGATCATGTTACATTAAAGTACTACAAGGTTTCAGGCTGTTCTCTAATGAATGAAAATTGAATGAAAAAAAAAAGGGTTTGGTTCTTAATTTGGTAGGATTCTTGTATCGAATGCTTAGAGCTGCTTAAAGATAATAAGTATGTCTATTAAAATATGATAAGCCAAAAATGATGTGTCTATTTAAAAAGCCTATCAAATTTTTCTTCGACGATAACCCTTCGAAACTCAATCATAATTGAACTCAAACTATCAATTCAAAGACCTAAAGAATTCCATGCCCTATTCAGAACAGCTCCAACAATTGCAAAGAGTACTTAATAAAGCTGGTTAAGAACGAGGGGGGCGACTGAAGGGTGAGGGGGAAGGGAGGGGAGCCAAAAACAAGCGCTTTGTGAAGCACCTGGGACAGAGTGATAATGAAACTAATTTACTAGATTTAGCCTTTCGAGATGTGATGGAGAGAAAAGATTTGGAGGCGGTATTCTTATTTTGTGAGTTTTTCAAGGGCTTTTGAAATACGGTGTACTTATTTTTTTCATTTCCATAATGTGGTTAAAGTACGATTGACTTCTGACGATTTATTTTCAAAAAATGTTTTTGACTATTTTTATGTCAAATTCAACAAGAGTTCTTTGCTTCGGGAGGAAACCAGAAGTGTGCAGGACTTTACTAGTTGTGTCAGACTAATCGGTTTATGAAAGTAAAGCAATAATGTTCCTATCTGTGTATTACACAAGGCCTAAGTCATTTAAGTCATGTCTGAAAAACATTATACTGAATCGTTGTACCGAATCAAAATAAAGTTATAGATTTCATGTCAGTTTTTCCACATAAATAAAAGCTTACATCCGGGAAAAACAAAAGTCAAATATTTATGTTCAATATTGACAAATGATTTTTGTAGTTTGCAGCCACCGAATTTATCAACAGTTAAAATAAATATGCAGATATTTTTTTTTATATTTTGGTAAAAATTGTGTTACACATTGTACGTATAATTCATCAAAATTTGTAAAAAACATACTAGGCATAGTCTTTAATTTTTAGATTTTTTATTTAACTTGCGATCACGGGCATTGTGACCTACGCCGAAACGTCAAAAAACCTGAAACTATAGATTAATGTTCGCGCTAATTACCCTATTATACATAATATTACACTGCCTATAAAATAAACAAGAACACAAAGCTTATTAAAATAAACATTATTTTATTCAAAAACCAGTCCCTATTCTACAAACAAACAAAACACGAACAAAAACGTGAACGATAACGTTTTCATCTCTTCTTAAATGCAAGTTGTGACTGAAGTCACTGAGAGTCGTTGGATTAAATTTTCTTAGTCGATGAATGGAGCTGCGATATCGTTGAACTGCATCAACTCGACGTTCTTACTGCTTATTACACTATTTTTATACGACGTAATGAATCTATCTGTGAAATTTAAATTGAATGATGATTTAACTTTGAAATTGAATGTTTAGTTGGATAGTTCTTCACTTAAGTCTTTAGCTTGTGTAAAATATACGTTTTAAGGAAATATTGAGTTCAAAATTTATCATGTTATATTGCGATTACCCTTGTAGTTTTTTTACAGTAGTAGCAGCAGAGGCGTAAGAAATTTGCCAGCATGTTGCAAATTACTATAATATAGGAATGATTTACCAGATATAATATGTAATTTTGGTAAAAGTGCTTCAAAATAAAGAAATCACCAGATAGGTTGGGTTTAAAATCCGACAAAAAAAAATCCTTAATCTAAAATCCGAAGTACAAGTTGTGTTTTGTAATAACTTAACCGTAATAAATTATTATATTATTGAAACCTATTTCAATTGTACGGAATTGCGACTGATTGTGACTCTGAACTACCATCATGTACTTAGCTCCAGAGTCGAGAAAACTACAGTATGTCAAGACCACTCTCAAGGATACTTACCACTAACTAAATAAAACTGAACGCACAAAGTAACACAAGGATCCTCTGTACACTTAAACATACTAATCACGTACTCAAATAACTAAACAAACTTTGTACAAACAGAGTGGTATTGGAGATAAACCTATATTTATTTGATGTGGACATTTGAACCTGCCGTAGAGTATCTGATTGTGGTACTCATAATAAAGTAATCGAAAATCAATTGTTATTTCTAATGTATTGTGTATATTTACGCCTTAATTAACTTTCTGTATCTTAATGTAGTAATAAGCCGTTATATTAAAGATGAAAATAAAATCAAAAGACATATGTATGAGCAGTATGCGGGTGCAAAACCAAAGACGTCATTGCATCACTGGCTAATACTGAGGTATAATTTAGACCAGTCTTTCCCAAAGTGGGCGATAACGCCCCCTTGTGGGCGATGGAGATCTAGAGGGGGGCGGTGAGGGGCTCAAAAAAGAAAATAGGGGTGGCGCTGAAGTGATTTACGGGGCGATATGAAACTTCAGTTACTTCTTATTTTAAAATTAATTGAAATTAAAATTCTCCTACTACACAAGTACACAATATCAATTTTTATCCTATTTTGTTGTATGAATATAAACGTTCACAACGCTATTTATATCTTAATTAAGATATTTAGTTATGTATCAAACACTGAAGAATATTCGTATCTTCAAGTGTCGCAAGTGAGGTCCCCACCTCCGAAGACACAAACCGAACGCACGATTATTAATGTACATAGGTACCTAATCTATCTCTCTGGTAAAAAAAGTCTCGTTTAGAAGATAGGTTTAATTAATCTCCAGGCGAAACTAATACATACGTTATTGAGGTTTATAAGGTGAAGAATAAATGGGGGAGCTACAAAATAACTGATTTTGAAAGTGGGCGTTAGATGAAAATAGTTTGGGAACCTCTGATTTAGACCCTCAAAGTAAAATGTTGAATACTATACTCAATAGTACGTGCATCTCATATACCTCTGCTTGCTTGATATTGCTACAAAGATGCTACGTGGTCTAATGTATCATTGCCATGATCTGTACATTGTGTAACTGTAGATCATATTCTCGGCTAGCTTCAAGACTGTAACTCCTAAACTCATAAGCATCTAACTTCACCGTAGACTCTGCTTGAAATGAGAAACATAAAACCACGTTCAAATTCAGCTGAAGGAAGTTATTTACCAAGTCACAAATAAAACATCAAACTCTACATACTTGTTAGTACCGACAGTAGAACTGCTACAGGTACAAAATCACATTCATAATATATTTATTAACCGAAACTACTAAACAAAAACCATCAAAAACAAACGAACATTGAACAGAACCAACTGAAATATTTAAAAAATAGCGTTCGAAACGAAACGAAATTCGAACTCGGAATAACAGTGCGTCCAACCGTTAGACTGACTCGTGAAATTTTAACTAGCCGCCCGCACTGTACACTTTTATTTGCACTGACGTGTACACTGCATAACGTCGCCTGTTTTCGGTAAACTTTAGTTACGGACAACAAATTGTTTTTGCTTACATTACACTGCGTGCCCGAATAATTGGGTGTACACTTGTTAATTCATTATGGTATTGCGTGGTGGGGAATTAAAGCTTTTTTTTTTAGAAACGGCCGCCGCACGGTGGATCGAAAATCGGCTGTAGAAGACATAGGATCTCGATGTCGCGAATGTTATTTTTTTTGATGGAAATGTATTCTGCTGATCATTACTGTTCTATAAAATGTCATATGACGTAATTGTGTGCACAAATGGAAGAGTTATAATTTTTTTAAGAAAATTTTGTATGGAGCTGACATGAAAAATGAGAATATCTCTGGAATCGCAAGGTTGGCCGTTATATCCTTGCACACTGATATAGTACTATTTATTTGTGAATTTTTGACATACTTTATATCGCGGCATCACTTGCGATTTTTTTTCTAAAAATCGTCAAAATTTAAAAAAAATATATTTTGTTTATAATACATTTTAATGCTTAAGTATGACAATAACAAGTGTAATTTACAATATTTTTTATGCTTAGACCAAAACGTTCTAAGAAATCACAAAATCGTACTACTTCTCCTCGAATGGTGTTCTCTGAACCTCGTATAATCTTTGTTTCGGGCCTCTGAAGCTTCTTCCGAAAGACTTCCAATTAGTACAAAAGCATTTACTGCAATTATGTCCCCTCCGTGAATAAACAATTTGTGGACAGTTGATGATGTGCAGTAGGTACCCATCATACAGTTCCACGTATTTTCAGCGGTTGTTCTAGCGTATTCTTTAAATTTCGGCACGTCTACAAACTTTGCAGATGTGATAACTTGCAGAATCACAGCAAATCTGCATATTAGGTCTTCGTCTTATCCAAATTCTGAACTTGTAACGGCAGGATAAACAAATGATATTAACACCAAGGTGGGGATTTGACGGTGATAGGGGGTTTGAAGATGATTCCAGCTCATTTATGACCTCTTTGGTTCCATTAAAGTTGATAGCTGACGGTGATACCGTATGGGTGAATCTAAAACCCTGCTCACCTATGTATTGCCATCCAGTCCAGTTTACTTTTGCGAAAGAATCCAAAGAAGACGTCATAAATGAAAAAACTGCAATGGATAACCAAATTAAATCTCTCGTACCCTCAAAATGTCAAGTACTGAAATTAGTGACCAATTAATGGTGACGATGATTGATGGCAAAATTTTTACATATCTGGCTGTAGCGAAGTGAAATGCGGCCTGCTCTACCTGTATTCGGCTAAGCCCACATAAATGAATAAGTTAGATGCCATTGCGTCAAAAACCGTTTCTTCTGGCGTGTATGAGTTCGGATTATCATCACTTCATGCCCGCATAAACGGAATGTCTTTTACACATAGCGTATCGTCTAGACTTCAAAAAGTGGTCTGCAAGAGGAGAAGGCCATCAAGAGACACTGCATTCACGAAAAAAACTCATCCAAGAACGATTCAGAGATGATCTCAACCATTTGATCGACATCATTAAGCGAGGATTAGACACAACTAACGATGGGAACACAGCAAGGCGATTTTTAGAGTTTCCTTGTAAAACTGCAGCGATCATTGGATTCGATGAAGACCTAATATGCAGATTTGCTGTGATTCTGAGAGCTATCACATCGAGAGTTTGTAGACGTGCCGAAATTTAAAGAATACGCTAGAACAACCGCTGAAAATACGTGGAACTGTATGATGGGTACCTACTGCACATCATCAACTGTCCACAAATTGTTTATTCACGGAGGGGATATAATTGCAGTAAATGCTTTTGTACTAATTGGAAGTCTTTCGGAAGAAGCTTCAGAGGCCCGAAAAAAAGATTATACGAGGTTCAGAGAACACCATTCGAGGAGAAGTATTACGATTTTGTGATTTCTTAGAACGTTTTGGTCTAAGCATAAAAAATATTGTAAATTACACTTGTTATTGTCATACTTAAGCATTAAAATGTATTATAAACAAAATTTTTTTTTTAAAAATTTGACGATTTTTAGAAAAAAAATCGCAAGTGATGCCGCGATATAAAGTATGTCAAAAATTCACACATAAATAGTACTATATCAGTGTGCAAGGATATAACGGCCAACCTTGCGATTCCAGAGATATTCTCATTTTTCATGTCAGCTCCATACAAAATTTTCTTAAAAAAATTATAACTCTTCCATTTGTGCACACAATTACGTCATATGACATTTTATAGAACAGTAATGATCAGCAGAATACATTTCCATAAAAAAAAATAACATTCGCGACATCGAGATCCTATGTCTTCTACAGCCGATTTTCGATCCACAGTGCGCCGGTGTGAATAGGTTCATTTTGTTAGGAGTGTTCCACATTCCACTTCAACTTTTTGTGTGGATTTTTTCTAAATATTTTTGCAATGCGTATGTACCATTGTACAAATATTTTGAAGCACTATAAAATGCCATTCACGCAGAAATGGATCACTAAAAATATTTTATGTATTTTAAATATTGAAATATTATAAAATTATTGCATTGATATGTACGAGTATATGCATCATAAAATTAGTAAAACACTTACTTACTTAAAATAAGCTTTTGAAGCAACACATACTTATTGACTGTTTAGGCATCGCGTGATGACAAGACATGCTAACAAGTATAAAATTACCGCCAACAATACAGTAATGGTATTATAAATTATATCATACACAAACCTAAGAACAACTACCCACATTTTAGAACACAACAAAAACCAAAATTAGAACTCACAATCAATAATTCACACATTCATTCGGTATTCTGTGTATTAAAATTAAATATCTCATTTCTGTATTTACATGACAATGATATCAACAGCATTTATTATGTATTATTGTTTGAAAACCAGCGGTCCGTCGCCGGACCACTGTGCACGAACTGATTTATTTGTGTATAAACAATACATATCCAGACAAAAGGTTCGGAACGATTGTCTCATCCACATTTCTGGGTAAGTGCCCACTGTGCGATTAATTTCCAATGTTTAATATTCGGAAATTAAAAGCTTTTTGTTTGGTATAGGGTTTAGTGATTGTTGGCGTGTAAAAATTTTGGTTGAATGTGTAATAGTTATTTTGTAGGGTAACTAATATGGGTAAACATAGGATTTGTAATTTTATACATTCGTTCCTATTAAAGTTTGCCGATAGCGTCGAATTCTAAAAATATTACCTCATTTCTACAAATATGGTTTTAGTTACATGAATAACGGTATTCGTCAAACCGAGTGTCTCCTGTATCGACCACCACAGATTACTCTTTTGTATAATATTTTGAATAAAGAATGAGAGAGAATTTTCTAGAATATTTGGATTCAAATATAACCTAGTATTTCGATCTAAATATTATTTTTGGACTGTTTTAATTTTTTTATCAAAGCTGTAATTAAAATAATTTCAGGTCAAACATCATCACCCAATTCTAAACACTTAATTTCCGACACTCGCTCACCGAAATTTAATTTTGCTTACATTTCGTAATCTGTACTGTGCAATTGTTCGGGCGTCAGTTCCCGACGGGCGATGAATGCCGGGCTCGTAGATAATGTCAATCATCGTAGCCAGCCGTAGACAATGGATGGTAGACGACGGCAAATACCCGCGCTTCCGCGGCTCAGACACTTTGATTGAAAATCTTTTGTATTTAATATTGTTAATATTTTGTATGGGTTTTTCAATTAGCTGGGTCATTTTTTAGAGTTAACGGTACTTTGGTGTATTTAATTTACTAATTACAATAACTTTACATACATACATCTTATTTCTTACTAGCATTATATATTTATGCGGAAGTAGGTAACAATGTTTGTGCCTCAATGACACTAAACCGATTTTGATGATTTTTCTATTAGCCATTTATGGTTTGGTCAATCTTTTGCAATTAATTTTTTTTCCGTCCAATATGAAAAAAATGCCCGCCAAAATATTCGTGTATTGTTTTACCGCAAGCACTACAACGGCCTCTCATTGGGGAATACTCATATACAGTATAGTTACCGCGATTGACGGGTGTTTTATAGCAGAGTAAAACACTTCAAGTGGTGTGACATACTGTGCTGCCTAAACCATTGAGTATTGAATGAAACTGAAGTTTTCAGTTTCGATTATGGGTTTGGATCGTTAGAAGTAAGAACTAACACAATTGACCTTGGTTGAAGAACTTTTAAAATACAGTTATTTTAAGTTAACCTACAGGACTAGCATAGTTAATATTTTCACAGTCTTCAGAGATATAGTATTAAAAATGGCTTTTTATTGACTTATACTCGACAAAACCTCACCTGTTACATTCGCAAAACTACTCAAATATAATTATAGATGTTTAAGTGGTATAGGAAACCGCATACTTAGCTTTCTACTAATGTGATACAAATACCTATTACGGATTTTACCAAGACTAATCGTCCATTCAGACGCGGCACTTCTAAACAAAATTAATCATATCCCCTAATTGTGTATAGCTTGCGCACAATCCTGAGCCGAGTCCCGCAACGCGCAATAAGCGTTTATTGCCTTAAACGGTAATTTATGTCGCGACCACAACCAACTTTCACCTGTGATGTAGACTAGAATAATGTATAGATAGGATACTTTAATTGTATTGTACCTATGAGGTCAATGACTTGGGTGAAACTCTCCACATTACGACTTTATGAAAATACTTTATCATGAGTCGTTATTGGTTGTAATTGTAACTTTTTCACAAAGAAACCGTGGTCACTATTTTCCAGACAATAATTTACCACAATTTCTTAAATTCCTCATAAAAAACAAAACACGGAAATTGTAAAATAGAAAAAAAAATAACAATCGTCCTGCAAAGTACAATTAAAATCAATGAAGCTTTGGAAAATAAATTGGCTTAGCGATGATAAATTAACGGTTAACGATGATAACAGTTTTCAGAGACAAGTATTATACATATTTGATCGAAACAGGATCATTATGTTAACGCAAATTATACAACCAGTTCCTATCTAATACTATCAAAATATTATGTGGCTTGCTTGTAGGTACGACGACCTAATAGAATCACTTCTACATCTTACTCTACATAGAATATTTAAGAGGAGCGCGTAAGGCATCGACGTGGTGTTGAGATTGATGCTTTAATTTCGGTAATGGCTGCTTATTACGAAGATGCGAGGAGTTGGGGAAAGATTTCCCGATGTGGGTAAACAGGTTAACGTAAATATATGATTATGATGGGAAAACATTTTCGCGTGAGTGGTCGCAGTTTTCTCAGTTGTTTTGCGTAGTTTAGTTTAGTGAGTAGCCCGAGCTTAATAAACTAGTTATTCGTATTGTTTTTCTGGGTGTATGTATACATAAAGGCACAATGCACTTGTTATAAGTGGGGTTACTTATGCAGTGGTGTAAAAGTCATCTCAAGTCCACTACTGAATACAAATTACCAAATAATCAAAGGTCTATCAATACCATTTGTGAAAAACTTTCAGCCCAGTTTTTGACAGCCATAGGAATGAATCTTCATCTTCATCTTTTGAGATCATTAGATGAAAATGCTATCATTTAAGTAAATACTCCAATAATAGAGTCTGTTTTTTTCAACTCAGAAGTAGATACCAATATAATAATAGCAGAACAAAACCATTCAGTTTTCCAGCACACATTACAGAGTATTTTCCGTTTGCAGTATAATCTGAAATAGTCAGTAATCCGAGTAGTTGGCATATGGAGTGGTGCTGCGGAATCCCCCCAATATCCTCAGGTACACCGACGTACTGTAATCCTATACTTGGATGAAAGAGATGGGCAACAGTCGACGATTTGATTTGTCGATAGTCTACCTAATGTTGCCACGATGCGTATGCGTGCGAAAAGACTTTTTCCCCGACCGATAATATTTAGAATTTATTAAGTACTTTTCCACAATGATGATCGTTTTCTTACTTAATAAATGTGACTTCAATAAGTACGCCTTAGTCTTTTAATAATACAATGTATGTTTACCCTTTTAAATTTCCGTGTCGACACTTTCTAATGAAAATGCACTGCTGCAAAAGCTGCAGAGAAGATTTTGAATTGATTAACGTCAACAACCAAGACCAACTTAATAGTCATTCTGAAATACCAAACTCTTGAGACTCATAAACGAATTTGTGTTAAATAAAACATATCTATTTTAAATCCAAATAACAGCAATATTAAAAGAAAATCTATCGATATCGACACAACTACAACACTAGCAAAAAAATCGATAATGCATCGAATTTCCCGAAGGGCTGGAAACGAACGCAAATCGACAGAGATGGATCTGATCTAAGATGTCTTGGGAACCTAATCTTTATATTGCTTGTCATCTTTTTATTGGCTTCAGGGCTCGTCTGCGTTATTACAGAACAACTTTCTTCAACCCCTCATTTGGGAATCACGAAGTTGTGGAAGTTTTCATTGGTATCACGTCTATTGCGAGGTAGGTATTATGTTACTGTGTTGTGTCTGGTAAAGTTCTTTGATTTTGTATGGAAATAGACAGTTAATGAAATGGCCATTTTTAACAATGTGTAGAGATAGGCTAGTTCAATCGCACAGTCACTGAGAAATAATGTTAAAATATGTTTTTGCTTTAACTTTGTATATGGTGAAAAGTGATGAGAGAAGTTTTTTTTACGTGTATTGTAATGTGAGTTGAACGTATTAAAAAGTCACAAAATAAACCTAAAATGTACAAATAAAATACATACTCTCTGCTTTTTTATACCAAACTAATACATACCTACGCATTATAATAATCCCATACTATCCCATCTTCCTGACATACAAAAGAACAGACTTCATCACACATAGAAGCATTAAACCACAAAAACCTATACAAAATCCGACAACATAGGATAAGACTCACGTACGCAATATAAAAAAGCACAATACGCAACTCCTTCATATCTAACCCTTCACTTTCAAAAGTTTTGCCGTCAAATGAAAAATTCCTGGCAGCCTTTGACGCAGACATTTGCAATGTAAATCTGTCCGTTCATCCATTTGGTTAATGGACAGCACCAATACGAAGGTTTCAGGGTCGAAAGCTTGTTCAAATGCTACGGTATGTGTTTTCAGGATTGAGTGATTTTAGTCTGAGTGTCGCGAATGTATGAATAATTTAGGCGATTTTTATTTAGACTGGTTTTCAAAACAGGATAGAATAAGCCTATGTTTTAGTATCCATGAAGTGTTAAAACTAAGCTATGGAAAAGGAGTTCAGTACCAGCAATAGCGTGGCATCATAGGATTAATACAGACAATCAAAATTAACTAGTGCACAGCTGAACTAATAGGTAATTTCTAAACTTTATCATAACAATTATAATATATTGTAAATATAGAGTCAATCGTCAATTTTAAGAACTCCTCTTGAGAGAGCCACAAACACAGCTAATCACATAAATACGTTTAAGAGCAAAGTGCGGAATCTCTTGTTAAAACAAGTAGCAGAATCGTCACACTCGTCTTAGTTTTTATTTATGTATATTTATTATTCATAATATATATATTGTATAATTCAGTATATAGCTTATTTTATTATTTATTTATGTATATGGGTATATATATATGTATTTAATATTTCTTATTTGTTAATCATTATGTATGTATAAACCTATCTATATTTAAGTACACGTACATACATGACTTTATTTTTATTTATTGGTAAACCTGGTTCTTAACGTCCTTTATTTTTATTTTTTTAAACACCTACTTCTTTCAATCTCTGCATCACCCTAAGGTAGACTGGTAGATAATGCCTTTGGCATTAAGTCCGCCTATATACACATGTATATGAAGTTTAAAATAAAATAAATAAATAAATAAAACAATTAATATAACGATACTTCCTTTGACATTTTCACGTTATTTCAATCACCATAATATTATATGACCTCTATTTTCTATAATCCTAAGCAGATGACCAACAAATATATTTTAACAATACATTATACCATTTCTCGGAACTCAATCAATCATCTTGTACGTACATCTCAGTATCAATACTACAAGACGGGAGTGGGCATCAAATCTGGACGATGGACCTAATATCAAATCGATACCCCTTTGATGCGAACTGCATCTGTCCATGTTACAGGCAGTAATGGAAAACTGTCTAACATGAAAATGACTAGAAATACATTTAATAATGATCCCACTAAACTTGCTGTATGATTTTTTTTAAATGAAGACTTGTAATGTTTAAAAATCCAAATTCTTTAAAGCGAAAATAATCAATTCAAACTTTTTTAGTGCAGGCTTTGAGTCTGCCACATAAGCATGTCATAGTGCAGATTGAAGAACCTACGATAAATTTAATAATTTTGAGAAAAACCTCGTGACTAGCAATGGAACTTATTAATATACAATATTTTCTTAAAGCCTTCAATAAAAGTGCTTCAAACATTGTTATGTAATGTTAGTATTACTGTTAAAGTTCATAATACTATTTTCCCTCCTTGTCTGCTACATACACACTTAGCTATTTATATGGGAGATAGTACTATCAGTTGAGCTATCTGCATAGGTCCCCCATAGCGAGGAATTTGTGTGGGATATTATAGTAGATCTAAGAACTACTTAGATCATTCTAGGTATATTAGATTCAGAACACGAGAAATATTGTAAGGATTGTAGTAAAAGGTGTATATTATTACGGTCTCTTCTACTTACCCCAGAGAAACGACGCGCAGTTTAATGTATTTTATTTATCAATAAATATTTGACCCTTAAAATATAAAACATTAGT
Source organism: Anticarsia gemmatalis (assembly GCF_050436995.1). Taxonomy (NCBI): domain Eukaryota; kingdom Metazoa; phylum Arthropoda; class Insecta; order Lepidoptera; family Erebidae; genus Anticarsia; species Anticarsia gemmatalis. The sequence continues at coordinate 12,774,997 of NC_134749.1, read as the reverse complement.
AATCTAGCACAATATACATTGCTTGTGTGTGTGTCAAAACAGTAGCGATCCTTTACCATTATCGACTATCGTCAACCAAAACAAAATATGAGAAATTTCGTATGAAATTTTTTATCAGCGCCGCTAGCGGGCGCCGTGAGAACTATTTTTGCAGTACATTTTTAATGTCTAACTCTTAATAGGTACTCAATAGCACCGACTAAAAAGAACCGCGCTACCGGTGACCATGTCAAAATTATGTTAAGATATTTATTTGTTGACATACTTTTCTATCAACAAACACTGATAATAATAACTCGGTCATTCCCAAAATAGTAAAAATACATATAAAACTCAACACGGGATAGAAAACTGCAATTTTATTTAGCAATTTTCTCACAGAGCGATCCATTAGGATATTACATACAAGCTGACCTGCACTGACGGCTACTTATTACCAGTACTTTACAAATTGAAACATGTTTCCTATCTCGGTTTGAAAATATCTCGGTAAAGAATATCATCTTGTTAGTATTGGGAATGTATGTTGTCAATTTGTATTCTGAGTGTCATTTTGTTGTAACATACATTATTTGTTTTTGTGTCCTACTTTTTAGGTGAAAATGGCAGATCTGGTTCAGGTAAAATTTGTTTGATAGTTAGATAATATCTCAGAGAAAGATCAATTCGACTATTATCGCAAATTAGACCAAGCAGCCGAAATAATATAAGACTTTAAAAAAAATACTTTTACGCAACATAATACTAGAACTTTTTAAAACACGTTGCCATATTCTTTCTATGAACATCAACAAGTCATTAAAAATAATCTGAAAATTCCCTCAAACGTATTCTATTTCCATCGAAACCTCAAACCTTTGCTCTTTCAAACAAAGAATGGCCCAATATGGCGGGTACGATCACTATCCACGTAAAGGTAACCACAAACTCAATGAACAAAACCACATCATAGTACAAACACATCCTTTGTTTCGTATTTACTGATGTAATGGAAAATATTCAAATACTAGCGGACTGGCCCGACTTCGTCCGGGTATGGTACAATTTTTTCACGTTACTCTTCAATAAGACTGGTTGGTCAAAGATCTTTGAAAATGAGAACCGGGACCCACAATTTAACGTGCCTTCCGAATCACGGAAGAACTCAATATGTTTAAGATGGTCACCCATCCACAAAACAACGTCGGCAAGCGTAGCTTAACCTTAAAGATCGATCCGCGCGGCGTGATAACTAAGCCACTACAGCTTCAAACATTTAGCTAAGTTGTTCTAAAGATGTGCGTGTACACGCACAACTTTAACTTTAACTTTTTGAAACTACATTTCGTTGATTTATTTTTATTTATATAGATAAGAAAGGTAAAGGAATAAATTGAAATACATTTTAGTCAACAGCCTTTTGTGAATTATTTTTGTAAGCTCATTGAACATTTTGACAGTTGCGGTTTTTGAATATTTTCATCAATTTTCTTTTAGAGGAACAAATATTATAAATACGGCTTTTTGATATTGTAAACTATAATAAGCTTTGATTTGTTTTGTTTCAGGTACTTAACAATTTAATATTTTTAACAAATGTTAATACAGCGAGCTATGACAGGATATTCTATGATACAACTGCAAATCTTTGGTAAGTGATTTTTTTGGCAATTAAATATATTTTTATTTTGACTTTATTCTAAATACATCCTGTATCGCAATGCTATCGATATTATCAACAACTGGTTAGCTATTTTTTTTTCAAAATCTGATCAGCGCCTCTAGCGGGTAACGTAGAAACTATTTTTGCAGTACACTTTAAATGAAGAACTCTCGGTCGCTGGATAGTACCGACTATAGAATCGCGCTGTAATAGTTCTTTCATATACCAAAATACCAGGGGAGCATGAGGTAATAAGGAATATATCCAAACTTTGTACTTATTATTACAAGCCATGTGGCGTATGTCTTTTAGGAGAGGGGTGTTAGTTCATGAGACTGGGAAATATCCAACATTACAGATAACAGTAATATCACGCTTATATTTCGCTTTAGAAATGGACAGAGGTTTACATTGTGATTAATTATATTTATCATTTTTATTACCAAAGCGGTTAAATCATCTAAAAACTGTCTTGTAAACCAAAACAGTTTTAAGAAGATGTAACCGTGAATGTTTTTCAAACGTTTTGAGAAACCTATATTTAGCGAAATATGTCGCAGCTGAGCTTATAAAGTTTTGTTATAAATGTACATAAATTTACAATAAATTAAATTCGAATTTTTCTCTTTAAAGCATGATCGTCGTCAACTTTACTTAGTTTAATAATTGTTTACGTAATAACGACAGAAAAAGACTTAGAAATTCGAAAACGTCTATAGCCAGAAGCGAGCCACTACTCACAGCCAAGCGTTGCTTACAAAAATATAATTTCAATTAAACTTTATATTCCCATAACCCGCCATTACAAAGTCGCTTTTCATTCATGAAACCATAAAGTTTTCTAAATAAATATTGTCGCAGTCTCCTTTCAAACATCTTAAAGGCAATCTAACTACGTACTAAGTTGCAACATTGTTATTTTATGCACCCCTACAGTTTTTACTTGCAAGGAAAGAAGTATAGAACTGTTCCGTTTTAATAATGTATCAAGGTAATGGTATTATTCGGATAGAGGGTGAAATTTCTTTGAATGTCTTCAAAATAATTCTCTTTTAAAGAGCCTCTTTGATGAAAAAAATATTTGAGAATTGACGACCCCTGTTACAGTTAAACGGTGAAGAAGCAGCCGAGTTGCCATAAAACCAGTAAATTTATTTACATGTTAAATGAAAGGGTACAAAAGACCACAAAAATCTATAAAAAAAATGTTATTTAGTTATCACCCTATCAACCTTTAATTAGTTCAGCTCTCTTATGAGAATTTATCAACACAGTATTTTTCATTATTAATTTGCAGCCAATGAAACCTTAAAGAGAGTCTTTAAGGTTTCATTGGCTGTTGGCAAGGCAAGTTGTTCGCTAATATTTAGCCTTAACCTGGATTATAGAGCACTTACATTTTCTAAAAAAGTGCAGTGCAAATAAAACTTGGACTTTATTTATTGGGCAAGCTTGTGCAGTGATAAAGTTAGTTAACTATTTATTCTACCAATTACATGATAACACGTTATTATACTTTTAAAGTACGCTATCATTAACATCAAATCCTAAATTAGAAAATTCCATATCTAATCGATTCAATCATCACCACTATCGATAAATCGTTCAATATATTCCATACAGAACCACCAGTAACTTTACAACTGGAAGTGATTTGAACAAATGTGGATAGTTTGGTGGCGTATCGCATTATGCACGGGTGCACGTTCCAGCCACGTTTGAGATGCAGCTCTTTGTATCCTAGTACTGAATTCACTATAGATTCAGTTTCCAACTTTAGAGTTTGTTATAAAAGAGCACTTTGTAAAGATTTTTGCAGTTCTAGGTATGATAATGTTTCTAGTTACAAAGAATCGAAGGGTATATGTATATATTTGCTGTTGTAATGCCCAACAAAGAAGTCTTAAGTGATTCTATGAGACATGTTAACTTGTGAATTTTCTTTTCTATTCAGTAAGTTTTTACAAAGGTGTTATGCGTTCCCGGTATGTTTACTACGAGTAATAAAAGCATTGCTATGTTAGAAAAAGCTATTTATAAATTGTGGTTTTACATTCTGCCCATTATTAAAAAATAAGGAAGTCAAAATATTCTTGGCGATTTTCATAATTATCTAATGTGTGTTTGAACCAATTATTTATTGAAAAGTTATAAATACATGTTGTAGGTACTTATAGATACTTTTTGTACTCAAAAATTACTTTATATTACCAATCTATTCTATAATGCGGAAGTAATATTTTGTATCACGAAACTAAATGTGATTATCATCAATTCTTATAAATATATTTTTCTTATCTACACTAATGATATCTAATTCTATCAATTCAATAGAAACAGTCAGTAAGACATAGATTAATGATATTTCTATTAGATCATCATTTGACGTACGGACAGACGAGTTTTTTATTAATATCGCTAATCGAATCAAGCTGTTGTGGAGGGTTTCGTAAAAAATGTGTAATTTGTTTCAATAACATTTAGTGGTTGATAGTGTACAGTAAGTGATATTAATTTGGGTAGAAATTCAGCTGAATTGAAAATAAATAATGTGTGTACAACTGTACACTGTACAAAAGAGTAATAATAACGTTTACATAATCTGTCCCTAAACGTTAGGAATTCCAAGGTAAAATGCGTGTTCGCGTCAATTCCATATTCTATTGTATAGTAGGTACCTATACAAAGATGTAAGCATATTTATTTGGATAAAACATACGAGTTCATTTTGGAGCTTCGAATTCTGCCTAGTTCAGTCTATGAGAGGCCACGCGTAACATAAACGATTGAGTTTAACTGGGTATTTTACAACTAAACATGATTGTACCGGGTACTATAAGTATGAGTATTTCTTGGTAAACCAAAAAAGGCATAGAGCAACATGCAGCGATTAAACAGTCTTCAGCTTCAAAACACAGCAAAAGAAAATCTTAACCGTCATACTTAAATACATACATGTACATTATTCTCATTATATTCATCAAACGTTCCCCAAAAAAGAACACCCTTTGATCACACAATGTATGAGACATTCCACAACTATATACATAGGCTGATTGTCTCCCCACATCCGTAGGGCTGTACACAATGGCTCAGATATTGACATTCCACGCTTTCTATACCACTATTGTTACCAAGCTAATGACAGCCACTGAAATCTCCTACGCCTCGATAGCTATTGATTTTCTGATGTATTGCTTCGGAAGCGATTAATCCTAATCGCTTTGTTAGTATGTAATGAGCACTTGAGATAAGGATATAGGTTTAGTGTATGAGGGAAAGAGATAAGGAATGTTGTGTGGTAGTAAATCTGAATGGAATTTGGTATTGTTATTGTCATTAGGAATGAATGAGGTATTAGAAGTTTGATAATGGCTGCAGTTTGTATGAAATGGGGGAGACAAACGGTACTGAACTATGCAAGACAAGGGAGAGTTAATTGAATTCATAAGATTGAAGAATAACCTGCTTGCCTGAAAGATTTATTTCTTTATTGATATTAGAAGACTGTCGGTGATGTTTTGCAAAAAGGTCAGGTGCGTAGTATTTGTAACCGGCGGTCCTGTATGACAAGATGTATGGATGCGAATGAAGCAAAGGAAGTTTGTAAGGATCGTACCAAGTGGCGTCCTCATCTCTGCCGACCGCTATGGGAAGACGGCGTTATTTTGTAAGTATAGATAATATATGGTTTTTCGGCTTTTTATCATTGACAATATATAAACCATAATGTTTCATAGAAATTAAATAACACCAATTGGGCACAACTCCAATCACACTAAAGTCCACACCTTCTCACAACGACCAGACCTGAAACTTTATGTAAATCGAACTAAATAATGTGCATGATCAATAATCATTGATCATACTTAATCACCTGCAATGGCAGATCATGCACTGCTACAGTCAATAAAAGAGACAAAAATATTCACTTTAGAGTTATTCTCACATCAACCAACAACTTTTCATCACTCAAAACTTATGAAGCCGTGTTTTCATAACTTCGTTACCATTAACCACAGAGTTATTTATGCGAGCTACTTAATAATAAAACAAGCGACCATGACAGGTGATCAAACGACCATAAAAACACGTCTACAAAACATTTTTACTACTAGATTCTTTCTTTACGATGTTTCAGAACAACTTATCATTTTTCTCATAAACGTGTAATGGCTTCATGAAATGCCAAGTTTGTGACCGTGCTAAGGAAATTTTTATTACCTATTTGAATGAGTATAAAGTTGACGCGGATATTTTTAAAGTCAACGGTGGTTTGTTGTTGATTTTTAAAGGTTTCTATAGGAAAAGATTGTCATTAGAAGTTGGGATATAGAACTTGTGAATGATTTATTTATCAACGATTAGAACTACATTGTCTGTAACTTAGGTTATTTTTGTGTATTTAAATGGTCTTAAACAATCTTATAATTTAAAACTGACGAGTAAAAGTACAATATTTGTTTTTTGCATATTACAAAATATTTTTATAACCAGATTGCAGCCAGGTGGCTATTGCGACAAACACATAAACATGCATTCCATAAAAATCTCCATATAGAAATACACATTCTTAATTTTATTATTCCATTATTAACTATTGTTGTCCGCTTTACTGTTATAGAATTTTAGACCTCGCATAAAAACAAATCATTAAAATAATCGCATACAATCTGAACCGCACAAACACTATACTAAGAACCGACATAATTCTAAAGCGATAACCAAACAGCACAATATTACGAACACAACATTAACTCGATAGCAAGTTGGACGCTAGTTGAGCAAACATCGTGCATTGCTGGGTGACAAATCACGCAAGCTCAACTAACTTGTACTGAGGCGGCAATGGAGGGTGAAGTTAGGACATGCAAATGCGTCGCAACTTTGGATGATTAACAGACTGAGTGGTATTGTGATATTACACTTTGTACAAGTTGAGAATTTTCCAAGAATTTTCCCAGTTTTCCGGTTAACGCATAGTAATTTAGTCACAATTAACCAAAACTACAATAATTATTATTAATAATTTTTACACGCGAATGATATTTTTATTTTTTATCTGTTTTAATTGTCTCATTTTAAGATTGAAGTTAACTCCAAACTGTCTTGTACGCAGGCACTTAAAAAAAGGCCCAAAATGGATGATCTCCTTTAAACAAATTAGTAAAAACAACAACATGCTTTCATTAAAACTCAGTCTTTAAACAAAAATGGCAACATAATTTGAATAAAAACAGAAAACATCTAAGGTTACAAGCTTAAAAAAACTTACTATAAGTTTTTCTCATAGCGATAGGCAAACTAAGTCTTTATTGCTATATTCTTAAACAGTTTAAAATGAAATAACTTTCCAACCGCTATCAATATACTACCCTCCCGAATATAACTGTTACTTGTTCAATACAATGCAGTCTCGTACGATCGCTATTCACAACTTATGAATGGTACGTGGATCTTGAACGAGAGGAAGTCACTAGACGCCGGTTTAATGTCGACTGTAGACTGAAATTATTTCGAGAATTGTATTTTGCTATGAAGAAGATATGATGAGAAGAAAGGTAGCTAAAAGTAGGTACTAGAAAAGGATAGAAGATGGACTAAGACTACTGCTAGAAGAAGGTAGGAGGCAGACTGGATCAGTGATTAATGATGATCAAAGACTGTATGATTGACAGCTCGTTATACCTAAGAGTTGAAGTGGTCGCCATGGCCAAAATCAGTTGAATAGAGAGATACTAGTACTTAGCGTTTTCGGAATTGCCGATCATATTATTATGAGTTGAGAAGTTGAAACTGAAGGAAGTAAGGCGTAGGAGATAGGCTTTTCAGCAAACCTACTTTAATATGGTCAATGTGAAAAGGTTTGACTAAAAATACCTACAATTATTATTGAAATGAAATGTTATCTTCTAGCATGAAATGCTAGAAGATAACATTTCATTGCTTTTGATTACAGAAATTTTATTGCATGCAACAAAACGTGTGTCCTCAACACATCGTAAAACTAATCATATTAATAAAATTTCATAACAACTTGAGGGATGACAACACAAATTGAATATAAGGTATACAATTTATTTAAGAAAACTTCAGCCTCTATAAAAAAATTTCGGCACGAAAAATAAAAATGTCAGCTTTGGTGTAACTATCGACCACCCACAAAGAATGTTCATTTGCGTAAATGGTGGACACAAATCTCCTTTTAGTAGGAGTAAAATTAGGTTATGGATACAAACATACATAATATTACTACTCCTTGATCAAATCCCCGTGATCCTCGCAGATCCAAAATTTAGCAAAAAATAAATGACATGTTTTTGTCATAAGCCACTTTTCTCTGCAACCGAAATTGTTATGTATATTTATTCCTTAACTACAAATCTAGATTCCTATTCAACACATCCACCTTCAAAATTCAACTACACATCCTCAAACGAAAAATCCGAGCAAGCACTTCAAAATGGTCAAACGCCATCTTAAAATTTATTTCGAAGATATCGCCATATCGTTTGACGTCATCGTGGCGTAATAGTGTCGTAGAGACCTTTCAACGAATACGATGTAAATTGAAAATCTCTCTATTTGAACTTCAAACGATCCCCGTCCTTTGTGGATTTTCCATAACGGCGTATATTTCGTCGCGATGTTCCTATATTCGGCTGAAATGTTCTTGTTGCTTGTTTGAAGGTTCTTGACTCGGTTATTGGTTTGTTTTCTTTGATATTCTGCTTGTTATATTGTGGTGCTTTTATTGTTTTTAAATTAGGTGTCTTGGATGTGAATTTAAGAGCGATCGTTTTATGTTTATTTAGACTTAAATGTATACTAAAGTTTTGACTACAAGTTTAGTAAAGTTTGGTGTAAGCTTGTTTCTTGTTTTAACCCCAAATATTTCAGAATTATTCTAAATTCAATCATCCTTTAAAAATGTTGTTAACATTCTATTCAATTACAATATTCACAATGACTTCATTCTTCATCGCAAATTCTCGTCAACGCGAACAATTATCGGGAACAAAACAATATTTTTAAACAAAATTCTGTATTGCTGTTGACAGATTGTTAAGCTGCGTGATACGGGCCCGATTGCAAAAAATATATGGGAACGGGCACCTTATTTACCAATCAGCATTCACTGGGGCGGTTGATTGAATGAACCGCGTAAAACAAATATACACGACACCCTACCAAGAAACGCAATCAACTTCAACACGTCACACAGCAACATTTACATTGACGACTTTGCCCAGGCGTTCAATTAACTTCCGATACTCAACGCGCGATGTATGACATCCAATCACAATATGACCGTTACATTCAAAATGACTAGTGATGCATCAGTGGAAGTATCGATGTTGTTGGAAGCTATTAAACTTGCATAGGACGTTACTAGTTTGCAATAGTAATTTAAAGTTGTGATCGGAACTAAAAAATAGTAAAAAAATACATTTCGGTCGCGATCGAATCGTCAGTTCGATGACGCTGGAACATTTTGTGTTTTTGTTTTTTTATGTGTATGTTTGTTTGCACGTAACGTTTTCGTTTAGTTGGATTCGTGTGTGCATTACTTTTTGACTGTTCGATGTAACGGTGAATAAGCCGGATGCGTTTTCAAATTGCGCTGTGGTTTTTCGCTTTTGTGTTTTGAGGATAAAAGACTGTGCGGTCTAGTTTTATGAAAATGTTTGGCACATGATACCATATGAATAATTTAACTAATATTGTGCAGAATAATTTCCACCGATAGTGATGATAAGGGCTAAGCTTCACGTCTACTACTATAATTAACTGCAAACTATGACTTGCATTTCTTTAAGAGCACATAAGCAAGAAAATAGTGATTGCTGTCACACTTGTTTTTTTTTTATACGACTTGACAAAATCGGTTTATATTTCGGTAATGTTTGAAGACAATAAAAAACCTCACATTTCGAACTCTTAAATCTCGTTCAGATATTCTATCAACAAATCAAGACCTCCTATACAATAGTACGCAATACATCAGAGGCGTATAACGACTTCATTCCCTGTCTGGTCGCACCGGAGTGTAAATAACACCCACTACGTATTAACTGACTGTCGACTATGTGCTAGTGTAGTTTCACTACGGGATTGTAGTACGGAACTTAATTTTTCATAATCAGTGGCACGATTCTCTTGACATTTAAAATGTACTGTAAAAATAGTTTCCATGACGCCCGCTAGAGGCGCTGATAAGATTGTCATACAAAGTTTTTCGATAGCTAGGTGGTTGTCGGTAGTCGATAGTGGTAAAGAATCGCGGTACTGATGACATCTCAGTAATTTATGAAGACGATAAAATCTCGATCAGATATTCTATCAACAAATCAGGACCTCCTATACAATAGTACGCAATACATCAGAGGCGTATAACGACTTCATTCCCTGCGACTGGTCGCACCGGAGTGTAAATAACACCCACTACGTATTAACTGACTGTCGACTATGTGCTAGTGTAGTTTCACTACGGGATTGTAGTACGGAACTTAATTTTTCATAATCAGTGGCACGATTCTCTTGACATTTAAAATGTACTGTAAAAATAGTTTCCATGACGCCCGCTAGAGGCGCTGATAAGATTGTCATACAAAGTTTTTCGATAGCTAGGTGGTTGTCGGTAGTCGATAGTGGTAAAGAATCGCGGTACTGATGACATCTCAGTAATTTATGAAGACGATAAAATCTCGATCAGATATTCTATCAACAAATCAGGACCTCCTATACAATAGTACGCAATACATCAGAGGCGTATAACAACTTCATTCCCTGCGACTGGTCGCACCGGAGTGTAAATAACACCCACTACGTATTAACTGACTGTCGACGATGTGCTAGTGTTGTTTCACTAAGGGATTGTAGTATGAAACTTTAAATTTTCGTAATCAGTACGATTTTCTTGACATTTAAAATGTACTGTAAAAATAGTTTCCAGGAAGTCCGCTAGAGGCTCTAGCTCCGACTGGTCGCACCGGAGTGTAAATAACACCCACTACGTATTAACTGACTGTCGACTATGCGCTAGTGTTGTTTCATTACGGGATCCTAGTATGGAACTTAATTATTTCCCTTAAACTTGCTTATATGATGCAAGTGTCAAACCTTGTCACCGGTTTAAAAGAAATATGAAATATTTTAAAGGTATTTCTGCGTGTGATTTTCGTGAGGTCTGGTGTGTGTCGTGTATGGGTAAATTCCTATGAGACATTTTCCAAGCTATCTAAATATAACTGGTGGTCTATTAAACTATTTACAGGGGAAATAAAGGTTCAAATTCTATAGGAATGCCTTGCCAATTAACTCGTTTTCAAAGAAATTAAAAACTAGTAATTTCACTCATTCTTATGACCTAACAAAGCAAAATCTGCACAACATTAACATTATACCTTCCAACCACATTCTTATTATATCTTCTTTGTCACATATCGACGTCAAAATGTATACAATATCTCCGGAAGGTGTTCTATGGGCTCAAAATATACATAGGGTAGTCCTTAGACCGGAAGAATTCTCAATTTCCGGAGGGACCGGGTTCCCGTATGACAGACCAAACTTGACGCAGACGATGCCGCGGGCCGTAACGACATATTGTAAACAAAAGATTTGAACTTAGTAGATAAATGACGTAAGTTACTAGATGAAATATGAACAGAGAGAGAAGAGTTTTAGACTGTAATTAAGGTTTAAAATCCATTATACCTGTAAATAGCGTATCTTTTTGAACATTTCCATGGACATTGCATAATTGGTCAAATATGTAACTGTTCTAATTATAATTCGTTTTTTTATTAACTATTTTTATATGAGGCTATAATGGTTGCTTACTCCTAACTTTACTTATCAAAGGAAGTTCTTCTAAAGGCACGATTTATTGATTTCAGCCACAACAAGCAATGTTCAATGTGATCACCCATCCATCGGCCGACCGCGCCAGGTACAACGTAAATTCGTCACTTCCATATTTTAAACTACTAGTCGACTTAAGTATGCAAAAAAATAATTTTCAGCTTTAAACTTTAAATACATTTTAGTTGAAAATTCTTTATACAGTAAGAAAAGCAAAACGAAGCAGCGCAAATCAAAGCAGGAGTAAGTTTGAACGTCCGAAGTTGTGCTTCAGAGCGGACAGTGTTCTCTGAGAGCACGTGTTTTGCTTGCATAATGGAAACTGATCGTACTGTATAAGTGTAGCGAGATTTATCACATTAGATGTCTAGGTTTAGTTAATATGAAACTTGATATTTGTATTATAGATAAGAAAGGGAACTTAATTTGGAGGGAATGCTGCTCTAATGTCTAAAAACTGGAAAATCTGCCTGTTACATTCGAAGGTGTATGCAAAAGTTTATGAAACAAACCCGTTTTGCTATTTACATCCGTCACATATTGCTTGTTTAGATAGTTTTCAAATGTGCACAAGTCTCGTAAAAACAAAAATAATAATGATAATCTGTACCTCGATTCTGTACATTCGATACTAACGTCACGCTATCGAAAACCATACATTACTATCGAGCTACTCGTTAGGAACGGCAGCAATCCGGCAGAGAATCGGGACCTATCGAGTATCGAAAACTTGACATTTAAAGTGAGAAAAAGATTCGTTCTGAAAATTTGTTCTTTAAATAAAATTTTATGGGTAATAATTGTGTATAAACTAATTTTAAATATATTATATAGTGGATAAAAAATAATCATAAAAGGTATTATTCTCATAAATAATAATTTTAGTCTACTTTAAACGGTATTAGTAAAAATAAATCAATAACATAAATATCATAATTAATGTTGTTCAACGAAACATTATCAACACAAAAAAAGAATCAGCGTCTTTTTTTTTTCTACGTTGAAGCAGGCATTTATTAGACAATACCTTTTCAGCCTCGTTGGCCTCGTCTTCCTAAAATTATCTAATAAAGGATATTTAAATAATTTATTAAAATTAAAAATGGAAAGAACATTTTATTTTGAAATTCGAATTTCGAATTGCCCTTAAGTGCGCTCAGCTAAAAAAAATAATTTATTTAATTTTATTTTATTTTAAGGTTTGGTGGAAAATGGCGCCATTGAAGAACATAGTTGTTGCGAAAATCCGCTAGGGGCGCTGATCAATTTTTCATACAAAATTTTTCGATAGCTACTCGGTAGTCGATACTCGATAGTTGTACAGAATCGCGGTACTGTAGCTCGACTTTCGACTATTGTCGGCTACCGACAACCGGCGAACTATCGAGAAATTTTACACAAAAATCATTTACATCATATACATTTTAAATGTCAAACTCTCGATACTCGACAGTACTGACTATACAGGTACAATTATGACGGTATACTTTCCCGGGAAATCCCGTAACCCACGAGTCAACACTAAGGTGCGTATAGAACAGTCGTGATTCATATCAAGGGGTGGAGCAGACATTACTATGTTAATGCGGACCGCTAGTGTGAACATATCATTATACTAATTATCATAACGCTTGAGACATTTTATTGACTTTTGTTCTGTTTAAAGGTTGAGCTCTTAATTTAGGGTTGATTGAATAAAATTTATTGCTTTATTAAAGAGAGTATTGAAATATTACATGGTTTGTAATATACGCACATAGAAATTTAGCACACATATGGAATCATATGTTCTGTAATAAAACACAGGATACTATATACTGATTTCCGTCCCGGGGACGGATACCCGTGGAACATTTTTGACTTCTACTAGTGGATTTTTTTTTAGTTCATCTTTACTGACGTACTTGCAGTATTTTTTTGCAAATTTCGTGATTTTTGCATTGAAAATACTCAAAAACACATTTAACAACGATAATTATTATCAACAAATATACTCCATTACCTAAAAATACTCAACAATCCATTTTTACAGTGCTGCACAGAACACACAAGGAAGTAACGTATCCTCTTCTGTTAAGGGGTTCAATTTCCTCGCGATACAAATATTTGTATGACATACAGTTAAAGTACACAGTACCAACACAATATATGTACGCGTTTTCTACTTTTGATATGAGAATAATGTTCTAGAGAATATTTTTGTTGCATTTCAATTGCTTACCTTATAATACTCTGTAGTTAAAATATAATATAAATCATGGACGACGAAATATGGACTTCTTCCTTCGTGTAAAAAGTGTCTAAATTCAGGGCACTGAACTATCTTTATTAGAATCACAAAACGAATAATTTCAATAAAACTGAATTAAGTCTTATAAAGCACTGCTTATAAATCTTTGACTTATTGCAGCGTTGTGTGATGTAGTGAAGATGGATATATGTAAATAGTATATGTTTACTAGCTGACCCGGCAAACGTTGTTTTGCCATAAAAAAAAAGTGTCACTTAGGGGCATGAAAAATAGATGTTGGCCGATTCTCAGACCTATTCAATATGCTCACAAAGTTTCATGAGAATCGGTCAAGCCGTTTCGGAGGAGTACGGTAACGAAAACTGTGACGCGAGAATTTTACATATTAGATTGCGTTTTCGCGAAAACATTCCGAACGTATATTAATAAAATTTGATAAACAGGTTGTTTATGACCTAGATTAAAACATAGGAATTCATAGGATACTTTTACCAATGGAAATCTTTTCATACGGAGTGGCGGTCGGAATCTAGTAGGTATAGTGTATCTTAAGGTGTATATAATACCTATTAAACTGTATATGAGTTAAATGTTTACTAACAATTACCCCCTGTGCTCTGTAACGCAGAGAATGCTTCTGTCGAACTTCATTCCATGGTGGTTGCTCAACTCGTAAGTCTTGTAAACTAAACTAGTTTAAAGCGATATTTAGTAGGAAAATACGTTGCAACAGTGGAAAATTAACAAACTGTAATGCAGTATACCGGGTAAATTAATAAATAAATACTAAGATTCCAATATACTAATTACCTATTGTTACTGAAAATTATAGCTCACGCTGACTGACTTGCAGTTTGATTAAGGCGTACTCAAAACAAGTCAATGTTCTAATGAGATAAGGATTTCTTTTTTGGGATTGAATGAGAGTTGACACTAGGATGGAATATAATTTTTAGTACGAAAACTACCTACTGACGTAATGAACTAGTCTACTTATTTTTGTTTTAATAAGAAACTTAAAGTTTATCCGAAAAACTTATAAAACTATTTTATTAAAAATACGCTTCTGTACTACTAAAAAATGCTTTTCTATTCCAGACGATAACAACGCCTAATCCATTAAAACAAGACCGAAAAGAACCTCAAAAAGAAAAATCTCTTGCGAAATAAAATTAAAGGCATTACGTCGGTACCAAGATTCTTTATACAACGATATTCCCACGTAGCATAGTGACATTTCTTTGTACCAACTGAACTAACAAAGGGATTAAATTAAACGTACAAAAACAAAAGGAATCCTGTAAAAAGATGTGTTTTAAGACAAAGGAGAGGACCGCCTTGCGTCCGCAATGAGGTCGAATCTTGATTGCGCTATCCGACTGTAAAATGCTTAATTAGATAGAGTAATTAGTAATGGCTTGGATTATGGTTGGGTGAGAAAAATTTTGTATTTACGTTTACATTTAGATAGATAAAGGATTTTCTTTACTTTTACATTTGTGCATAGATCTGAAAAATAACCGGTATTTTGCAGTCAGGTCTAATATTATTTTTTAATATCTAGAGACACAGACTAGACGAGAATCACGAAAGCAGATCCAAAACGATTATCTATTCAATATTCACCCTAAAATATCGCATCCATGAGAAAAAACCTACGCCACAAAACATGGCAACAAACTGAAAATCAGGATTTCAAAGACTTCTACTAAAATCTTAGTTAGTTACCTTTAATGAATAAATCTCTAAAACTTTACTTACTCCCTATAGTAAAACAAAGGGACATGAACACTATCCACGCCACAAAAACCTTCTACTGACAATTCTTTTAAACTCAAGTCACGTCAAACTCCTACAGTTACAGTAGAAGTCATATTCCATTTGAAGTCATAAGTCATTTCTCTCGGGTCTATTCTTAACCCAGAAACGCCAGTACTTGGAAACTCCTCGTTCAGATATCAAACTCGTTATATTCGTATCGCGAACTTTGAGTCTCACTGTAATATTATATGTAGTTACAGAATAAGCCTGTGGGTATGTTGTGGAGAATCGCGATATGTAATTGTGATTTTTGTTTATTTTATTGTATTAGTAATTAATGTGTTAGAGCGTAGTACTCGTAACCGGCGGTCCTGTATGGCAAGATGTATGGATGTGAATGAAGAAAGGGAAGCTTGTAAAGATCGTGATGTTTTTTGGTCTCTGCCTACCCTTATAGGAAAAAGGCGTGAATTTGTGTTTCTGTGAAGTTAGAAATTAATTGAGACAAAGTAATTCAAGCCGCGTGAAAACCTTTGTTATTATACCTAAACTGTATTTTGTAACTGAAGAAACCATTTTTTTTGTAAATATATAATCCTATCTGCTGCAATCTTCCACGCTGATCCTACGAAGGATTATCAACTATGATTCTGAACTATGATATTCCTTAAATAATACTTGATAATTATACGAAAAATCTCTATTCGCTATCGCTTATAACAAACATTCTTCCTTAAAGTAAAGACGTGAGAGTTGAAAGATTAATTACCGAGTAGCAAGTAGCAGACGCGCTCCTTTGAGATATAAAGACTGCTTTATAAGATGTTCTACAGGTCTTTAGGTTTCTCTACATTTGAGCTACATCTATTGTGCGATTCATAAATGAGATGTTCACTCAAATTAGTTGGGTTTCTAATGTAATCTTTGTGCTCGATGTAATAACTCAGAATATTGGATTGAATACTGAAAATATATTTTGGCAAAAGTTCTAAGTAATCTTCATTATATTTCGTTTGATAATATTCTTTCTTTATGTTCTGTATTGTGTTGTATGAATAACTAAGTAATATAAATATTTTTTTTCTATAAATATCGTGACGATTTTTTGAATGCTATCGTTTTCGTAAAAAAATCCACATACCGAACATTCAAAATCCGCATCCAACACATAAAAGAAACGCAACCAATAACGCACCAATAGAAAAAACTAACAAACACCAAATCCGGTGTAAACCGCATTTCGCTACCGGCCTGATCCAGTTCCAACCGGGGCGAACCGGTCCAAACCGGCTGTAACATAATAAAGGGCAATTGCTCGAACCATTCGTATCACGTACTACCTTCGGTCCAGACTTTGAATAGAAATTAGGCCATTGCTACACTGAATTTCATGGAACAAAGTAGAATTGGTTTCTGCCTCGCACCGTTTGCCTTTAAGATCGTAATCTAGTTGATAAAAAGATAATTGGGGTCGCGATTTAAGGTTATTGTTATTTGATGTTGTTTTGTTTTCGCTTTTATCCGTCCTTGTTTAATATCTGTGAGAGCTCTTAGACATTATACAGGACTATTTCGATGTAGTACTGTGATTAAGATTGTATTACAAATAAGTTGACGATTGTAGGTATAATCTCAATAGCACTTTTGCTAAATGAATCTTTTTAAACCAATCACATAGTATTATTTGTTACTGTCCTATGAAAGTTAACTTTTCCGTTCCGAATTTTAAGAGTGGTGTGTGAATTATCGTTTCTCATTTAAAGAAACGTACTTTAATTTTCATTTGTAAATTTTGTATAGAGATCTCTAATCAGAACAACAGATTCAATTCAAATATCTAGCAAAATGTTTATATGAATTTGATTTCAAAGCAATTATCTGTCAATCCACCTAATGTCTATTTTGAAGACGCCATTTCAGGCACAGCTCTTAACACACTAAACCTTTGCTTTTATACATCCTTGCGGAGCAAATCACCTTTTACCTTCCAACCCATTTTTCAAAACATAGTAAACACCAGGTAAATAAAACATTCTCCCAACGATAAACAATCTAGCGACAAAGTAGCTATTACTTTGTAACTTTACAGCGAACGGAAAAGTAAATCCACGAGATTTAAAATTGCTTCACAGATCATTCTAGAAGCTTCAAAGTAGAGAACTCGGTAACGCAAACATCGCATTGGAAATACGAGAGCTGAGCATAAACACTGTTAAGTATGGAGGAAAGAGAAATTGCTTCGTCTCCTATTTCAGTTTGGTCTCCTGCAGTGCCAATATTTTTGGATAAAAGGTTAGATTGCATAATAGGAAGTGTTTAGAGCATTAACAATTTGCGTGCATACCAAGCTCTGTATAGAACTAAACAATAGTTAGAGAAAGTTATCTATATACTTTCGGTTTTAAAGATAATCTTATGTTTTCGATGTAGTAATTGATTCCTCCTTTGAATTTTATTTAAATCGGTGTAGCTGTATGTACTCGTAGTTTAGCTTTGAAAGCGTAAAATTTAGAAATAATCAATGACATTTGGTGTGATTCGACATCAATCCACACATTATTCTTCCTGTATAATTCAGTCATGTGTTACTAGCTGACACTATGTCCGTGTAAATAAGTTATACAGGCATACATCTATAGCTGATAGCAAATAACTGGCGCTCCAGAGATAATAAGGCTTTTATAAACGAACAAAAAAAAAACAATCGTCCAAACGACAAATCGGCAAACCTAAAAAAAACGTACCAACAAAATACAGCACTTATTTCACAAAGTTTGCCGCCTCCTTCCATTCGCACTCTCACGTTTCCATTCCGCTTATCTGTCTCAGATATCGCCAAGTATTTTGCTTTTTTACATTGCTTTATTTCTTGTGTCGTGATTTTAATGAAGTTGTCGTTAAGTCATCTTGTTTCTTTAGATAATCGCGGATTCTTTGTCGAACGTGTTGCGATTGAACTTGTATGGGAATTGTTTTTGAATTGCTCGAGAATGTTTGATGTGGTTGTTATGTTTTTCTGATTTTTAACATAAGTAGTAATAGCAGTAATCTCGATGAAAATTCGATTTATTGTGAGTATTTTTCTTTTATCTGTAACATTATTTAGCTATATGATAAGATGTATGGATGTGAGTTAGGCAAAGGAAGTTTGTAAGCATTGTATGTGATATAATGTATGTATGTAAGTGTTTTTGCCTGCTAAAATCTGTAAAATTTCAACCTAAAAGCAGTCAAACGAGGCACTTTACACAAACAAGAAGGTTTTCTTTATCAGTGTGAAAATGTTGCGTAGTTTTTGACTTCAAATAGTCTCTGGGTGGTCGAAATCTGATACAATGTTCCTTAGAAAATATCTGTTGAAAAACATAATAACCTCCTATTTTTATTTCACACAAATCAATATAATCACAAATATTATGTTACAACCTACATATTATACTACAACCGAAACTCCAAATCCCTAAAACTGTAATATAGGGCACGATTTCTACAAAAATAACCCTCTCCCTAATCTCAAAATAAACATGTCAATTTTACAAGAAACTAGTAGATAAGTAAATCCTAATTTCAAAAGAACCGGTTGTTGGTATAGCGGGAATCGAACCGGGGACCTTATTGATCCGACGGTAATGCTACATAATCTACTTAGACCATCTTCGGCAGTAAGCATGAGTGACGCGGATTATAAGACTGTGACGTCACAGTACACTGTTGTGTAATAGTTACGTTAGAAGTGAAGATTTGAAATGTAGGATGAGTTGACAGTGAATTAAATATGACTGCTTAACATTTTGTCTTCTTAATTTAGTTAATCCGTGATTTTGTTTTTTGTTAGTAAATTAAGCTACTGTATCGTTTGTATCGCAGTTACAAAATTGTGATATATTATTGAATTGCCTCTATGACAAACGCCTATAACAATTAATTCAGTACCACGATTCTCTAGTTTACTCTACCACTGTTGCATACCGACAACCGACTAGCTATAGAAAAAAAATACAGTAAAATCTGTTAAGCGTCTCTACCGGGCTCTACAAAATTACGCTACTGTATTGCAGCTACAAAATTGTGATCTAGAATTAGGTACTTTGTCAAAATGCACATTTCGGTAATGTCCCGGGATATGACAGAACGCTTGATATATGCGGTAATAATCCTAATAACTTATAACTAATACCTATCTACTCCAAAAGCAAATCAAAGGCAGGCGATACCCATAATAATATTAATATTATAAATGCGAAAGTAACTCTGTCTGTCTGTCTGTCTGCTACTCAATCACGCCTAAACTACTGAACCAATTTGCATGAAATTTGGTATGGCGATATTTTGATATCCGAGAAAAGACATAGGCTATATATCATCACGCTACGACCAAAAGGAGCAGAGTACTAGTAATTAATGTTACAAAAGCGGGGAAAAATTTCACCCAATCTCTCTTATTGGACGCAAGCGAAGTTGCGCGGGTCAGCTAGTTCATTATAAATAACCTACCAAACAAAAAACAAACAGTACAATCACAACCAATACCCAAAATAACAGATCGAAATCTTTTAAACATTCATCGCACAATAGCTACAGTATCGGAAATCCGTAAAACCACACGGTTTACAGAGTACACTCATGGTGAATTATTGAATGGACCGCCTCTATATATGACGGGAACAATGACGGACAGATAATTAGCAAATGGAGATAGTATAGATAGTATTGAATGTAATGGATACGGTTCTCCCATGCGGCACGTCAAATCATGACAATCAATCTGAATATTTGTAAAGCTATTTGATATGACCGTTATGGAAAACGTTTATTGAAGTATTTCTACGAAATAATTATTATATTTTGAGTACATAATTTTCGCTTGCCCCTAATAAAAGGATGTGTTATTTATTTTCAACTAAAAACCATTGCAACAACATCCTTTCCCAGCATTCAATATAGGTAAGTATACTGCTGCTAAAAGGTCTTCTCACGGAATGAAGAACGAACTTTGCCTAGATTACACCGCGTTAACTAACTGCAGGACATTGCATTATCAAGAACTGCTATAAAGAACTCTTGACGGCGACAACAAGAACTTACTTATTCAAAAATATCATACACATCATTTAAAAATATTGTCAGCGCTTTGCGATGGCCTCAAACTATCCACCCCTTACCACCGAGAACACACTCAAAGACATAATATTATATTTATAAAATGTAAGTAATACATTTTTATTTCCAAGAACTGAATACAATTCGAATCCATGAATACGCAGAATACTCACGTATAACGTATACACTAAATGATATATAAATAGTTTAACCACAAACCATTGTAACGGGCTCGCAACATAATGCTACTTCAACTGGTATTAGTACTAATGCACATAGATTTGATCAAAGCTAACCATCACGATTACTATATGGTTCTGCTGACGCTAGTCTATTTGGTATTGTGTTGATGGAGCAGCAACACAAACTGTCATATTGTTCAAATTGAAGGTAAAGGATCTATATTTTAAGTTGTCATAATAAAATTAAGGGGGCCATATGATTTTAACTTGATGTACTTTAATTTCTCAGCAACTTTTTCTGTTAACATGCAAAGATAATGAAACTATGCCAAAACGTCTAGCATGGCCATAAAAACACATAGCTACTTAATTTTCCTTAACATATTACTCACAAATTACTAAAGTCGCCACCACTGCACCGGTACTTATACGATAAACAGAATGAAAGAAAAAAACACCGTACAACTCACTAAATTGCTAAACATTACAATTTCGTTTTGTGTTTCTACAATGATTTAGCATCGTCCATTTATTTATCAAAATCAGCTTTATTTCATCTGACCCAAACATTTTTAAAAGCATCCGTGCGGTATTTATTTATAATCTAATCCGAGTCCGCCCAATGGCGCCCAGGCTGAGCTTGCCATCAATAATTCATGGTGCAATGTGAATTATGGTTGCGACGATCTCGAAGGATTTCCTCTCGCTTTCGTTCCAGATCCTTCGTCTCGGCTCCATTGCGTGCGAAATACTGTTGCTTTCAAATGACTCTTCATACTTGAGAATGGAGAATACAATAAGAATGCTTAAACATTCTGCATAGGTATTGCGGAATTTGTACAAAATGAAAAAACGAATCTTGCTGCGAAAAATAAAGCAGCTAAAACGTCGTCCTTCATTACTAAAGAAAAGAAAATTTTGCATTAACGAAATTAAATTGTAATTTAGGAATAAGTTCCGTTTCCATTGTCATTTTGGAAGTTTTTGAAATCCAAAACAAGCCAAGACAACCTTTTATACAAACCGTTACTCATAGTGAGACCCTTTTCACACGTTATATTAGTGGCCCGCGGCTTAATCCTCTTGGACTGGGGATAACACCTTCAAGGTATCAGTAAATATTTAATAGATACACGGCTTTCTATACATTTATAATAAAGGTGAAAAGAAATTCGGGAGTGAATAAGTGATCGTTGATACGTTTGCCTTTTTGTGTCTTTTTTCGAAGGGCATTGTACTGAACGACATCAAGTAGGCCTTTGTTGATTAGGAAATTAAATATACATTGAATTTGTTGGGGTGCTGATGTACGAAGCCGGTCAGTGTGCCATGGAAGTGTTTGGAAAGTGTGCTAGAGGAAAATTGGGTTGGAATTAGTAGGAAATAATTTTCATACTACTTAACTAATACTTGGATAGATAAACAATTTGTAACCTAATCTCTTGTCGATAGTTTGGCATAAAAATCTAAGGCATTCGCTTTACCAGGAACTTCTAAAATGCTATAATATTCTTTATTGACAAAGCAGTAAATGTTTCCATAACCATAGTGGGTATATTTTCTACCTTTGGTTATAATAAACAAGAAGTAAAAAATATATTTTTTTATAATTAAATCATTCCCAACAATCTCCTATAATAAATTCCATTGATCTTCGTAAGCTGTATAACTGGTATCTTCTTCTTCTCATCAGAGAATTCTCCCGAGGAGTCCAAATGGTCTCCGTCAGGGGAAGGTGCTTGTAACAGTCTGAGAGCTTCACCCTCATCTAGTTCAGATTTAGCTGCCTCGTTCACTGCTTCATTGGCTGCTTGGTTAGCTGCTGCTACTAGCTGAGCTACTTTGTCTTGAGTCTCCTCTGGCAGACTAAAAACATAGGTAATGTACATATATTAAATTGTCTTTCTCATTGCAACTTTGACTACCTATAAAAAAAATAACATTTGAGTTAATAAATTAATAAAGGAAGCATTTTTGAGAGATGTAATTTTTGTCTGGATATTAGGTATACATAAAATGTAAAAACTTATTTTATGAAACTAAAAAATATATTTTTTGTTAGATGAATGATGTTAATGAAATGGAGTTTAGATTGTCAATTTTGGAACCAAATTAAAATGTACATTTACATACATAAATGTACATCGAAAGAGACATGGAATTAGATTATCATATTCATGACTGAAGTTATTCGAGATAGTTTAACTATTGCAATAACTGATGACCATGATCGACTTTTGTTTATGCATAGTGATATAAGTAGGTATAATCAGTTGTCATATAAAATACATACCTTTTATATCTTTCACTAGCCCGTTCACTATTCAACTTCTCCACCATAGCTTTCTTCTGATTCCTAATTTCATTCATGAAATGTGCAGCCGCTTTCGCAGCGAAATCTTTAGCTAAAATCTTTATATAATCATCAGACATCACTCCGTCAAATGTTTGCATCACTTGTTCCGGCGTTAGTTTTAATAGAAATTGTTTATTCTTTTCCTGGTTTGATAATTTCGAGAATATTAATATTAGTATTATTTTTCCTATCATTGTTGCCTACATAGTGGTCTTTGTCTGGTTTCTTTTGTATTAAGATTATGAGTTTTACTGTGTAAGGTCACAGTTGATTGATTTATAATTTAACTGTTGTTATGGCTAAAGCGAAATGTGTTGACTTTCTTAAATGAGTATTGTTGTATTGGGTAACCGTAAGATGGAAGTTCTTAATTCACATTACAAAACGTTTTTTATCAAAAACGTTTTGTCTAAAATGTTTTGTCAAATGGTATTATCATACCATTTGATGTATTAAAGATTGTTACCAGTCCCGCATTTTTTAAACATCTTCGTTTATATTTTTTCACTCTGAATAAATTCAATTAAATTCTGCCTCATAATATAATACTATTCTGCCTATACCTTTAGGTAGTTCAGGCGTGGTGTCTGTCTATCAGGCAATTCAAAAATATTTTCTTTGAGAAATTGTACAGTTGTTTTCAATTCTGTTTACTCCAATTGTAAGACTAATTATTAAATTGTAATTATTAGGTCAATTAACAGTAAGTTATATACCACATATCGGTATAAGATGATCAGTAATTGGATGGATCAGTTGACGGAGCATAATACTATTAATTTAGTGCCTGAGAGACTCCGTCATGGCTATGTAATACACTTATCGTAAATAGATACTTCAGTTATAGGAGATTTTAATATACCAGTAGTTAGAAGAAAGGAAACTGTAAATAGATTTGTATGAATGACATAAATTACTAATGATAATACTACAATACCATAAGTACAGCTTAAATTAGAAGATAGGTGAAATAATGTTTACATAATATTATAATGAAACAGGTCTTAAAGACGATTGAAAATTAGTCTATCAGTATGAATGTCGTAATGATTGGTATTTATTTTTACATTGCAATAGATACACAAATGCACATATAGTAAAGGTTCAAGAAAAATCGTATTAGAACCAAATTTGCACATGTTTGTTTAAAACTGATACTAAAAATAAGAACTACCATCTACCAATAACCTACTCAATGCAAATAACATGAAAATATGATCTATTAATAAGGAACTAATTACTTTCAGATACAATTACATAGAAACCCTGGCCTAAAAGAATTCCACCCACACAGCAATATGTAAGTCGTCCCGTATCGGGTCAATTATGAAACCCTTTAATATCGGGAGCGTATCCCGTGAGACCGGTACACAATTACACGCAATCACACTAATAGTAATAGATATTGTTGTAGATATCGATTTGGAACAATTAATGCTTAATAAAATACTTCCTGTGACTTGCTATTCGAAATTAAGTAGTATAATAATAGATTTTTTCAATGATTAATGAATTTGTTTCCAGTTCAGGAGGGACCTGAACTTAATGTTTTTAAACTCTCGCGACTAGTACACATAATATATTATAATGCAACGGGTCTTATACGCGATTGAAAATTTAAAGGTTAGGATACCTTATTTGCTGCCCGACGTTTCGATCGCATTACAACGACCGTGGTCACGAGCTGACTGTGACAGTCAGCTCGTGACCACGGTCGTTGTAATGCGATCGAAAACATAGAAGTCTTACTGCCTTATATATGTTACAATAGGGTAGTTAAATGGCTTTACGAAAAATTGTTAAAAACTTGTACTTACTCAAAAATAGTTCATGTACTTATTTGTACTCAATATATCTCAACGGAACATGTGACATGTCTCTGTGTCGTATTTCTTGTAGTCAGTAAGACATTTGTGACATTTCACCCTAGTATAGGATTCCATGGTGAAGCAAGTCTGATCGATAGTCCACATAATCCATGGCGTGTCTTCAATTATTAACAGTGCCCGCCTCACTGAGACCTGCATTATTAATAACAACGTTATACCCAACTGATTTCTGTTTGTTTGTCTTTATTAATAGGTCTATTGTTTTCTTGTTTAGTTTAGGTAGGCAGTGGTTGTGAGTAAGTATTTTGATTAAATTGTAAAATCATGGTGAGAAAACCTGGAAGAAGGTAACTGTACCAATTCTACGTTTTCAATACCGTTTTATTGACTTACATAGTGGCTTTAAAATATTGTAAAGAAGCGTTTGATTGCGAATAAAAGGCCAACCATCCTAAAACATGTCCCAACGAAACTTGAATAACTAACGCAAACTTTTATGAACTTATGCACTACAACGAGTAAATGTAAAAGTTTATCTAAAGGTTACACTACGAAAGCCTTGTGATATGTGAAAATATCCAAAATCTAGTCTACTCTCCACAATGGATCTCTGATAAAAGATCTCAGAGAAAAAGGATTTCTAACAAGTTAAACCTCATTTTATTAATTTTTTTTTTTCGTCAAAGATGAATTAATCTAGATCACAACAGTCATTTATTCTAAAACTACCATTTCTACCATTACGAACCAATGATCTCCCTTAAACACAAATAACCTACATTCACATAGAACTACAATGTAAAGTCCAGCTTTTCAAACAGTAACAATGTATGTAATCACCCGGATATAGCCTCACTGCCTCAAGGATAAACAATCCAGCAGTTTTTATTACAACTAATACTCGTTATACGAAATACCTTATACATTGTATAGTTACAGTATACTGTGAGGAATTCTTTAAGAGGTTTCAGTAGGAAAATGTATTTGTAAAATGTTGAAATTAGTTAGATAGTAGCAAGGACCTTTGGTAGAGATTTATTTTTGGTAGAAAGGTAGACTGTTGCATAATAATAATAGTTTACATGCTTCTTGAGGACATCTATGCATTAATACAGACATACATACAAAAAATCACGACTTCTTCGCAAAGGTGTAAGTTGGTACAGTCCTTACAAACTTTTTTGTTTCATTCAGATAAGCATAAATCACACCAAATAAATTAATAGCAATGCAATCATTGCGAAAAATTTGTTCAAATAATTATGATAGTCAGTTTCAGATTTTGACATAATTTGAAAAGGCTCACAAAGAATTGCGGGACAACAAACAACCAAAGTCGTCCAAACTTTATAATTAAATCCTGTACATAACTTTAAAATTGATTTAAAAACCTGGCTAATCCTATTAAATTATAACATCCCTTAATAATAAATATACAAAGCACATCCGTCATTATACAACACAAATTCACTCCAACCATAAAACTGGTCGCCTAAATTTTCTAATTCAACAATAAAAGCCTTAATTTGGTTGTAAATACATCAGGAGCGGAGGACGCGTGGAATTTGATTCAGCTATAGCAATAAAACGTTATGCGTTCTACGTAACATGCACCGCGTTATTTGATAGTGTGCTAATGTACTGTGCCCGTTTACATACGGTACGATAGTTTTGATCACGTTAGTCGCTAGTCGCGTTGGTGGTTTTTTTAGTTGGTGTTTGTTAAAATACCTTTTTTGGTGGTTTTGTACCCTAAGGGTACAAATGGGACCCTATTACTTCGCTGTCTGTCATCAAGTTGCATCTTATGAACCGTAATACTTATACGAGGTGATGAGGTTGACACTTTAACAATAAATCTTAAAAACAAACGTATTGTTTATGCAGTTTTTATAAATAATGGATTCTCTTAACATGACATTTTGAAGTTTCTCTACGACACTTACTATTATTTATATAGCCATGGCATAACTACTTGAAGAAATTGCGGTACTATAATGTTAGAAAATTTGCGATTGCAATCACACCGTATTATGCGTGTTGGCGAGTTTCGGCGTTAGTACACAGTAACTATCTTTGATGACCTTTCAGTATCAAAAGTATTTTTAGCGATAGCTTGACGTAAGAATTAATAATGAAGCAATTATATTTGAAGCATCGCGTCGTAAGTCGAATGTATCATCGACTTACCCAAAAGTACGTTCCAGAAGTGAAGTGTTATAATCTCTGGAAACCAAACGTTAGGTTACAAGCATAATTGGTTACTTAATACAATATGGCCTTTATTAATGACCACACATATAATTATTAAACCACAGACGTACATACAACGGACACGCACACAGCCCGTCAATGCTTGTCGCCGACTAGTGCTAATAAAAGTTAATGAGTGAGTCCGATTGTCGGCGACATCCCAACATGTGTCTACACCCACCGACGTACAACGCAAATTGATAATATACTACAAGCCATTTTGACACTTATTACTTACATTTTAGAGGTGAAAGTCCTGTGAGATGTTGATGTAATTAGTAACTGATAATGAGATCTAATTGGAATATTTTGGTGAATGATTTTAATTTGGGATTGTTTCTTGAACTAGTTAGTGGTAGTATTTGTTTGACTGATTGATTATGATAATAATAATACATTAAAAATTATGCAAAATGACGGTGAGCTATAGAAGCGATATGAATAAAGCTGTTAAACATGAATTAAGGAAAGTTTTTAGAAAAATTACTAATTTAAACATATTGAAAGAGATTGCGCCTGACCTCTTACTGGTCGTGCCGGTTCAGCCGTCTCACCGGGCTATGAGAGTAAAGGAAAAGAGAATGTACCTGTGTATTGTGCACACACTTGGACACTATAAACATAGTCCTGCACAGTTGGCTGGTTTCAATGAAGCTGGCCGCCGTAGCCGAATATCAGCCAAGACGACATTATAATGTCGGCTGATTACATCTGTGGTGTAAAGTAAACATAATTTAGGAAGCACTACCACTGCGCGGTCGGTAATTCGAGTCTCATACGAAAACAATATCTGCATGTTCTATAAATTCATTTCGCGACACAATATTTCCCTCTCTTTTAAACACCTTCACAACAATCTCTGCATCACTCTAAGGTAGATCGGCAGAAAATGCCCCTAGCATTAAGTCCGCCTTTATATAAAGTTTGAAATAAATAAATAAATATTTATTCTTACTTGTATATAAAAAAACAACCTTTTTTAAGTAAGAATTTGTATATAGCATTGTAGGCAAAGGCACACAATCCATGAGGCTGAAGGCTGAACGTAACACGTGCTATGTCTTGAGCGACGTATAATTTCATAGTTGCGATCGGCGGAGCGACGCGCGACACGTCGACAGCCGCTTCGGAGCGGTGACGACGGGGATGTTGTGCAGGCACTAAATATCAGATACGGCATTTGAAGACCTAAGTATGCCAGGAATCACAACACTAATTTAAGTATCATTCAGACTATCTTAAGGATATAACATTTTTCTTTATTAGTGCATAGGTATGTAGTTTCACGATAAGTGATGAACTCCGGCTTTGTACCACGATTTCAGGTCAGAATACATCAACCGTGAAAAATCTTTCTCTTTTCCATAACGCATTGAAAATGCTTAACTATATTTATGCTGTCGTTAATTTTACGAATATAGAATATGATTAAGTATCACATAACAAAAGTAATCAAACTCCTTACTGCTGTATCTGGGACCTGCGTTACCAGTGACCAACTTTAGCAAAATCTATGACATGGAATAATTATTGCACATAGCACGTCTGTGCCACATCCAATAATATTTTCAGCTCTATGACTCCCGCATGCCGAGTGCATTCCGTCGCGCAATGCAGACGCACGCCTCGTCGCCTCGCTTCCAAATTCAAACGGTTGACGTTCCAAATTGGAATTGTTTTTCATTTTTCGACTGTTAAGCGGCCGTTGTCTGCGGCCAGTGATTTCGCGTTCGAATAGCGCAACGGAATTAAAATTGGTACTTTGGAATTTTTGGACGATTCTTTTTACTTTTAGATTTTGACAAAGGTTGACTGGTTGTATTGGATGGAATGAAGTTCGTTCCGATAGTGCAATATTTACATTGCACTTCCGCGCAATAAACTTTTATGCGAGTGATGAAACTAT
This sequence comes from Anticarsia gemmatalis, assembly GCF_050436995.1. NCBI lineage: Eukaryota > Metazoa > Arthropoda > Insecta > Lepidoptera > Erebidae > Anticarsia > Anticarsia gemmatalis. The sequence continues at coordinate 12,745,850 of NC_134749.1, read as the reverse complement.
CGTAAAATATTTTATTGAGAAATGGAATTTCAATTCCATATAAAAACAATGTTTACCAATAAACTCATAATATTACTGATAATTAACTGTAAAAAATCGAAAACAATAATTTAAACACTTGAAATAACATTTCCACAATATTTTAATAATATAAAAAAGAAACGTTCTCGAAAATTCACAAATCTAATATCGCAGATAAAAAAGTCACGAAGCATACGAATCACAAAATTAAATTCCAAATTTAATTTTACATCGTTCATAGAACATTTAACGCATACCGCGAAGGGCGATTGAAATAAAAAAGAAATTAAAAAATTTATTTTTATTACAATATCTGGCCTCCTTTTAATTCGAGTGTTTACTACTTTTTTAGTGCGCAGTTTTGGGGTAAAGGAGGTTTTAATGTAGTGTAGATAAGTTACGAAGTGAGTAAGTTGACTTTATGTGTTCCATGACTCATTTTCAGTCGTAACGGATTGAATGAATGATGCAACTGAACTCTACAATATGAAAAATGGCTGACGTATATACAATATGAGTAGTACTTAATAAATAAGGGCCTTGTGGTCTGTGTGTGTCTTCAAGAAGACTAGAAATTATAAGGTTATTTTTGAATTGCAATTTTAGATTTGAAAGCGAACAAGCTACATATGTGTAACCATTCTACTGGTAATAAAGTTAGTTTCAGGTATTTTACGTTTTTCTCTATGCTATCTCCCTAACCTAATAGTTTATCTAAAGCGCTTCTAACACAAATTGCCCTCTTCATGTCCATCGGATGTTAAAGACATGAAAACTAAGGGAATGAAAATGATTGATATAAAATATTCATAAGATCTTCATCATGGCTATTCAGCGGTGATAATGGACCGACGGACAAAAAGTTTCACAAAAACTAATTGATTCCCGCCATTCGTCTCCCCTACTTATGAACGGTGGGTTAAGTTGGAAGAAATTAGCGATTACTTGGTAGGAATTGAGGGATGTATTTAAGAAATAACCCTCTTGTTACGTCACAGACAATTTATTTACATAGCAGTTGATTATGAGGTCTTAAAATGGGTTAGATATATATCGTGCTTTATTTGACAAATGATCCAACACTCTTCTCCATACGTCCCACTAAAGGTGAAAGTTAGCTGTAAATTTAATGCTAAACTAGGCTAGCTACATAAGAGTGAATTATTATTTTCATTATAATTAGGATCCCAAAAATCACAAATAGTTCAAAGACTTTTAAAAAAAAAAACATTTTCCATTAATTATACAGCCAGTTCCTTTAAGACTTTTAAGAGTACTAGCTCTGTAAACAACTGTTAAACCCCTTTGTCCATCTCACCCGCTTCTCTTCCACTCCTCACACCACACTCATTCCTTGATGCGGAAGAAAAATGCTCCTCCTCGCGTTAAAGACACAAGAAAGCACTCAGTATACCGCGTTAAGTTATTAATGGATGAATATAAAACTCCCTGATCAACTGCCTTCTCATTCATTGAAACTTTCAAAGTTCTTGTAATTAACCAAATATTTTTGTTGGGAATTAAAATGTATTGCCAAAAAAATTGGCGAGGTATACCCGCCATTACCTAACTGACTCCGTTACGAAAACAAAGGATTGATTTTCAATTGAACATTGACCAGTTTTAAGATGAGGATGACGATGACGATACGTAGTAGAAAATCTGTCTGTGATCCTTAAATTCAAAAACAGTGAAGGTTCTAAGACCTTGTCTGACATGCACGCCACGAAAACCCTACAAAACAAAATTGGAAGTACGGTTTTGGTTCTGACACAAAAAAAAACTGCTTGTTGGTTCTACAGATACCGTTTTCAGATTTTATATTTTTACCTTGAATTGTATGTTTGTCCAAACAACATGAAAATATATAAAAAAACGTAAAAAATACAAGACTCGGAGGTAATTTACATAAACATCCTGTTTACAATATATCCCCCATCACACTTCGCATCTTCAAAAAATATCTTCGCATAAACTAAAGGTTCCATTATAGGAAATTAGAAATACACCCTAAGAAGAATGTTTTGGTCCCCTACAGTGCTGTCACAGTACATTATCGACGAACAAAAGAGAATCGCGGACGACGTCACATGTCACTGACATGCACAACCTAAGAACTAACTTAACAGTACATATTGCTATACTTGAAATCAACCTTAACACAACCACATAAGATTCAAATTATTTGAACGATCGACTTATGATGTGAGCGTAGAACAAAGTTACATTTGCAGTTGGTGAAGTAGACTTTGAGCCTTATGTAGTATGCGTAAGGTTTAAAGTAATTGTAGTTAAGTGAGTTTATATGAAAAGAGGGATAATCGATTGTATTGAGATCTTCCTCAGGAGCCTATGGGTGGTGGAACTTTCTGGAAGTCACTAAGTGAATTGCAAGAATAAAAATGTATGCTTACGTGTGGGATGTGATTTTTCATCTGTGGCTTTTTGTTAAGCGTGGATTTATCGTGAAGTTTCATAGTAGTATTGCAAGTCATTAAATGGTATCTTATTGTAATAAACTAAATCCCGGGATTTATAAGGAGTTCAGAAAACGATGATTTCAGACAGAAATGTATTTTGATGATCTGTGAAATCTATGCTAATTTCTTTATCGGTCATTTTCGCTTGGTGAATCGCTTGGCAATTATTTAAAAAACTGTTATGCGTATTATTTTGCCTTTAATCTTGCAACTGAATTTTCTAATTTTTTTCTAATTTTTTTTATTCATTTTCAGTGGCACCTTAAATTAGACATTAAAGCAAGCAAAATTTACATTTGTTTATGATGTATAAACAAACATAAATTAAGGCACAACAATATTTCTTAGACTCCCATCAAACAAAAAACAAAAATAAACGTTAATATAAAGTGTTGACAATTCACAAGACACACAGCGATATTGAAATCATCCACATAACCAAATATCCGGGGTATGTTTATTAACATCGTGTTGTCAAGGAAAACAATGCCTCCTTCTGCTCAGGACGAAAGAATAAAAAACCGGCCAAGTTCGAGTCGGACTGGCTCATGAAGGGTTCCGTACCAAAAAAATACGAAAAAAACACGTTTATTGTATAGAGGCTGTATAAGACCCGCCTAAAATGTTTTTATTTTTATTTATAGTATTTGTTGTTATACCGGCAACGGAAATACATAATTTGTGAAAATTTCAGCTTCCTGACGGTTACGGTTTATGAGATACAGCCTGGTGACAGACGGACAGACATCGGAGGCTTAGTATTAGTAATAGGGTTCCGCTTTTACCCCTTGGGTGCTGAACCCCTAAAATTAACAAATTGTATTTATATTAATATTTGTCTTATAATTTTCCTGTTTCAGTCATGTTTTGATGTTGTGTTTATAGAAACGTGTTTTTTATTCTAATTAAGTTAATGTAGTATTTTTTGTTTTATTAGAAGGTTTTGTTTTTAAAATGATAGACAACTCGTTTATTTATTTACTATTATTTCCTACGAGTAGTCGTTCTCATTGTTGGTACTTTTGATTGAAAAGAGAGGCTGTAAGTTTCTTGTTAGCTGTTCTTATTATGATAGTCAAATCTACCACTGGGTTTGACCATCGTAGGTGACAATTTGATCATAATGAGTAAATTACTCAATTTTAATTTTGCTACGTCTACATTTTCAAATATCGAAAAGCCTTTCTTATACTAATTGAATATACTTAAGTTGTTCCTCTCTTAAATATAAATGGTTAATGCACCTTATTCAATTCTTGCACAGTTAATTTGAAAATCAGCAAAATTCGCCAAAATTCAGCTTTCAGGTACTTTATATACTACAAAAATAAAGTTTCAGGATTAAAAACGTTACAAAAATACAAAGAATCTCATTGGAAGTGTTCAATATGTTAATAGGTTTACAAACAGCGTACTTAAGCAAGTGTTGGGAGTTACTTAAGCGTTTCCGAATCAACGGATTTTGTTCAAACTTCGCCTAAGTACTGAGGGGAAACTTTACACTTAAAGCGTCTATAGATGATGCCTTTTGATATAATGTTTGAGAATTTTGCACGAAGATACGAATCGCTTGAAGAAAGTTTCGTTTTAAGGGTGAATTACCTGATTGATAAGACTACTGAAAGGTGTTTTGAAGTGAAAATGAAATTCGTAAGGTTTATTATTTGGATGAAGAACGGGAATTATTTAGAAATTTCGAGAAACTCAATGTATTCTTCTATTTGTACATCCAAAATTGACAGAGGTACTAACAGTACAAGGATTCTGCCACACTTTTCCGTGACTATCGAGGCAGATAATAATTAGTATTTACCGTATCCACCATCACGACAGATGCTTAGTTATAAGTGTCAACCGTATTTTTTTTGACAAATTTTAACTAGCTTTACTAGTTTATTTAACAAAGTTTTTACCCTAGGTTTTTTTTCACCAAAAAAAAAGAAACATTTTCCAACACTCCCCAATTTCCAATTCAACGCTTCTAAGCCCAACCAAAAAAACAAACACACACATACACACACACACACACACACACACACACATACAAACTTTCATGAGAATAAACAAATACTCTACACACACACACACACAGAAAATTCAAAAAGTGTTGTATTGCAGTTATGACGTGAGAACTTGTTGCGTTTAATATCGCACCTGGCTGGCTTCTTATTGAGTGCTCGTTGCGCGGCCGCCTGACAAATTGCCAGTGTCGCCGGATCGTGACGTCATCGTACTGTAATACACTGCCGGATTATGAGCTACTTCACTTGAGGATGCTTCACTTTGTAATATGTTGCTTTTATATTAGACTGGTTTGTTTATGTTTTCTTTTGATTTATTACGAATTAATCAATTTTCTAAGGCCTAACGAAAGGTTTCTATTATCTACTTATGAGTTTTGTACGATGTGTCACTTCAAGTCAGTCAGTGTCAGTTCAAGTAAAGATCTTTGTCTTACTTCTTTCCATCATTGCATATTCAGCTATTGAGGAAGAACTGCACTTGATATAAAGTTGCAGTCAACTAGAAAGGTATGCTCAAATTTTCTTCGAATTTTCAAGAACTACAAATGTCATCGTAGGGACAGGTTCATTGGAAAAAACAATTACAATTATTTTATTCTCATTTCAATTGCTTTCACAAAAAACCCTTTTAAATATTTAGTTTTCTACAAAGGAGAGATACTACAACGAGACAATAATTAGCACTTGCAAAAAAATAACAGATTAAAGTTAAAAAGTTCTTTTAATTAATTCCTTATACCAATAATCAGTCTTTTAATTTTTATTTGGACCCCTTTAACTCTTTGAAGAGCTCCCGGTTTTAATTGCTTCGTCTAAAAAATAAAAGGAATATCCGTTCTTACTAAACAGTAGAGCCTCATTATTAGCGGAGTGTTATAAGCGACAAAGTTCTACTTGTAGATTGTGTTACTATTCAATTCTATTCAAATAATTTATTTCGGACGTAAAATACATACATGTTAGCATTTCAAAAAAACTTATTAACTGTGTCAGTAAATACTCATATTTTGCGTTTTGAGATATTTTTTAGCTTAGGTTATAAATCGATGTAAAATTAAGGGTGTTAAATAAAGTACTCAAAATACTTTCCAATTTTGAGTAAACTGATGACAGATAAGATGGTCTTCATATTGCGAATAACCAGAGGTGAAAAAAATATATTTGTTGGTTTTGTGAAATATCAAATATCAAAAAAATATAGGCTAGTACGTTGCATTAAAAATCATAATTATGATTGAGTGTACACACAACTAATTACTCATTAGTATAATCATTACCGTCCATCTGAACATAAAATTCAAAGAAAATTACAATTTTGTGACTACGATGCCCGCTTTCACTGCGACCATCCACCATTCTGTAGATAATGATGCTTCGGCTGCACTCGTCCCTAACGACCTTTATATTATTTAGTCCAGCCCTTTCCTTGTTTAATTAATTGACGGGAAACGCGTTTTTAATTTTGACTTATTCCTTAAAAGTAGGTTACCTCAGGATTGAGTTGTATAGGTTAATGATCGCATCGATTTTCCTTCAATATTTTTTTCTCTTTTATTTCTTTTTCTTTCCTGATATCTTCGTAATTTGGGTCAGTTGTTCGGAGACCTCGTTTTCAATTGACATTACGTGCTGCGGTGTTTTTTACATTTTGGAGTAGGTTACGCAAATTGATTTGCGTTTTGTGTATCGTGGGTTTAAGCTTCATTCAATTTAAAGAGGTACATTCTTTTTTTAGCCAATTTAACGTCAAGATACTACTTTAATGCTTATTTAATATCACTGATGTTTTTAAAAAATATCAGGTGTGCAAGTCTCAAGTCCCTCTCTTTTCCCTCTCATTCTCCGTAAAGATCTGTGACGATATTTTATATGTTCGGACATGCATAATTTCATACATAACATATACTTATTTATTTCATACACACATTACAGTTATTTGCTGCTGTAAATATTTATTTTAAATTAAAACTCCGTGTATTATTTAGAGTACCAGTGATATTCGTTTTTCTTTCCCAAAACAGCCTTTATATCTAAACCATAAATTCTAAGCGGATTTAAAAATGTAAGGAACAAACTAAGTGGCTACTCGTGCAAACAATTTTTATCTACGTTGGCAACTTTCCATACCGGCTACCTCACACTTTACTTAAGTCTAGCAGTAAATAGGCTGCAAATATTAGACCCTTTTAGAAATCCAGGTCTTTCATTTGTACCACCTTATATAAACTCTCAAGACACTCGTCAGTAATGAAGCATACGACACAGAAGATAGTTAGGACTAATTTATCTATGTTTTGTCTCTTTTGATCAGGTGCGAGACTATCCGACAATGATAGAGACAAAATATGGAGTAAACACTATGTTTATGCTACTATTATTAATAAGTTGCATGGGATGGGTTGGACTGCATACTATATACGTAACTTCAAATGTCTGTTTTCATGATTATGCATATAAATAGAAATGCTCCACAGATTTAATTTATTTGCAACATTTCATACGTATTCCTAGAAGTGGATTCTATTCTTCTACAACACAGATGTCATCCGTAGAAAAAGCCTTAGAAAAACCTTTACAAAATGTAAATGTATTTCAAGCCTGAATTTCAGCGAAGCAAACCACACACATTCATGAAAACTTGTCAAAGTAAATATTGTTTTACAACAAGACGCGTTAGTTCCCACATCACAGTAAATACTCGTATATTTCCCGTAAATAGGAAAATTTGAAGAGGTTTCCTTGCTTCGCGATATATTTAAAGGGTTGGGACGTCGCGGGAATTCCCGGAATCCCGCCGGGACTGCGGACGACGCAACTTATTCCGGGAAAATACGAAGCTGGAATATAAGTGACGTAACTTTAGTGGGAATTGTTTGATATTTCATAGAGGGGAATATTATATTGTGTTGCGTCTACTCGTATTTCTTTACAGTGTGTGCATTTAATAAGATTTTCCTGTATTTCAAGTTAGTTTTCCGCTTCTTTGCGGCGGTATATTCCGTTAAGAGAAAGATTGAAGAATATGGTTACTGTATCGTAGTATTTCTACAAAACTGAAAATAATCTGTATTTAAGTAATTTCACTTTACTTATTCCTTTTTACATAAAAAATAAAAACAATAATCCTTTTCTCGGGTAATAACAAACGTAACCTATCTCCTAGCCAGAATTCAACACAAACGATTAGGTAATTTAATGATAATATCTCAGACAAACAGGTTTCACATGATATTTGCAACTACATAAACAGTTATATAATAAACCAAATTACATAATCGCAATCCCAAATCCCTTTTCGAACACACACACACAAGTCCATGTGTAACTTCCGTAGGGCGCATCGGTGTGCATGGTGCATCAAAATTGGTAGCGGATGATACGGCCCAGTGGACAGGCGATATTATCTGAGCTCCTCAGTCGGTATACGATAGGTATACGATAGGGGCTGTTATTGTGGGGAATTGATTATGTAGTTAGGATTAGGTTGGTATTTGTTGCAAATTATAACTGCGTCTGTGGTTTGGATAATGTGAAATTAGTTTTCGACTGCACATCACAGATTTGATAGTGAAATCTAATAGGCAAACCAAAGAAGGATTCCTAAAGAAGCCCCTAAGAAGAGTTTGATTGTGGAACTAGAACTTTTTAATTAATTCAATTCTTATTAATGGGTTGAAGAAATTAATATACAATAATTCAATAAGTCATGTCTTTATTTATGCTAAAAATGCTGGCAATATAATGATTAATAGCGATGATAGTTTTTAAGAAACGTTTGAACATAAGAAAGCTTTATATGGTACACATAGCTGATCGCTACTCTACTAAATTTGATAGTGTTATGGTTTTGATGGACACATAAATCAAATATATTTGTATACATACAACCACTAACAAAAGTCGGTATAGTTATTACTTTCGTCAAATCGTCCTGGGTTTAAAGGTTATTTTTAATGTGACAACGTCACAACAACAACATATCGTTACAAGATAACCGGCCAATGACTAAATTCCCATAATACGTACACAAACTGCAGTCTGAAGCGTGTTCACGGTTGACGTGACAGTACAACGTGGCTACTGGCTACAATGCAAGTATCACTCAGTACGTAAACACTACGATTGATGGACGCTGCACAAAGACGACTGGCCTTCTGTAAGGTGAAGACGGAGTAGGCTGAGAGTAAGTCGCTTACAATCTGTATTTAAAGGTATGAATAATGACTGGGATTTTACAATCAAAGACAGAAGTATTATTATTACATATTATAACACGATTCATAACCAATTTTGCGGTCTTAATAATCAGAAACGGATTTGTCAAAGCATTTTTTATGTGATAAGAATAACAAATTCTTAGATGTATGCTCAAAATCATAGGTTTTGAATGAAATAGACCCAATTAAAAAGTTATGATCCTTGCTTTACTATAAAATTATTATTTTCAGCGGCTTATTTTTCCAGTCTGCTACAGACAGTACGCCTAATCAATCTAAACCCTAACAGGAGTTAAGGCAATATCGAGCGCTTTGTCTCTTCAATCCATCCCCTGTAATCTCAGGACTAATATGATTTTGATGTCGTGCGCTATTTGTAGGCTTTATGATTACATGACTACACGGTTCTATGTAGGAGAAGCTATTGAGTTAGAAATCGAGAAGGGTAAGAAATAGTAGCATACTAGATGTCATAATGTTTATTACAGCCGCATACAGAAAATTATGTGGTCTGGCACAATAAATTATTATTTATTTATAATTTATTTCTTACTATACTACGATTAATATTCCTACCTATTTTTTTAAATTTGACACAAATTATTATCAATATAAAATTGTAAGAAATAAATTGACACTTTAGAAAAGCAAGCCGTGAGTTTCTTACCCTTCCCAAAACGTTGAAAATACACATAATACTTGACTATTTCAAATACTATGTACAAAGTTTACGAAATCGAAAGAAACTTTTAATTTGAATTGACTTCCAAAATTATTCATAACACCCCTTCTATATACTCAGCCCGTATATGTACCCATTTGTAACTAAAAATACATACAACTTGACCTTGCCACATACAAAACAAAATCCGCACACATTATTGTCTTTTTTAACTCATCTATTACAAACAAACACAAAAGTCAAGTATAACCCTGAAACAAAATGATAATCCAATTTTCCAGCAAAATATCAAAACTGCAGTCTATTTCGAGCCACTAAGTGACACATTGATAGATCGCTAGCTGGCTCTTTGGCTTCAATCGATAGCGCGATTCTTGTGGTATCTAACAATAGTCTGTCTCTCGAGCTAGATTGAAGACCTGATGGGAAAAGAATTAGGAGGTTACGAAAGTGTTAGAGGATGTTAGAAGATTTACTGGGCAGTAATTGAGAGCTTTAATAATGAATTTTTTGCTTTGTCCTGACACTAAAAGCTGCCTGTGTTATATAATTTCGCATGCTATTTTATTTGTATTTAACGTGAAACTTACTGGATTGTTTGAAAAGTAGCTCTGTTAAGATACGAAATAATATACGCGTTGATCAACTGTAGAAATTATTTTTGCTAGTTTTGATAGACTGTAACACAATGTGGTTAACTTACGCAATGTATAGGATTTAACTACCGGCTACATGTATCCCTTCTTCAATCGTTTCTTAACTCTCAGTTTACAAACATCTTGTGCGTGCTACTTAGGCCTACCACTTACTCTTCAATAAACCCTTAATCAATTAAGTACTTCCATTTCATCCAACCCAACAGAAAAATTCATCACACTTAATACCCCTTCAAACAAAAAACATCGTCTATAAAATCGCAAAAGCGAGTACCATTGAGAACAACACTAGCGTTTCATTATTACTCGCAATGTCGCTATTCGCAGTTATATGAAAAAACAAAGTGTTTCCGAGTATAAATAAAAAGCCTACTACGTGCAATTTCATTCTCTCCGTAGTGAAATAAAAAATCTGGGTCAGGTAGGAAGGGTTGCACAACATTTAGTATAGGTTAGTGTATGTATCCAGATATAAAGTAATGCTAGAAGCGAAACTTTGACCATTGAACGTATTTTTTTTTTACTTAGGATTTTCTTAATGCGTAGTTTTTGAGACACGAGGTCGAAATCTTTCTAACGGTTTGTAGAGCCTACAGAAGACTGCTATAATGTTAGTTTAGTTGTTTTCTAAAACCGACTGAGTCAAGGATCCATTTTTACCTAATATTTTGTCTGGTTTCTGAATGTACACAAAACTATAATTTGCTTGTAATTTACACTCACACCAGTCAATACAACGACAGTCTTTACTTAAAATAGATTACCTAAAACGCTCAAGAAGCGCTCTCACGCCAGCGCTACTAAACGTCAATATAAGAACCAAATCAAAAAACGTATAACTTACTCCAAATCCTTTTGAAGTCTTTCATCTAATTCCGTCAGTTTCAGCGTCTGTACATCGCTGTAGTGAATGTAGGCTACCTGTCGACTATGCTGTTTGATGCGCCAACACTGCTGCACCGAGTTAACTCTATTCAAACTATGGTGCCCTGGTACTCGTTGAGGGGTAAATGGGAATTCTACTGACACAATATTTACTCATGTAGAAGGTTAATAGCATTATCAAGTAGGTGATTGATATATAGTAGGGATTTCTCTGAAGTGATATTAGTTTGTTAAACGATCATCACAAAGTTTGTGCCTATGTCGTGTTTCAATAAAATTATTCATATTTAAAGTGTACTTCGCGGCTGTTGCGTTCAAACAGTAGAAGTAAAAGCGGTCAATATCAACAGCAAAATATCATTTTAATAACTAAATGAATTTTAAACTCAAGCAGACATAAAAAAAACCTCAACAACTTCATCTATGAATACCATATACCACATACGAAAGAAAAAAAGTACTCAGTCAGGTTTTGAAAATTGAATAATGCATTAAAAAATCGAATGGTATGTATCTCAAATTATCAGTACCTGGATATTATCTCTACTATAATTAACAGTCTGCTCTATCTTATATAAGCAAATGTCTTTCAAGCAAGTTAAGCATGGTCACTTTCAGTGTTTCAGTTCTACATCACAGTCGTTACGTATTCAGTGCAGGTATTTGAGGTGCGGTGCAATTTGATGCAACGTCACGATGCGCCGACCTACCTTGTTATGACCCACTTACTAACTATCTTATTGCAGCTATGTACGCTAAAAATGTAGCATTAGAGGTCAGTCACCTCTTGTAGTGTGATTTTGGGTACTTTTGGCAGGGATTGATGCAAAAAAAGATAACTGTATTTTTCTTTTTTGTTGATTTAGGTCTTGTGGTAGCAAGTTAGAAAAAAAAATTGTCATCAAGTCACATACAAATTTAGTCTGTGCTATTTTCGGTAACGAATGACCAATATTGTATGGAGTATGTGTACTCGAAAGTTCAGACCCACGGTTTTATTTCATAAACACATTAAATTAAATCAACTATTAGTGCGAAACACATGAAAAGTTGAACAAATCTTCAAGATGACTACACTTACATGAAATTACCTAAAAAAACTTTTCTTGGATCTCTTTCTTCGCGACTTACTAATGAAACCGACCACAACTTCACACCCTACGTCAAATTAAATCCTTCATCTATCCCATAATACCTGTAAGGTTTCAAAAGGCTTTTCATCCATGATGTACCGCCATAGAACCGCGGGGTTTCGACTTATAAATAAGTTAAGGGCTCGATTTATGGCTCGCAGGCCTGTATATTAAATTCCAATAAGATTTATGCCGACTTGGATACTCGTGAAATATGAAACTGGAGTTATGAGTTGCGTTTAGTGTTTTGATTTTTCGAAAGGTTAACGTTAGGTCAAGGCATGCTGGTAATCATATTCAATATTATGATTTTATCGTCCATACCTGAATCATACCTTTCCCGAGAATATAGGTCAAGAAAGTGATACTAAAAAACACGATCTCCACAAATTGATTTTATCATAAATTAAAAAAAAAACTTAGAAATATGTAATTCAATAGGTGGTAAATGTCTCGAAAAAGTGTGCTACAGTCTAAATATCAATAGAGTAAGGAAGATACTTTCAATATTGTTAATCAAATCCTTTTACCTTAAATTCCTATCTACACCTGAGTTTGGTTATGTACTAAAAATGCCGAGCTATAGCAAAATATTCATCCCAAAATGTTCTTAACAGGGATATTGATTACAATAATCCTTATAAAAAGCAGTTTCACATTATAAAACATATTTCTAAAAACCCTTTTTTCAAATTTTCTCCCGCTAAACCAGTTATTAGCCCTATAACATACTAAGCAGGCATCATGGCATCATGGCGGCATAAAGCCGGTGTAATAAGCCCATTTTTATGCCCATCCTTCACATAAAACATGGTTGGTAGAGTAACAACGACATAAACCATCACATTTCTTTGTTCATATATCTTTTGTCACCTGTACCCAAAATATACATAAAATGTTCATAGAAAAAGTTATACGTAATAATATGTTATAGCGGAATTATGTTTTCTTTGAAATAAGCAAGAATTTTTCTAAATATTTGTTCGATTTTTCTTCAGTGCTAGCTCAAATGAGTAATTTAGTTAGTCAACTGCCTTATTAAAAGATTGAGTGTCGTGTTTGATTATTGCTATCGTGTAGTAGTGGTGCAGGTAAAAGTAAATCTAAATGTTATAGAAAAATAAACAAAGCTACAGATTTACCCTAAATACTTTTTTGATAAACGTTAATACTAATACTATACTAATAAACTAATTTGAAAGACTATTACATTAATTCAGTAAGTGTTGCTATTTCCTTAGTGTTTACTATAACAATTCACTGTGAAAAAATAAAATTATGTCTGGATGCAAACACTTTCATTTTCAAGAATTTCCCAATTTCTATCCCTGCAACTTTTAGCCATTGTATGAACACCGTAAATTGTATCAAAGAAACACACAAAACTGACTCAACACTTAAGCAACCCCCAACAATTTCCGTAAACTTCACGAAAGCCATAAAACGCGAATAAAAACAAAGCATTGATGACGTCAAAGGCTCGTACTAGGTACAGTCGCTAGCATTAGCGGTATTCAATATGAGCCCCTAAACGCGCTGACAGGGGGATGACCCCTGACGGTCATTAGCTACATTCACTCATCGATGGACACGGTAAGTTTGTTGCAAGATTTAGTTTAAGAGCTAGGCTACTTGTTGTTATTCGGATGTTTTTACCATACACTAAATGTTTTTCAGTTCAACAAAGGGAAAGAAAAAAGAAAAGCCGCATATGCACGAATTGAAAAATGAATTTTCGTTTTAGCAACCTCCTTGAAAATTACCTTCCCAATAAAATCAATCAATACTAATATGTAGCAAGAAAGATAAATTAGAATATGTTCGCCTTATTTTGATATTTTAAAACCCGTTAAATTATATTATTTTTTGTCCTACTGCTGAGCAAGGATCTCGTTCCGTACGAGAAAGAGGTTTGGCCTTCTGTCTACAATGCCGGCCAAGTGCGTGTTAGCGACTTTTTGCCCTCAAGAAATGTGTATTTTGATAATGTTTATACAATACAACGAAAACAATATTCACCAATCAACTAGCGAACTTTAATTTAAGATAAAGATCTACATAAATAAAATCACTTTAAACCCAAGCCTCGTAAGTCTAGCAGTCTTTAATTAAACTGAGGCCGATAAAAGTCTCAAGAAAATTAAAAATAACAATTGTTTTAACGAAACTGTTCAACGTAGTATATAATTCTAAAGAATTTATTTCAAAGAAGTCACGTACAAGAGCTGTGTTAAGACAGTTTAAAAATCTTTTCAGTTTTGAGAAAAATGGTTTTGTTCGCTGCAAAAATAAGATAAATGGATCGGATGTTGACTGAATGTTTTTATAAAATGTCTGACGCTTTACAAATTATTGCAGACGTGAGGAGCTTTTGTCTACAATGTACTTCTAACAATCTCTTGAGATCGTATCTTATTGTGTCTGTATAGTGTTTTTGTGACTCCTTATTTTCAGTTGCTGATTTTTGACATAATATCTGCTTTCTATGGTTCTATGTTTCAATCCTTTGGCAGGTGACAGTGAGACCGATAATAGAGTAATGATAATGATACAACCAAAATTGCTACACCAAACTTTCTTTACTTTTTTGTATAAAACAACAAAAAGTTTAATCCAGCATCTAATTTCAAGTCTTTTTTGTTTTATGCAAGTTCCACGTCTTTGTCGTGACTTTTTCTTTTTGAAATTAATTTTTGGAGATCAATGATCTTTTTAGAGGTTATTTTATTGGACCACATTTTTATCAATTATTTACTATGTACTCTTCTAGCACTGTGTACTCTTATAGTCGCAATATAATGAGACTGCATACATAATCAATATCATTTTTCTTTTATTCTCTGGCAATGGAAAAATCCGCCATTACTCCGCCAAAATTTCACAACACAAAACATAGCCATCATCTCTTAGACTAGTTGCAGGGCCGACCACTTCCCCACCCTCGAATGATTTGAGTTTAATATCCTCGTTGAGTGGTGCATTCTTTCGCAGGGGAAGTACCCCGCGCAGGGGTGCAACTTTAGCGTTGTCTATTCGAGTATAGATGACAGCCGTGACTGAAGGTAATGTTCCTAAGTAATTTACACTTGAACGCTCGTTTGGGAATGTGATTTAGCGTATTTTAAGTACGCGAAATTTAAGCAGCATCAGATTGTTTTTGTTTGGTTCTTTTCTTATGTAGAGCCTGATGCCTCTATCTAGGTGGTGGACGTGGTGGTGTATATGATTGCTGATCCGTATACAATGATTTTAAAATCAAATTATTTATTTATTTAGGTCTATTGCTGGCAATTATGATAGTCGATGATACAGAAAGTGAATTGATCACCAGTTCGGAAAGTAGGAAAATTTGGAAAGCTGGCATGAAACTGACCACTCGTTTTAATAAATGATATACAATATCCGCCAATTTTTGTTGTAAAGTGCCTTGTTGCGAACAAATATGATCTTGTGCTGCCGATGTCGCCTGACGACGATAAAAATCGTCTTGAATCGGAGATTTTTTATGTGTCCAAAAGGACAAATGTACTTTTTTCAGTCTTATCAAATCTTTCAATACCGCCTTATTATATACATATATTATACCGGTATTTCGAATGATACGGTACATGTATACAATTTAGCAGTAGTCAGACTCCCAGCTCTATGCTGAGCTCAAGTACATGTAACTGACAGTGCAGACACGTCATCAAATCAACGCAAGTCGAGCTCCTCTCGTCACGGTGTCAGTCGCGTCAGCGTGTGTCAAATATTACGCTTTACGCTGACGTGGCGTAATTACTACTATGAATCCTTGCCTATGTTAGTAAAATCAAGATTTAATTGACATAATATTTGAAAGATTGCCGAAAAATATTTGAAGTTAAGTAGACGCTTTGGGGATCTTTGTTTAACAATGTGACCAGTAGCTCGATTCTCTACCACTATCGACTACCGGCAACCGGCTAGCTGTCGAAAAATTATGTATGAAGATCGGTTCAGCGCCCCTAGCGGATGTCGTAGAGACTATTTTGGCAGTACATTTTAAATGTCAAACAGTCGATTCTCGATGGTTCCAACTGTAGAGAATGCTATTGTATAATACTAGAAATCGTAATAAAATCTTTATTGTTTCTTTAAAAGAAATTTTGTAATTGAGTTAAATAGAATATCTTCAATATTTTAGTGCTTTTTCCTATATTGCATTATTAGAATATTTGTCTACTATGGTAGTATGGATAGATCACACCAAATTTTGTACAAGTAATTGCATCCTAAAATTTTCGCACAACGGTACAACCATTAGTTCTGTATGTAATGAATGGGTGAAAACCTTAATTGGTACAATTGCGTGGCCATCCATTATTGCACGCAGCGCGTCCCGTCTCCCCTACGACACAAATATGTTTATGACCTGCAGATATGTCCAGCTTTCGTTATTTGAAGGTGATTTGTGATAGAGGGCGGGTATCTTTTTGTTTCTATCATGTGTCAGATAGAATTTAGCACTCGTACAAATTTAATCAGTTTGTGAAAATATACACACCGCTCAGTGTTCGCTTGTGATCGTGTAATTTATAAGATTTATAAATGTTTTTTTGATGTCTGGAATTAAACCCAATTTTTACGCGTCTTTTGTCTATCTTAATCAGCAAAGCTAAATTGTCTATTAGCAATGTAGCATATAAATTAGGCAATAGCAATCAATATTATACATAAAAGAAATTTCTCTGTCCTATACGAATCTCTGGAAAAAGCGAGTGAAATTCGAAATAACATTTACTTGTGGACAGGCTATCAAGGATCACGCTACAACTTTCAAAAAGAAAAGATAATCACCATAAACACGAATAAAACTGCACATTTCACATCACAGGCTATAAAAAAATAACAATAAAAGGCAGCATAACATTCTAACGACAATCCCAATACATTTTTCATCCACAAACTGAAGTTTCCACTCCCTAAAGGAAATCGCAGTAACAAATGCGATTACGTCACTAGTTGCTCGGTCACAGTGCAGGGGCTGCACTAATAGCCCGTGACGTCATAAATTGCATGATGCAAAGTGCGACTGACGTGCGGACCACCCATGCAGATGAAATTTTGAAGTATTTTGAGTTTAGTTTTTGAGAATAGGAACGTATTTCTTTAACAATGACACGATTTTTCAGTTGTTACATACAGCTTACGTTTGTACACTCTTAAAAAAATATATCTTGAAATCGTAATTACAGGTTGATTTTACTTAAGTACCAAAAATTTATGGTACGATTCTCCATTAGAATGTCCTGGGTTGGATACCCACCTACCACACCGACAACAAACAATTGCATACTTAATTGTTTCTAAAATCCCCGTGATAGAAATTCGTAGCCTAACACGGGACTTTCACGATTTTTAAAAGAAAATCTACCTAGTACCTAATTTCCCATTTTCTTTTTCTCTTCTATCCAATCCCTGCACTTTTCTTCAACTTATTCTACAACAATTTATCACCAACATCAACCAACCATCTCACGAATAACAAAACAGAACAACAAGTAAATCACATCGTGGCGCATACCCTGCTCATCCCGCGCAATTTATGACGTCACGGACTATTAGTGCGTCGCAGCACCCTCCCTTACTCTTTATTGTAGAACATTTCTTAGGGTAAAAACTTTTGGCATTTGATCCGCTAGTTGGCATTTAACGATTTCTTGTTAAAGACAGTTTTATTCGCGGGCAGATTTTCTTAAAATTTGATTATTTTATTGATTTACATGTTTTTCTAGTTTTACTATATTCCCATAATTATATCTTTGTATGTGTGTGTTAGTTTTTATTCAAAAAACATTACTTTCTTCCTTCCTTTGTGTGTTATTGTTTAGTTGCACATTGACCAGTGTTCAATAAGTCTTTTTCTTTTTGGATTAAAGGATAAGCTAGCGTGGTCTTGAAAACGACAATAGTATATGGATTAATGAACGATAAATTTTATTATTGAAACTAGATTTCGTACATAAAACTTTTCTAAGCATAAGTTTGTAATAAATGTAAGTTGAATAAATTTTCCTCTATAATAATGATATGAGATAATTCTCAATTACCCATATTCAAAACTCTATACATCTGATTTCGAAATTCACAGAAAGGCTCTCAATCATGTTGTAGTTCACACATCACTATCAAATAACAATGCATCAAATTCCTAAACACACACATACTTAAAGCACTACAGCAAGCATACAAACATACAAACACAATAATGGAGCACCAATATTTATTCACGTCAATTACTCGACGTGTGATTTAGGACCGAACAATTAGAGAGTTCGTCAAATGAGTTCGTTAACATTAATTAAGCCACCTTTCTGCTAATTAGTGGAGTATGAAGGATTATTTGTACTGGAATTGGGACGGAAAGTAAACGAAGTAGGGCACGAACAAAACGCTGAATCTTGTGTTGATGTTTGTGTTTGAGTGTAAAGTTCATAATCAGCTTCAGAATCATAATAAAATATACGTTGGCGATGGAACTCCTTATCAGCTTCATCATACACAGTTGTTTTCTATACATGTTATGGGCCTTCTAATTTAAGTAAGATAGGTTAAGTGGACAGACGCAAAATTCTTGTGCAGAGTCATAACTTAGAAATGATTAAAAACGACAGTAAGTAATAGAACTCGTTACTTCCGAAATGCTCTAAGCATGATGCACTCATTCATTTGATTAACATTTTATGACAGCTGAGCGTAGCTTAAGCTAGCTTCAGCGAGCACGGTCAAAGATTTGAAGATTAAAGATTAAGGTTAAAAAATACCCACATCACCCAATTTTACCATTTTTATTTTATGTTATTGGGTTGAATATTAATGATAGCAAACTATATTATTAACTAACACCTTTCCAAACATATTAAAATACACTAAAGGCTATAACAATATGTTGTACTGAATTGTAGACTCGAAATGGCACAATCAAAAGTAGCAAATTCTACACCATTTGCAAAACTTTGCGCATATAACAGGCACTTGCGGAGTCGTAAGGGTATCGACTCCAAACTTTAAAACCAGTAGACATCAGAGAACTAAAACGATTTGGAAACAAAGAACAAGTCACGCAACACGAAATGCCAGAACTTAATCTGGGAGAGTACCTGTGGCTTTTAGACTAGAATAAAAAGTGCCAATACTTGAACAAATTCACTGGAAGCTTGTGGTTCTAATACTTTAAGAAATTGGAAGTTTGTTGTCTTGTATGGAAAAGATAGCTAAAATTGTTTACATTGTGAAACTTTTGATGAGGAGTTATTTTCTATTTAAAAATAATAGACCACGACTAAGGCCTTTGTCTATTTCTTACAGTTATCAAAACTCCAAGCAAATTTATTTATTATCCACACCTAACGTTCGTAACTAATTAAAAACTATTGTACAGATCTTCATCCGTTGTTCACTCATAGATCCTAGAAAATAGGAACCTACATATACATAATTCATTAAGATTTGTAGTTAATTATGACGTATTAAACTATTTAAAAATAACATAAAATTCCATACAAGGTTCCATCATGAAACCAAAAAACTCCAAGGTTTACCTTAATAGAATACTCCATTTCAAAATAATATAGGTCAACGACCGTACAAACTCAGCAGAAACTATATTTTTACTTAAAATTCGTACCGCAAGCAAAAGCTATTTTTCCGATACAAAGAGTATTCTCTTTTGTCCAAGTCGTAACAAGTTAAGACGTCGGGTTCAGTACACATCGATTTTCAGTTTAAAATTGTTCTAGAAAGTTCTTACTATTGTCTCGGAATGTGGTTTTGTTCAATGATTTTAGTGGCTGCTTTTAGTTTATTGGTACTTTATATGGTATTGGCCTTTTTGATTGGGTTTTAGAGTTTATTCTGGGATGTTTAGATGGGATTGAGTGCTTTTTAAATATAACCTTTAATATTTTATATATTAAGTATAGTTTCCTTTTATTTTTTTTATGTTTTATCATTATAATATCGAAGCTACGGGTTGAATCAATTTTGTATCAAGTATACAAAATTTATTGTGTACCACTAAATGCACAACGTATTACACATATATGTATTCCTTATATTCAACAAGATGAAAATTAAAGTCGGTAAAAATGACAAACATAGTAAGTACAGAAAGACAGAAAGCTGTAAAGAATCGGAAGAATATAGAATTATAATATAAACAAAATTTATTATTCTATCACGAAAAAAATATCAAACATCTTCTACAGTAAATTGATCCACGCGGTCGATGTCATATGCTAGACTAGTTATCTCTATTTCTTGTAAAAGACATAAATTATAAGTTTTCTTACAAACCTATACCTTTTATTTATTCATTACATCATCTTAGATTTTCTGTGTAATATTTTTGTTCTATGGCGGTGTATTACGTAAAATGATTTAGCGAGCAATCAACGCAGTAGCGTTTTAGCCTGCAGCCATTTACAATTTACTTGTATTTATGAGTCCAATCACAGCTTCATTAGAACTATGAAATATGTGAAACAATTTATTTAACTTTATCCCGCGGATTCACTTGTGTTTTTAAAGAAAACGTAAGTTGACTTGTCATGGTTCTAACTAAATTAGATTTTATGTGTCAACTTTTCGCATAACAGAAACAATTTCTGCATATCAGATGTATTTTTTGTAATCCAAATCTGTCTTACTACTGGGCAAGGGTTTTCTGCCCAAGTGACGTTGGGGTTGGGTCTTGATTGTCATGTGTAACGTGTGATCAATTACACATAATTTAATGGATAAATATAATATTGACCAACGTGGTAATCAAACGCGAACCACGTGTCATATACAACGGAGCGATGTTCATATCTGTACGACATTTAAATGAAATGACCACAAACAAACAACACTATCAACTTTATATTAGACTAGCTGACCCGCGCAACTTCGCTTGCGTCACATAAGAGAGAATGGTGAAAATTTTCCCCGTTTTTGTAACATTTTTTACTCGTACTCTGCTCCTTTTGGTCGTAGCGTGGTGATATGTAGCCTATAACCTTCCTCGATAAATGGGCTATCTAACACTGAAAGAATTTTTCAAATCGGATCAGTAGTTCCTGAGATTAGCGCGTTCAAACAAACAAACAAACAAACAAACAAACTCTTCAGCTTTATAATATTAGTATAGATCTAACATATATATCCTCATTTTCTATATAAATATAGACACGGTACTAAACAGGTGGGACTGTCACCAATCATTTTATATGCCTCTGATTGTAAAATACGATGTCTTGATAAACCAACTAGCTATATTTTATTTCTACACTATTTATTATAACAGTTGAAAGGTAAACAAAAGCATAGTATTGTATAGTTTATTGTTAATCGAATATTTGTTGAACAAGGACTCTGAGATTGGTTTCTTGAATATATCGGTTCTTTAGCTATCAATCATATCTCGAAATGATATTACAAGAGGTAAGACTAGCTGAACCGTACAACTAGAGTTGATACTTTTGTCCCCTATTTCGGAAACTATAGAATTCTTATGTTCGATCTGTCGTCATATTATTATCTATCTTCGTGCAAAATTTTAACATATTCCAGTCACTAGTCTATGTTTGAAAGAGGTATAAACACTCATTCATCTTCATAAGCAACAACTATATAAGGGAAACTGGTTTGTTTCTAAGCTATTTTTCTGATGATAAAGAGAATTATCGGCCCAGACTCCTGTTAACAGATAACTGGGTTGTGGAGGTCCGATGGGCAGTCGCTTCATGTAAGATACTGGTATCTAGCTGCGTCCAATGAGACTGGAAGCCGACTTTAAAATAGTTGGAAAAAAGACAAGGTTAATAGTAATTTTAACTTAACTCCTCGTTTTTTCAAAAAGATTTGATACTGCTCACACAAATGCCCCGTTTAACAGCCTCCTTGACAATAAATCTTTAGTTACAAGATTGATCCACAGCCTTTGGCTAACCAAACAATTGTATACATATGTTACTGTAAAAGCCCGAACTGTGGTAAATCCTAAGATTTTCCGGTAAAACCTAAGATTTACCAACTCTCAATGGTAAAAGTCCGAACAAGCCAGAGTTTAAAAACTATGTTACGATATATAAAAAAAACCTCCTTCATAACTATGTTTATAACTATTTCACGGTATAATTATATACTGTGACATAGTTATAAAGAAGGAGTTTTGGGCAAAGCGACATGGGTAGGTTAGGTTAGAAAGCTAAGGTGGGAGCGAGCGAAGAGAAGCTCCCACCTTAGCCTTCGTGGTTATCTTTTTTTAACCACCCAGAAGGAGGAGCCCGGCGACATCTCGACATCATCAAGTGAATATAGGTAAAAGTTCAAAATAAAAGAATTGTTCGGACTTTTACCATTGCGAGTTGGTAAATCTTAGGTTATATCGGAAAATCTTAGGATTTACCATCGTTCGGGCTTTTACAGTAACACATATACCAATCCTACTCTACTATTCTAAACTGCACGCTACCGATACTGAACAGTGCACAGTATAGCAGTAACTAACGGGTACAAGTTACAAGTAGCAACGCAATCAGAACTACTTGCATTGTTGTCACCGTGAGGAGTTCGGATTTAGATATAGGTTCGTTAGTGGGTTAGAGATACATTGCTGTGTATACGAATTATTTGATAATAGATAGATTTACGGACTTTACTCTACGGATCGCAGATTATTTATTTAATTACATTACATGGTCGAAATAGTCGACCATGTAATGTACCGTTTACGGTACCAATGGCAGATTGCTTCGCTGTTTTTATCAACTTAACACTTCCTTCATAAACGGGAGAAAGCGCTAGTCGGTTGCGCTCAGTAAAAGATCTGTGGGTTAAGCAAAGCAATGCTTGACGCGGTTATCCGATAGATGAGTGACCGCTTAGTGGTATTTATACTGAGCGTCTACGTACGTAAAGCCCCGGATGTTGTCAATTAAGCCATGTCAAAGGTGTTTCCGGCGGCTACTAGGTTGACCTACATGAAATCCTTCGTCCGCACTTAGCTATGGCCAAGATTAAAATGGCACACCAGCAATAATGCGAGATGACCATCTAATTCTATCTTGTTGCAGGTTCGATCCCGATATTTCAAGCTGGCCAGTCCGACTGGAGCATAAAGTCATACAACATGAAGGTAAGTTCTTTCAAGTGTTTCTTTCGTTTATTTTTATTATGCAAGTGTTTAAAAGTTATGTCTACTTTGAACCTACACTAATTCATTTAAGCATTACTCAACAAACTTTAAGTACTTATACATAAACACCGCTACCCGCTCTCGTAGAACTAACTGTAAGCAACACCAAGTGCTAAACTTAGTTGTAATCTAACAAGTTGTGAGACTCTAGAACATGTTATTACCACACGGATAAATCTGGGAGAACGTTTCACTTAAGTGATATGGAAATGTCTCTTAGTTGCCATTGCTTATACTATTTTGAAGAAACTGTATGGGCAGGCAATGTTGATGAGGTCAGTGCATTGATAGGTGGGTATTTATTTATAGTATGGTTAATGATCAACCTAAAGTTAGAGTTGTTCAAGCCAACCCAACCAACAACAATGAAAATATGTTGGTCTTGACATGTTTACGTGTGACGTGTCTAGAGTCTAATATTAGATCAAAGCCTTTTTGGAATGCCTTGAATCCACTTGATACTAATGTTTACCAAAGGTAGTTGGAGCAAAAGAAATTATTTTGGAATCTGATTTAATTATCTTCAGCTTTAATTGGAATAATGTCATATTTTAGAATACTTATAATCATACACTGAAACCTATTGACACCACGATCGCAAATCATACCACCAAACATCCAAAACCGTTCCACGAACTTCGCCAACCCAATAACAATACCGTGCGCATCGGCCCCAAGTTACCTATACAACACGTTAGCGACCAACTTGAGGAGAACTTGTCAGAACTAGCGCAGTTGCCAACTGCCTTACAACTGATAAAAGATGCTTAGTATCAAACCGTATTGATCATTTTATTTAACCAAGTTAAAAAAGGAGGAGGTTCTCAATTTGTCCGTATTATGTTTGGTGTCTCATGTCTTATTTTTGGGAACTTGATGATTGATTTTTTAATGGTGCTGCTTTCCATGTAGTCCAAGTTAAATTGATTTAGATTTGAAATATCCATAAAAATTCAAAATTTAGACGATAATAATATATGATCATGTTTTTTTGTGGTACTTACTAAAATAGTAATATTTAACTTTGAAGTCGATACGATAATCGCAAATCATTACTCCAACCATTTCCCGAACTCCGCAACATCGAACTGAAGTTACCTTTACAACACGTTAGCGACTTGAAGAGAACTTGTCCGAACAAGTACAGTACCCGCACTTGCCAACTGCCTTACAACAGATAAAAGGCGCTTAGAATCAAACCGTGTGGAAGTAGCTAACTCGAAACGTTTAAGAGCTTAAGTTTTAAATGAGAATAGTTTCACCTTTAGATAAAAGTCTTGTCGTCTTGTTGCAGTTAGTTGCTGTGTCATTCGACAGTTGGAAATGAACTATGATGGTATATGCGGTGACAACGTATGGAAACATGTACCTACTGTGATGTTTTTTACTACTGTGGTGACATCATATGTAGTCCATTGAAATGTTACATGAGATTTACATTTCTTAGAGGACGCAATTTTATTTTTGGATCATGTAGGGGGGGTCAATAGAAGCTTAACTTGAAGTTTGTGGGGTCGCCACCCTTGTCCCCCGGCCGCCATCTTGGAAAAGGGGGTGGAAACACTTTTTTCGCTTTATCTCGGAAACTATGCGCCTTAAAATAAAATTGTAAAAGCATAATTTGTAGCAAATTATTTTGTCTACAAATATGTTTAATAACTTTTTGCCCTAAATTAACAATTAAAGAATTTACAAGCAAAAAAGTGCAATTTTTTTTATAATTATTTTCTTTATTGCTCTATAACTTTTTTTAGCGACAGTCGCGCGGATGGATCTCTGAGGTTAAGTCACGCTTGCCGAGGTTGTTTTGTGGATGGGTGACCATCTTACACATATCGAGTTCCTCCCTGTTTCGGAAGGCACGTTAAATTGTGGGTACCGGCTGTCATTTTCGAAGATATTTGACAGTCGTTAACAGTACTCAGAAGCTTGAAAGTCTGACAACCAGTCTTAACGAGCGGTATCGTTTTCAATCCCAGGGTAATGGGTTGTGGAGGTCAAATAGGCAGTCGCTCCATGTAAAACACTAGTATTCAGCTGCATCTGGTGAGACTGGAAGCCGACTCCAACATAGTTTGGAAAAAAGGCTAAGCTGATATGAATAAATTAAATAAAAATAAGTTAGACCAATCTTGTAGAGTATTTTTCGAGGAAAATTTTGCCCTATATTTTTTTTTAATATCATTTATTAGAAACTCAGTAACAGCGCTCCGAAATAGACCGGATACGGAAAGAAAATGTTTGTAAATTTTTTTTCACTATTTTGCTTATAACTTCTTTAATTGTTAATTTAGGACAAAAAGTTATTAGACATATTTGTAGGCAAAATAATTTGTTACAAATTATGCTTTTACAATTTTATTGTAAGACGCATAGTTTCCGAGATATAGTGAAAAAAGTGTTTCTACCCCCTTTTCCAAGATGGCGGTCGGGGGACAAGGGTGGCGACCCCACAAACTTCAAGTCAAGCTTCTATTGACCCCCCAACAAGTTCCAAAAATAAAATTGCGTCCTCTAAGAAATGCAATATTCGGCCCTCAAATTGTAACATTTCAATGGACTAATGGGAATTTGAGTTTATTGCCCCCCGTTTTGGCTGTACCTCCCAAACATTTACCACTAGGGTAAATTATAATGAATGTACTTACCAGAATATAACTACTACATATGAATGATTTTTATATCGATATTAAATAACGAGCTGTATGACCCCAAAAGATATTCGTGAGTTATCTCACTTTTGTATATATTAATTTATTTTTTTAAAAAGAAGTGATGAAAATCATAACTTTTAAACTCTCGCGGGCATGTTTCCATGTTTTAAATGTAATAGGATACGGGAATTAAAGTGAACAATCCGTATTTATTTCTGAATCATATTGTACTTATATCAAGCTATGGAAAATAATATTATACTGATCTTTTCTTAACAAAATACACGCCGTTGAACAAGACATTTACTAGAAAATCTATCTAGGTTAAAGAGGGTAGCTAAGCAGAAAAAAGAAAATAAAACTAGCTACAATATTCATTCTTATCATAGACGATATACGCAATAAGGTCAGAAAGATATCCGACAATCTCAAAAATAATTTCGATAAGGCGCAATAAAAAATTCAGTTCAGTCTATTTGCGAAGCCGGAGTAAACACAAAACAAGATGAAGATAGGACTGAGGGTTCCTTGGCAAAGGGTTTTTTGTCCTAAATACGTTTCGTCAAAGGACGGTGACAAACGGATTCCAGCCTGGGGCGCGGTTGTGGCGGAACGGAAACATACGGTGCGGTTTTTGTGCCGTGTGCGGAACTGTTGCGCGGAAAAGTTTTGCTTTTTTCATGTGGTTGCCGACCTGTTGACTTTTGAAAGGATTGCTTTGAGTTTTTGTGTGTGGAGAGTTAGGATTTTGGGACGTTTTGTATTTTTTTTTTTGGATAAGAGTGAAGCTCGAATATGATTATTACTTGCTTTCATGTTATACTCTTTTTACTATTTCGTAATAACAGGTAAAACAATTTCGTAAAAAAAACGATTTTTAGAAACTAAAACTGGAACCGTAAATATTGAAATTATTGCTTTTTTTATGCCCAAACCAGAAATGGTCTGATAAAATCATAAGCAAGTGAAAAGTACATTTTAATAAAATAAAAACATTTTAACAATACTTAAGGAAGAAACTGTAACTACTTATACTTTCTTATTAAGTAGCGTTACCGCTTCAATTTCAACTCAGTACATTTGTTTTCGAAATCCTCAAATATTCACGGCACTTTCGGTCAAGAATGGCATTCTGGCACTTTTCTTTGAACACTATTATTGCCACTAACGAAGTTTACCGCTCGTTTCCGACCAAAATGGAGCCCGCGATCCTTCAACAAAATTATACCAAGGATTTATTCCACTCGATTTACTACAAAGTGAATGTAAACAATGTGTTTATGTACAAGATTTCTAGTTAACGTTAAATTCTTTGTTTGTTTACTTAGCTATTGACTGACGCCGCAAAACGTTATAACAATTCTTTATTATTTATTATAATTTTAGTCTTTATCGAAAAAATACTACTCTGATCTGTGTGATTTCAAACACAAATTGAGTATGTTTTCAAAGGCTACTTTGTATATTGCTGTATAGTAGTATGCTGTATATAGGACAAAGAAATTGTGGATTCAATAGCAAAGAAAAATATGACGGATTTAACAATTTTATTAGCATCTATAGCATTGGTTTTAAATTCATTTTAACCGTAGGCCGTTAAATGAGTGGGAAACATAAAAATCGTTTTATTATATTTATAATCCAGCAATTAAAATCCACATAAAATCCTCCATTCTGAAAAAAAGCCAGCGCGGCGAAAATTTCATAAAATATATTCAAATTCATATAATTCAAAGTGGATCCCCTCGAAATGCTCGTGGGGTAATTAAAAGGACTTTTTACGGTATGATTCACAGTTACAATGTGCGATAAAAACTGATATATATCATTACGAGGAAAGGGGCACGGTAGGGGCACAGTATGGCCACTGAAGGGGCCCTGTAGGGGCACATAGTCATTTCAAAACGTTTATTGCTACACACGCTTACGTATTATGTGGAAGGCCCATTACCAAAATTTGATTTGGCAGAATTAGAGTTTTCGGTATTTGCGTGTGGTGATATTCGTGATGGATGAATAATCATTTTAACTTTATGTGATTTTAATTAAAAATTGTGTACTAATTATCACAAATTGGCAAGCAAATTTCTGGAAAAAGAAAGGAAACTAAGTACTACAGTGGTAAAACTAATTTACTGTACTGTTTTCCATTTAATGAGTATTACTAAACGATGTCAATCAAGGAATTCAAAATTTAACACATTTCCCGTTTAAAATAACATAAGCCCAACTTACCATGTCTGCTGTGCCAGTGGCTTTTGCCAAACAATGGGACAGCGACGCAGGCTAAACAAAAAATGGTTGCAATACATTGCATACAACTTTGAGATCAGCATCACAAACAACAATTTAACCCATTATGTCCCACTGCTGGGACAAGGGTCTCCTCCCGTAATGTGGGAGGGGTTAGGCCTTGAGTCCCTAGTAGATCAGCATCACTATACAGAAAACCAATCCCACTATCAAATATGAAGAAAAGAGAATTACTAGTTCATTGTCTCCGTCATGTCAACACTCCCAATAACCTAAGCTGTATAACTAAGCCGGTCTTAATTCCAGCTAAAGTGACCGTTCATTAGCCACGTGTTCAGATAACGATCCTCACTTAACTCCCTACAGTCTTGGCTTACGGCTTACGAGCTCTATTGTACTCTGCTCCTAATATTGCTCTAGTATCTAACTAGTACTCTTAGTTCGGAAAACTTGTGAGAAGTTTGTTTAATGATAATGAAGCGATGCAAACTTGTGTAGTGTTGACGGTAGATACATAAATCAATGTTAATGACAAATACTTGATTTTTATAATACTAATATGTACATTATGCACAACTGGGTTTTATGCTGCGCATATGTAAACAAGCCACAATAGTTTGCAAAAATTTCTTGCTTTGTGGTTAATTTTTTTATTTTATTTTTGTAAAATTGCAAATATAGTAACAACAGTTTAAGCACATGAGTTAAAAGTAATGATTGCTTTTTCATATGGTGTTACATCCATAATTAAAAATGTGGTATAATTTATACGGCATTATTAACGACCAATAAATTATATGAAAAAATCGCCACTAGAAAGAGACATTATTCTTAACTTACCTAGAATTTTGTCACGAAAAAGAAGACAAGCTCACGGAAAAGGTTTCTATTTCCAAAAAAGTGATTTTATAGAATTTTTGTCACAAAATCAGTGAAGCAGTTAATTCTTCCAAAAAGTTCAAGTCACCACAGTTTTTCAAAGAAATAGCAGATATTACAATCTTGCAAAATATTCTAATCATCGGGTGTCAGGTGGTTATACGGCATCACGTCTGATTTTCATCCGCTTAGCTAGTTCATTTAGATCCTAGAGATCGAATGAACTCGGCTGCATACAAATGGTGTCAAAACTAAGTCAGACTGCAGGCAGATGGAATTGTTATTCTGTTGGCAAGTTCTCATCTCTTAGGTAACGTTTGTATTAGAAAACGGCTATTAAAGGCTAACATGACAGAAGAACAGAAATACAACAATCTAGAGAGCTGTCATGTATGTCAGTTGACGACTATTTGAAAGCCACTATGCTGTACATTGCTTTCCCTCTTAGATTATTATGATTAACATGTTACGTCAAAGCATTACTGAATATCAATCAGACTTTCAAACTTCTGACTACTGTTAACAACTGTCAAAGATCTTCGAAATAAATACCTTAAAAACCATATAGTATAAAAAATGAAAAAAACTGTACAACATATATGTAGGTAGGTGTCGTTGTATCGGTGTGGAGGCCACTTCTTTTGTGGCCCCATCCATTGTCGCCGACGCGCGACAAGTGCTTTTACCTATGAAGGAAAGCACCGTTCATATATAGAGAGCTTTTCTTTACAAATGTGTGAAGTAATATTTTTAATATAAAAGTTTAATGTGAAGGAATTACATATTTGTAGAATTTAACAGTTAGTTTGTTGAGATGCCAGTGATATTAGTTTGATGGTTTATAAAAATCATGATGTACTCCACATTGTGAAATAACCATTGATTTAATTAGAAGCTGACGCTGCAGTACGATAAAGAACGTTGACGCAGCTAGCCCATGGATATTCTTTACGTAGTTTTATTCGTATTTTTCACGCCATGTCATAAGCCGAATTCGACACTCTGTCTTTTGCAAACATAATCTTTAATGTACATAATTAAAGTCTGTATTATCTAAGCTACAAATTATGAGTGTCTCGTTTAATTTTGTATTAAAGACATTCGATAAATATATTTCTCAAGCTTATTATTGCACAAAATCTATTTAATTAAAAAATGAATCACCAAAATGTACATATCGCACCCCTAGATGAAAACTCCACTTAATCAAATAAAAGTTTTTTTTCCAGAAACTTATAAAAACGGATTTTGGATATGAAAAAATGATTTTTTTTTTATTTAGTGGAGTTTTCATCTAGGGGTGCTGTATGCGCATAACTTTGAAAGAACTAAACTAAATCCGAATACATTTTTTTTACGTTTCTAACCTTAAACTAAACCAACTAAACCACTTCAAAATTCCATCAAATATTACAAACACACGTAACCTGTACGATCACGCAAAGGAAACGTCTAGGGCATGTCACACGACGAAATGGCCTGTCATTTCAGACAACCCATTGTACCGCGTAGTGTGTAATATCACTCTGTATTTAAAAAATATCTGCTCAAGTGCTCTTGTTTTCTATATTGTGTAATGGATTTGCTTTTTTGCTGTTGTGGTTTGATAATGTATGTATTTTATGGGAAAGTATGTTGTGTAAGTAGTTGTAGCGTTTTCTTTATGTTGTGGTTTGTGTTTTCATGTTTTGTCTAGCGTGAACATGTAAGAAAGTATTCTACTCGTTATTTAAGATTTAAACTTATTCGCCATATCGCTCCTTCAATGCAAAAGGGCCACAACTAAAAAAAAAATGAAAATCGTTTTATTGCAAAAATGACACCTGAACCGGCTATATTTTATAGTAAAAAAAAACACCCATCATTTTAGCTTATATTATGGCTGCACTGACTTACTGCCCTTTTTGCATTAGCTCACTTTGACAGGTAATGTCAGTGCAAAACAGCCACTTTGTGAGTTGCGCCCGGAGATTCAACGCAAATGCTCGTCAGTTGCGTGAAAAAAAGCCACAATCCAAAATACGTCTGTGTTGGGTGCCAAATTTCAAATTAATGTGATTATATTTTACAATACAAAACTGCCATATTTTGGAAAACGTCCTTTTTGCATTCTAACTATAGTATTTGTTACCATATTTTGTAATACAAAAGTGCCATTTTTCTGAAAACTACCGTTTTGCATTCAAACACTAGTATTTGTTATTATATTTTGTAATATAACAGTAGCATATTTTGAAATACGTCCCTTTTGCATTAAATTATTGTGGAATAAATAATTATTTTTAGCATGCTAGAATGGGAAGGCCATAAATATGGCCGTTTGGCATGATAATAATTTAAGTTTTCGTTAAAATTTTCAAAACAAAATTTAACATTTTGATGCAGGGAAAGGCAAGGAGCGACCCTGCCCTTTCAAATCGCCCTTTTAGCGGCAAGATCCGACTAGACCTTTTCAAATGCGTCTAGGTCATCCCGCCATCTCCGTTTAGGTCTCCCGCGTCTGCGATGACCATCCTCTGGCATTTAGTAGGTAAATATGCGGGCCCACGTTTCCGGATACATGCGGATAATGTGGCCGGCCCAGTTCCATTTCAACCTGGCGGTCTTCTTCCCTAAATCGGCTATGCGAGTTTGGGAGCGCAGTATAGAATTTTGGACGTGATCTGTTCTTCTTACATCTGATATACTACGCTCCATCGCTCTCTGGCTAACCTTCGGTTTCTACTTTCCGTAAGGGACCATGCTTGGGCACCGTAGGTTAGGACGGGTAGTATAAACATTTTGACGAGCTTCCGCTTTAGTGACAGTAGAAGGTTACCTTTCATTAGCTCTTTCATGGACCAGGAGCTCTTCCAGGCACTTGTGACACGTTTGTCCAACTCTTTGTCCCGTCGGTTGTTAAAAGAGGTTATCTGGCTCAAGTAAGTGTACTCGTCGACATAGTGTATGACGTGCCCGCCTACCTCGACCCTACGTTTTGTGTTGTTTGTCATAACCTGGGTTTTTGTCCGGTTCTTACTTAGTCCAATCTGAAGGCTTGCCGTGCTCAGATCTTTGAGCATTGATTCGAGTTCCAATGCAAAGGAAGAGAAGAGAACAATGTCGTCTGCAAAACGAAGGTTTGTTAACTGTTTGCCACTAACAACAATGCCTTTTGATTGCCGCCAGGCTCCTGAAAAATTTTTCGAGGGTGCTGGTAAGTAATTTGGGAGATAGCAGGTCTTCCTGTTTCACGCTTCTTTGGATTTAGAGAGATTGTTGTATATTGCTTTGATGAGTTTGATGTATGTAGCTTCGATTCTACATAGTATCTTCTTAAGGTCTTGGTTATGGAGTGATGATTCTGTGGCGGAATGACTGATGCTGCCAAAAGCTTTGGAATAATCCACGAATGCTAAATATAAAGGTTTATTAAAGTCATAAAACTTTTCTATTATCTTATTTCTTTAATACTCCTGCTGCACTCAGTCTGCCCGTCACGTTACCCATTGATTGATGATGATGATTGATGTTTAATTTTACTGAATAATGAAAGTTACGCACAAAGTTGATCTCTATTATATTACTTATTTAATAATAAGTAAAGATTTTTAATTTAGATTGTTTAATACAATGTTTTCCTGGTGTCTATTCACTTATGGTTTTATTTACTAATAAGATTTTACTTTTTGATACGGTTTTTTACCAAAAAATGTACAATAAACCATTTTTATTTGCAAAACTGTGTTTAATTTTTGACATATTTCTCATGATATTGGTTCAAATTTTGAATGCAAAACGG
Source organism: Anticarsia gemmatalis (assembly GCF_050436995.1). Taxonomy (NCBI): domain Eukaryota; kingdom Metazoa; phylum Arthropoda; class Insecta; order Lepidoptera; family Erebidae; genus Anticarsia; species Anticarsia gemmatalis. Next base: position 12,712,985 of record NC_134749.1, on the reverse strand, counting down.
ACTTATATGTTTTTTTTTCTTAATAGGTAACAGCTATTACAAAGTTTATATCGTAGATAGATAAAGCTAAAAAATACGCATCTAATGATATATTAATATCTTATATTTAATTAATAAATATATAAAATATTATAAAAAAACAGTTTCAAAAATTTGTTTTGGCTCTCCTGTAAAATTTATAGTTTTCGATTTGTGACCCTTTTGTATTCAAGGAGCGATATACGTAGCGATCGGAAGTCCAGTTATCCTCAAAAAATACTTTGCTATAGCAGTAAAGTAAAAAATATTTTGTCAGAGATTATTTTTCATAACCTTAAACAGTTTTTCATTCACAACGAAGGTACATCTCTTTTCATTCTGAAATCTACTATGTTGTTAGACTATACTGTCCCAATGCTGGGCAAAGTCCTGCCCATTTTTTTCCACTATTCGTATCGCCAGATTTGCGTGACCAATTTTATCTACATTTTTAGCTGTTTTTAATATATTATTGTCCTTATTTTTCAACAGTAGGTACAATCAACGTTTAAGTGAAACACTGCAGATTTGAATACCCCATTAATAAACTAGGTCGCTAGAATTTCATAGCTTTCGTTAATCCAAAGCGTTTATACGTCGAACAAACAAACGACCATAAAAATCGCAATTATGAGTAATTTATTCCCATTATTAAGTATTTTTGTTCCATAAAATATTAATTAAGAGATTAATTTTGTTTAGAGCAAAGTGTCCCTTATTGAAACGGGATAAAGGTTGTTTTTGGTTGTGTGTTTAGGTGTAGGCTTAGCGTAACGATTAGTAAGGTGTATCTGCACTCGCTAACCCCCACTGGATGAGCTGTGTAGGGATGTAAGGGGGATGTTACACCCCTTATGTTTCATTAACGACTAGGAAACATAGAACTGGCAATGCTTAGAAAAGTTGCTGCAGTGATTTTTATTATTATTTCATAACTCTAGGTTATTCACTGCCTTAGACTTTTGGCGTAAAATATTTTTTTACTAAATTTAAGTTAGGTACACAAGAAAACTAATTTCAAATAATCTATTTTTATGCATGTTTTAGTCAAATCTGCAATTAAAACAAATGACATTTAACTTTTTCAGACAGTTTACAATGTCCAAAAATCCGTATTTCTGTGCACTCTGCATTCCCCCTTTAGCCCAGAAGTCTGGAATAATATAATTTACTGTTATAAAGCGCTGAAAAGACATCGGACAAGACTTAAGAACTTCAAACTTCGCAACAACTGTCATCATAACATTAAACTTTTTCTTCTTGTTATCATCTAGCAGTATTCTAGTCTATAGGTATTCCCTCGCGATGTGTATCGTAGGCGTCGACACAATGACCCTGCGTAAATCTCCTCCGGTTCCGTCTCGTGCCTCTCCCGGCGCTCTCCCGTGCCTCTCCCGGCAGCTCTCCGGCCGGACTCCGGACGCCGGAATTCATAAATTATGATTCACTGAAAACCTTTTTTATGGTAACGCTTATTCGGCCCGCCATTTTTATTTTACTCGTTTGTCGCTTAACGCTTGTTATATTGAAGGGATTTGAATGTATGCGTCCCATTGTAAAAGATATTGACGCTTATTTTTCGGCCAAAATATATGTTTTCCTCTTGTCGTCGTAAATTCTAGTTTGAAAAGTAGTGGGTAAATCAAAAACATTGAAGGTATACTTTATTAGTTACCTGACGTTTCGGCTCCATCTTATATTGGCCTTCCACTCACGACCAAGGATACAATTAGAATATTAAAGTAAAATAACAATTAATAAATCTGTCGGAAGTTACTAATGTGCAATACCCCGTCAAATCCGCAGGAAAACCCTTGTAAATTAAATCAATATCCTCAACAGATTATACTCGTAATTGTTACCAGCTAAAGTATACATAATATTTATCGTCACCGGTAATGTAACACAATGACGTCACGATTCCCGAGAATGGTCGATGAAACAAACGTACAAAAAAATCAATAAACTTTCATTAAAAAAAAGGAAAGTAATTTGTAAACCAGTTTACACTGCTTAGTCTGTAGATGGCAGCACTATACATACACACTATGGCATATTATGGCAACAGCCATGTTTACCAACGATATTGATTAAAAACAACAACAAACTATAATTACAAAATTGCAATTTTATGTAAAAATATTTCGTTAATAACAAGCTGATGGGTAATTAACTTTGTTATTACAAAGCTTGTAATAATTCGCTGTTGAAAGGATAATTGCTGGGTGCCTCTTATTCGCATGAAGTGTAATATCGGTATAATGATGCATGAAGCTACACTGTTTGTAAAATTAATTGCCGGTTGAGTGGTGAATTTTGGCTCGGGCTAAGATCCAATCTTTTCACAATACATTTTATAAACACACGAATATAATTATAACAATCAGTCCAGCTTCTTTCTGAATTTATTTGTTTGAAATAAACAAGAGTTAAGTTTTTAAATTTCTGTTTATCTTCAGCACTAGTCTCCTCCCAAAATGACTGGTAATGTATTGCCACAACCTCAAAAAATCAAACCGGATCTGAAAGCTCAAAAGTCTGCAGGAAATATCTTCAGTTAGTTTGAATGAATGTTTATAACTCAATCACGCCTAAACTACTGAAAAGATTTTGATGAAACTCGGCACCTTTTTAGCATATGTACTAAATTAATCCATAGGAATAAATAAATAAATAATTATTATGTTTTGTCTGTGAATTTGTCCGTGACATAAGCTTAGCTATAATAACTAAAGTCCAAGTGGACGGAGTCGCGAGCAACAGCAACAATGTTACGGGGATTTAATCAGGCATCAGCAATACTGTAACGCGATTCTCAACAATGGGAACCATCGAGTATCAAGAGGATGGCATTTAAAATTTACAGAATCACAAAACACAAAATTATAAAGCCTCTTTGAAAATCTAGTAACTATCAAAGTACGAATGACACATGAGTTTTATGAATCGTTAATATCTATTTGCACCCCACAGTCATATCTCATGGTGTAAATGTCAACATGACAATAAAACATGGCCGGGTGCCGATAACGTCTTGATGTCAATTTTACACTATATAGAGGTTATATTAGTAGTGTATGCGAAAGTTGATTTGTTTGTTTGTAACAATTGTCTTATCTGAGGAAGTACATTCTATTAAATTCTACATGAAAGAAGTTTGGGTCTTTATAGTCGAAAGACAGCATTACAAATGCATTGATAGTAGCCTACAGTATCAAGTTTCAACTAGACTTTTATGGTGTACTTACAAGTGAATCAGTTTTAATCAGAAGTTAGTTTTCAGGCGCAGTTTGTTAAATTAATTGATCAAACAATAAAACAAACTTTAAACATGATACGAAAATAAAATCTTAAGAAACAGCTTCAATCAATATAGAGAAAATTTCTGGAATAAATCGTAATTTTCATCCGAAATCATGGCAGGCCAAGACCAGGGTAAAAGCTAGTAAGATTATATTTATGTATGGGGGTATATATGGGACATAAAATGCTATAAAATTTACGAACCGTAAGGATATTCGCGCTGACTTTTTACGCGACATGAGTTTATAGGTTTTCATCTCTTGTGATGGTGTGAGTTATAAACTGTAGATGTCAATAATCCTTACTTACAATGCAAAATAATGAAAGAAAGAATGGGTAAATTTATGGTAGTCTCTCGGCAGATTTTAAAGTAACTTTCAGTAACTTAACTGTGTATACACAGACAAAGCCACGCTTTTCGTTTGGCCAGTGGAAATAACATAACTTATTGAGACTACATCCTATAGAGTAGATAACTTTAGAACCGACCTCGAATTAGAATTTCGGGACGTGCTATAAAGTTAAGGAATATAAATAGTATTAGTTTTATGATTGCAAAGGTCTACAAAACACATAACCTCCGAAAGCTGCACAGTGACGATTCTTACTACTGAGCCATAGTTAGCGCAAGATTTCCTTAACAGGAGGAGAGTTTCAGATATTACTGGTGATCGCATTCGATTACTAAAACGCTGAAAGTTGGATGTCTTAGCTGACTACTTAAGTTATATCACGTCAAAGATGTGAGTTGAACAAATATTACCATTTAAACATATATTTTTACACATTAAAAAGACACAATACATAAAGACAGAACTTAGTAACTAATCATTACAATATTTTATAATACATATATGCAACAAAAGACTATAACTCTGGTGTACGATGTGCTAGGCATTATCAAAAAAAAATTGTAAAACCTAGAAAGCTATTATCAAAAGGAACCACTATAAGTAGGCATAAAGCCGTAACTGTACCTGACCTCTCGCTACCCACTATTCCTTGCACCACACATATTGTTTCGGGCAACAGTAGTGAATGACGAATGAAGTTTGTACAGAGACACCACAAGTGCCTGTCTCATGAACATATGGGTGTAAAACTGTCGCAAATGATATCAAACAACATGACAATGTATGTTTAAGTGTGTCATATGATTTATATCAAGGATTATAAGTTCGTGACTTTGTTTTGACTAAGTACAAGATAATTCGTTTTAGTCTTACAAACTTAGACTTTGGTTAATATTGTGTGAAGTTAGATTGATCTAAATACATGCTCGATAGATGCAAATTTATAGAAAGTCTTACATTTTGATTGATAATATAACTAAGTAGGTAAAAAATAATACTTGTGCATGTGCTGGCAGTTAAGTCTTGTTTTGAAATGCTAAAAAGTGTATTATTAATTTATTTTACAATATTTTGTTAAGTGACTATTTTTTAGTATATTCGTATATGTACTTAGATTTAAATATTTTTACATAAGTAATTTTCTGAAAGCTCCAATAAGCAACGCATAAATATATCGTTAGGACGATATCAGGCTTCAAACATTTCAATATTCAGCGACATCTATGTATTTTAAAACTAACTTTTCAAAGTCACCAAAATAGACCAATCAATATACTTAACTAAAAGCTATTTAATGATTCTCAGACAAGTCTTAAAATAGATGAACTTTATAAACATAATTCAAAGCAAACATTCATTTGAGTATTCTTAGATCAGTTAAAATAGATTCACATTATGAAATGTTTACAAGAACGAATAATCAAACATGCTTGTGGAATTTCCGGAAGTAGAAGCATTTCCGGGAATGCACATGCGTTTCAACTAAGACATGAAATTTACGTCATTGAATACCGCAAAATTCTACCGATTTTGCGAGATTTCAATAATAAATATTCATATTTGGGTGCTATGTACCCCTTAGTTTATTGCAACAGGCAACTGCTATTTCGAATCCGAATTTCAGCAGAATATTAAGATCAAAATCGAATAATTCTCAAATACCTGGACAATCTGGTTAATTCGAAAAAGAGCCAAGTTGAAGCATCAATTTATATTTTCGTTTCATCACTTGTATTGTCATCAATGCCAAATTTATCATAATGAACTACCAGTACCAACTTTTAACGTGAGACCACGAAGATGCTTAACTCAAATATAATTAATACTACAGCCACCCATCTATGTAATGTCCACGCAAAAGGTTGCTTAACCCATTAATCGTTCACTGCCCCACGATTGCAACTGGCTGTAAGCATCTCAATTTATTTCTCATTTAGTTGCAAAGTCCATCGTAATAACAGCTTGGAATACCAAAGACATTGACAGGTATTGGCAAAGTTGCGGTATTACCGTAGTTGAGAACATTCAGTATCTAAGTAGTTAGTGGACGAACTTTCAGTGATATTTCGATGAGTTTAACTGTAAGAACTTGCGGTGGATTATGACTGAATTTTAGTTGAGATATCGATTTTGGAATTATGAAGTCGAGTTAGTTATATCTGTCTACCTTAGTAATCCGCAGATGAAATGGAGATTGTCACCAAATGTTCTGCGGCTGGATAACCATATCCAGCCGTGGTTGCAATCTGACTGAAACGTCTAAACTGAAGCAACTCAAAATCAGTTGTATGTTCATTTATTAATGATAAACATTCAAGTAAACACCAATTTCAAAAAGCCTATTGAAAAAATACGTGTAAAAACCTAAAACAAAATTTCCATCTTCAGCCTAACATTAAACTCCAAGAGCACAAAGTCCCACACCACTAACCCACTCCCACCCTTATGTGGCTTTATCCCTTAAGAATTCCACGAAAAAAGGGTACTTGTACATAAGCGATTTGCAGAATTAAATTAAACCCCGTACTTTGGTCAGACCGCTTCCCTTTTCGGCAATTAAAACGAGATCAGAGAAGCGTGTTTTATTTTTCTTTTTTTCCCTTTTTTTCGGTGCAAGTCTGTGGGAAAACGGTAATAAAGATAAATTATGGTTTTTAATTTTGTTTGTTTGTAGTTAATGACACGGGCTATGAGTGCTGCGATGTCTTTAAGAGACGCTTAATGATGGACTGAGGGAGAAAAAGATCGGGCCGATTTTAGATTTTAAAATGTCGTTATAGGCTAATGGTTTTGTGATTGTGGTCTTAAAAGGGGTTAGGATGTAAGATATAATGGAACTAGGTGTTATATGATAATTTTATTACGAAAAAGTAATATTTGCACGCTAAACGTCAATTTCAAAAAATAATTATCTATTACCTAAGATTTCATGAATATCATTTTCGTAATTTTTATTTTTATGTTGACGGAAAATGAAAATCCAATTTCGATAAAACTTTTATGTTCAATGCTTCAAGCTGTAGCTTATGTTTGACCCCAAGTCTTAAACTATCTCCAAGATAAATTTCACGAAAATCTTACACAGCAATTTAGCTGTAAAATCGTCGCATTCAGTCAGAATTTACCAATTTAGTATGGATGTGACCTATTTAAAAACACTTTGTCACCAAAGAATTTGCGAGAGTGATATTTTATCAAACGAGTAACGTAACAAAGGCTTGATGGCTCGGCGCGCGGTAATTCGCGAAATTTCTAAGTTTTTTCACACAAAAACAACATGACGCGAGGAAAATATTCATATACATCAACCTACATGGTTGGATATAAATGTACGTAGTGTTGTACTGTTTTATTATTACCGGGATTATAAAAACGTCAATATGATTATAGTAAAGGGTTGAAAAGATTTCAATTAATTGTATTTTAATTGATTGGTTGCTTAACGTGTCTCAATCTACACCTATCTAACTTCATATTGAAATAAAATGAAAATTTATTCAGCGTCCAGTATAATGGATTCCTTTTTTGTACTAATCTTGTTCCTTTAGTTAAAAATATAAAACGTAAAAAAAACGGGTAGCGCAACTCAAAAAATGTAAAGTTCCCAAAAATTTCAAGAACTTTAAAACATGATTTGATAAATGATAGGTTATCACAATTACATACTAATAATCACAACCCAACCCTTTTACACAGTAAAATCTTCAAAAATAATATCACCACTAAAGAATATATACAAAATATTGGTATTAAAGTGCGGAATATCCCGCATACCGTGTCGCGTCACTACGCCCCGGCATTCAAGACCGCGAGCATGACGCGCCGGTGTTTGGAAAATTCATATAAATATCACTCGCGACAGCGTACACAGGTATATGTAAAATATGTATATGTGCCTTATGTAAGTACGTTAATAATTTTATGCAATGTATTTTCTCTAAATGTTTTATTTTTTTGAAGGCGCTTCTCTCTTTATTTTTTTGCATTTATATCTCTAATTATAGAGTAAGCTTATATCTGAAACAAATAACAGTCACTAAAATGTTTGCCAATCTGCCTATTGGTACCGTCTTATCTCTGAAATCTGTGGACTATTTTAGTGGGACATATACTGGTAAGTAGTTGATGCTATGATTTTGTGTTACTTACTTTAGTGTAGTTCCTGCGGTACCCGCTAGAGGCACTGATCAGATTTTTATTCGAAAATATTCGAAAGCTAGCCGGTTACGATAGTCGAATCGAACTCCTGAAATATTCGTTACATACAATAGCCCAAATCAAACTTCAGTACATTTTCAACTCATACTTTTAAAACGTTACTACAAAACTGCGATGGATTTGGATTTGGGATTGCGTACATCCAGTTTTCGATACAGGATACGTACGCAAAGTTTGGTCGTGCAATCCTAAATATTTTTAGAAAAAGTGTCCATCGAACGAATATTGGAATATCTTCAAATCTTTTTTAGGGTTCCGTGTTTAAACAAGAAACCATTTGAAATTTTACGATACGTTCGTCTGTCACACCGCGGCTAGAAAAATATAGTTCCCAATCTTTGAAACTAAATTTTTAGATTTTTCACAGTAGTAACCAAAACGACTTCACATAAGAATTTTACATAAGAACGCGCACTTGACCAGCGTAGTGGACTCAAGGCCTAGCCCCTTCCTCATTCCAGGAGAAGACCCTTGCCCGGCAGTGGGATATTAATTAACTACTTTTTTAGAATTTGATAAGGCTTGGTACCTTAATTACAACAGTACAATTAGCCATGATGCAGATTATTAGTAACTTAACTAGCTAAGCATATCTTTATCTTAAATAATACTTGCTCTTTTGTCATTAAAGCTAATATAACGCTTAAGCCTGGACACAGCAAGTTCGACACCAATTATTCTAAAAAACTTTAAAAAGATATTTCCGAACAGAGACCATAAAACTACGCTTTAAAATCAACATTACCGAGAGAAATAATTGCAAAGAATTGTAAAGACATATAAAGTCCATTTATAGTAGAAAAGAGTTATTTGTCCAGCACTCAGAATCGAATGCATTGAGTGAACTCGTGAAACTACCGTCAAAGGAATAAAATGTACCATGCGCTAAACACATAAAACTAGCGCTGAATAACTGAAAATGTCGTTTCAATGTTTTACGTGGAAGGTTTTATTACTTAGGTACTTTGACTTTCTGTTTGCTGATTTCATTGAGTAAGTGGTAGGTAATATTTTGTTGCAACTTTTGAATATTTTCCATGTATCTAATGACTATTGAAAGTTTTACTGCCTTTGTAGCGCGAACGGAGTCGGAAGTGTTTGCGACTGCCGCGCTGAGGTATCGGGTACGAATAATGGGACTGACCAAAAATTTATTTCTGAGTTTTGATTAGAACAAACATTGACCGGATAATTGAACAAAAGAACGTAATTGAACTGAAGAGTGAATTTTCGATATTCATTTGTATGTTCTCAATACAAATGAATATTGAAAATTCACTCTTGAAATAACTCCTTGAAACTTCTCTAACGTGTATTGTATTAAGAAAAAAATATTCAGATACGCTTATTATAATTAAAATTTTACTTATTCATTTTAAGTCCTAAAACATACACTCTCAAAAACTATCGCGATTTTATAATAATAATATGTGATATGACTTCAAACACAGCTAGTAAAGTCCCATACACATTGTTATTACCATGCACATGTTTAATAACTCCGTGTTATTCTCATCATGTTGCAAGCACAATAAATAACATGTAACAAAGTGTAACATGTTCATTACGCCACCACAGCGGTTGCATCTTTATCTGACGGATTCACCCCATTAACCCGGTACTGTTAAGGTGGCGTATACATTAGAGCAATCACTAGAAACGTTGAGAAAGGTTGAGAGGAATGCGCGGATCTGTTTTAATAGTACCGCGGTGTTGCGGTATTTATTTAATAAGAAAACATTAACTGTTAAAAAAATATTAATATGTAAATATTACTTTCAATAAGTGCAGAGAAATTAATGGCCTAGCTTTGAGTCGCTATGGCCAATTTTGTGAGGAATATTCTAGAGACTCTAGAAATAGTAACTCAGCATGTAACACATATTGAGTATACTCAGTACCAAATATTGCTAATATTATTTAGTACTTTAGTGTTGACGTCAATATTCTTTCATTTGATTTTATCTATAAAGTACAAACAAGATGCGATAAAGCTCTACTCTCAAAGTTGCAAAATAATATAACAAGTTTAAGAAAAAAAAATGATTTGCAATCAAATCTCATATTTCAGTTTGCGTATAGTAATTATGTTTCGAACCAACTTGCTATTCTTTAACGAGCAGTTCCTCTAATGTATCCTCATCTTTACATGTACTTTGCACAATAAATCAAACCATCATCCATCTACGTACAAGTGCAGTGTGATTAAGACGGCGGAGTTTTATCGCGAACATCATTTATCTTTACACTTTTACTACTAGGTGTTAGTGTTAGTCTGGTACTAGACCACAGAGCAGATATAAAGTACTAGAGTCGCTTTGAAGATATAATTTAACCTTTTCTCGTCAGCCTTTAAAATACCAGTTTTCTCGGCCACCGCAAGGCCCAATGGCCACTATCGGCGCAAGACAGCTAGTTTTTAGGCTTACTTACAAGCACTAACCACAGCCTCAGATGTAAAAATACATGCTCAGCTATCGCAACAGCCTGGTTCTTCCCTAGATTATGAACAATGGTAACGTAATAAAGAGAGATATATCAACGCATACTAAGATATGCCTTACGCTGCCAAAGACTTCAAAGGTACACGGGCACAGGCGACTTTTGGGACGTCATAGGGCAGGAGCCCTAAGACGTCCAAAAGTCCCTAAGGTGGTTAGGTAAAGACTGTTTTGTTTGACCAAAACAGTCTTTACCTAACATGCCGTACAGGTAAATGGGCACTGAGTCTTAAAAGTTAATTGTAGCAAAGCACATTGATTGCTTATATAATGTTGAATGACAAGGCGCGATGACCACTCTATAGTCTTCATCTTCTCTGTGGTCTTAACTATGGCACTCAATGGTAATGTTAGGGTGAAATCACTTTGACCTCACCTGCTAGGTTTTTATGTCGTCGCATTAAAATGATGTTTCTTGTGAACCTTAGTAAATTTAACTTTAACGGGTGAAACTAACTTATGGTTATACTTAATACCAACTTATAGTTCTAGTGTGGAAATGGAATCAGGTCCGTGATTCTGCTGAGTAGAAAGGTTTCTTGTTATTTATTCAATGTATCATGAAAGTTAGTTAGGAATTGTAATGCTCTCTATTAATAATGTTTACTAGATTATTTTTGAGTAATTAAGTGAGTAAATAAATAAATAAATAGTAAAATCGGGACTAATAGGTTTATCTTGCCTTGAACTCCGAACATTAACTTAAGGGTTAACAGTGGCTTTTGGAAGTATTATTTTACGTTTAAGTTTAGTTTTATGATGATTTCATATAACTTTTACATACCTACATAATATAATTAGTTTACTACCATTATAATACAATCTTGCAATTAATGGTATCTGCATAACTTTTTTTTACAACTTTTTTATAAATTCTATACAAAAACTTACTTTCAAAGGATAATTAACTTCTACATAAAATGATTCACGATATCTCCCCTACATTTCTTACAGACATAAAGTGAACTGCCCTGCCGATTAAGGGTTAGAAAAAACCTCCCCCACTTAGGGGTGTGGTGTATCAATCGGCTTACTCACTGCGTTTCCTTGATTATAAACCACCCCCTAAACCATCCCCTAGATGACGTATGCAAATTCAACCGTCTTTTTTTATTGAGCGAAGTGTTTTGAGTCTGATGTCAATCTGAGTTAAGGAAATTGTGATGACTTTTTAAGAAAAGAAGCTTTGAATACGATGTGCTTAGTTTGTACTTTTTTAGGCATAGCAATTTCTAAATTCTCTTTTTTTTTGGTTACCAAAAGAGGAAAGAAAACATGCATCCAAAAACATTAACTGCACGTTTGGCGCAGTGGTTTAAGCGGTCACCTCGCCGCAACAACCGTAGCGCCGCGTGTGGTGGGTTCGAATCCCACCCGGGACAAATCTTTGTGTGATGAGCACGAGTATTTGTTCTGAGCCTGGATGTTAATTTATCTATATAAGTATGTATTTAGAAGTATATAAGTATGTTTATCAGTTATTTGGTTACCATAGTACAAGCTCTGCTTAGTTTGGAATCAAATGACCGTGTGTGAGTTGTTCCAAAATATTTATTTATTTATTTTATTTATTTTATCTGTGAAAAATCTTGTATACCAAATCAGTACCTTTTTGTCAAGAGCTTTTGGTAAAATTAAAAGTAAAACGTGTCCAATCTGCCCCTGGCCTGGAACGGTAGACTCAAAACCTAATTCAAGTAGCATTATGGTTTTTCTTAATACTAGTAAATAACATCGTTAAAAAATCATTATTAATATGTGCTGACTACAGCTTGAATACATAATTAAATTTTGAATGTAAAACAGCTTAAGAATAAAATAAAACCATATTTTTTACCCATTACTCTCTCAATGCACTAAGTGCACTTCCTCAAAAGAAAGAGGAGTTGGGTCTTGAGTTCACATAAACCTGTAAACCTAAAAAAAATTATACCTACAATAACCCAGCATGTATATCATACAAATATGTGTGTCATACAAGAATCGAAGCTTCCATATAAAGTTCAATGGCACATTCAATTACTCACCTCTCACGTTCACACATTAATCATTACTCCACTAACTCGTATTGTCGTCATCAATTCAATAACTAATTAACTTAAATGTACTGCGGCATTACCGGTAAATCATATACTAATATTAAATCTGTAGTATCATGAGAAAAGATTGCATGTCTGTATGTTTGTTTGTTTGGGAACTTTGTTATCCTTTTTTGGAAATAATTGCTCAAAAATTAACTATTTTCATCTCTGATCTGCAAGGCTATGATTGTCAATATTCAAGCTACAAATATCTACTATAAATAACATACATGTCATACATAATATCACGCATATTTTAACTGAAGGTGTAGGCAGAGGTGTATGAAATATTAAAAACGTAAATGCTAAAAAAAGTATAAATAATAAAATAAATATTATATTTCGAAATTTATTTTATGCAGTCTAAGTTCTCAGTAAGAATAGTATTCTTATTATTAATTTGAAACAATTTTAAATACCACTCGTAAAAATATGCCACATTTTTTTATGAACTTCATAATTAAATTCCCTTGGTTAAATTAATTACACCTTACATTCTACAGCCTATTTTTTTTTTTACCAAAACCTTAAATTATCAAATCCTACATCAAAATTGTTTGTAAATACAAGGAAACCCACGGTACAAGGCTAGTCAAACAAATGATAATATAATTCGTGTAAATCACGGAGGCGACGCGGCACCGGCCGTTACTCAATGTAATTGGCCGGACACAAAATTATGTAAATCATCTATTACTTATGCTCAATCTACATAAGTATGATTTGTTGTACTTAATACTAATGCGTAGTGTTAAAGTTCACATATTATTGTAATTACGATTAGTTTAAGATAGGTAATTTCTCCTGTAAACGTATTTTTGATAAATAGTCATATATGATATGAAGTTGCTAATGAGAACGCAGCAACAAATTCACAGCAAGTAACATGAAAAGTAACAAAAAAGTCAAAACCGATTGAGTCTTGTCATCTTATTCGCATCTACATCGAATAATGTTTAAACCACATTCCTTCAAGTAAATTCTTCTTATACAGTTAAAAGTTATAACTCAATACACAGACATTAGCGGCAAATTAACTCAAAAACTCACCCACGAGGTATCGAGCCGTGTACAGATTGTACAGCTATTAACAAAAACAAAATACCGCAAATTGTATAACAACTTAAACGTCCCTCTCTTAACAAAATTACGTAATTTCGACAACAATTTTCCTACAAAATCATGGAACTTTTGGCTAAACTTAATCTATACAAGGCAACAAGCTGTTGCGTAGAAAATTCAATTTATAAACAAGTTAGCATCTCGTTAAAATTCTTCCGATGTAATAAGGTGCTTTGGGAGGCATTTGTTGAATTTAGATCTTCGAGGTTCGAGAACATTCTTGTACAAGTCCCGCACGATAATAATGTTCCTGATTGCTTTTTGTACCGTTACTGTAGCTTTACTCTTTATTCTTACGTTATGGTGTTAGCCCGTGTTTCGCGTGTCAGTTAATAGACTTTGTTTTTCGAGGTGAGCCGGTAACGAGATTTTATTCTCACTTGTTTTGTCAGTTTATAATAAAAGAGTGCGATAAAAAGGTTTATTTCGTAAGCGATAAACTCGCTTTTAGGAGCCATCTTATTTATGCTTTTTTATTCAGGGGCAAAGGTCTCCACCCGAACGACGGATGGATTGGGCTTTGAGTCCACCACGCTAGCCAAGTGTACGTGAAAACTTTGCATGCCCTCAGGAAAAGGAATTTAAGATATAATATATTGTGTAAAATTTTGATCTGATTTAGAGCGTCGCCAGACTTCGCTTTAAATACAATGCTTCGCTTGCCGCTACGGTCATGAGCCGCGCTTTGTCGCCAGATACGTGAAATAAAATCAACCGGCTTTAGATGACCTGGTGCAAAACATAACCGAACAAACGAGATAGTAAAGATCTTATAATACAAGGTTTTTAGAAGGATTGGCGAAGGTATACCCGCATGAATTCAAAACGTAGCTGACTTATGAATCGGACATATTTTGCATATTTGCTACGACTACTTTTTTGACACATATATTATTATGTAGAATCATCAATTATTCTCGAGGTAAAAAGGATTGTAGGAAGTTAATTACAGTGTCTGCTTGGCGTCAGTCTGAGTTAGGCTTGGAGTATGCATATTAATACACTATTCCATCCCATCCGTTTACCTCCGTAGCGCAGTGGTTTAGGTCGCCACGCCGATACCACTATGTCAGGAGGTCGTGGCTTCGATTCCCACGATTCGGTCTGGTTGTGCTTTGTGTCCGTTGTTTGTATGTTTGTAAAAGTCCCCGCGACACAAAAGCAATTCTTAGTGCGGGAGTTGTCTTTTTTAAAAAGAAAAAAGTTTCCTATAAAACCAACAAATCACATTATTAGTTTTCAAATTACATCCCTAATAGACCATAACACATCGAAAACAGGTATAAAAACATGTTCAGTAGTAAATTACAATAGGTACAATCAAGCTCTATAATCATGTCCTCTACCATTATAGGGCAAAATTATACTTGTGAAAGCCTTACACCGTATAAGGAGGGAACTTTCTCCGTGTTACGGGAACTAATGGAATATGGACGTGTGTAATTATTTCTAATTTATTGATGTAGTGTTTATTGAGAGGAAGTTGAAGTTTTATAATTGAGTGTTTGACTGATCGTATAGGTGTAGTAATGATTTTTTTTATCATTTGATGATATAGCGTTGTGACTTTGATTCTCACTACATAACAACGATGAGCTACTTAATTTTAATTTGTATAAAGATCAAAGGCTCGATTTCCACGCAAATTGTGTTTTACAAATATTTATCTATTTATGTCATATTTTTTTGTCCTCTGTTTAAAAGTCATTCAGACAGTAAAAATATGCATTAAACGCAAAAAGAATTACAGGACCCCATCTATCTTCAACATACCAACTTATTTTTTCCCCTACATCCAGTAGCATGCTGTATCTAAATATAAAAATACGTAACTCTACCATTTAACGAAAAAACTGCAAGTAACAGAGGCAAATCTTCACCATCCCAAATTCAAAGTCTACCGGCAACCCAAACATCGATATAAGGTACTCCTAATTTGGTGTCCCACCATTGATTCATGCTCACATAATACATACAAACGAATACCTTAACTTCTGATGGTCAATCCAATCAATACTCTCTACGGGACAAAAAATATGGACTGCCCTTTGGTAATACTAGTGGGCCTATTCTAATATGAAGAGTCTTTACTCTCTCTACCGTAATTGTACAATGGGTTTGGTTAAGCAATGATACCGAGCCAAATGTGATGGTTTTTACTTGATAAATTGATAATTGAGAGAATAGTCTGAGTATAGTTTGCGCTAGCTAAGTTTGCATATAACAACAATACACTGCATATGCAAAAAGTGAATATAAAAAACGTAAGCAAGAAGTAAGGTCGGAAATACGAGTACGGCATTCGTTACTCGAATTCATCCGAATAGGAAGCTGTCCTATAATAAAAGGTAGACATCAGTCTATCTATTTTCATTAAGCATTTTTTGCGGGATTGTCTGACCAAACTTAAAAACATTTAATTAATTTATTTATTTCAGGAAATTTATTGCATACAGTTTACAAAAAATAAAGGATCTTACATAGCTAGGGTAATACTTCTACAATATTTGGGTAGAGCGCTGTTCTCCTACAGCCATACAATAAAGCCTGTGTAAAGAAGACACAGTCACGTTTACTATCAAGTATATTGTTATTAAAAACCAAAAAAATACACCAATCTTACAGACGCGTTACTATCGCTCGGCTATCACTCGGTCCATTCAAAGGCACCCTAAACAGTACTCCATTCACCCTAGCCAAAAACTTACAGTTTTTCACGAGCATTTCATTAGCGCAGCCACTTACACGGCCTAATTTATTTTTATTGTTAGAAGCATGTGTTTATTACCACTAAACCTACCCGTGAGATTTATTCTGACGGCCGCAACCTCAGGTATAAATAACCAAGTGCAATGGATAGAGGCTACACTCCTACAGTGTTAGAAAGACGTAAGTACTGGAATTTTTCTAAGGTTTTATGCCCTTTTTCCACCGAGCTTGTATGTGTTTTGAGTAGAGTTAGTTTCGGGAAGTAATTGATTGGTTTTCTTTTGTTTCGGTTTTATATTTGCTGTGATTGGATAAAAGTATTTATAGTTTATGTTTGTTTGAAATTAGTAGGATAGGAGTTGTAAAAATAAAAGTTGGTTTTATTCGCAATCGTTCGTAAAATTTTATCAATCATTTTCTTTAGGTTATTATTATGTTAGTTTTGGTTGGTTACCTCTAAGGGGAAATGTTATAATTGTATTTATGTATAACTAGCTGACCCGCGCAACTTCGTTTGCGTGTATCCCGCTACTTCGACAAATACAGTCAACGCACCAACACATATTGGATACTAATTTTCAATTCACAATAACTTCTCTTTCCCTTAACCGCGTTTAAAATATTAAAATGTTTTTTGGTTTCTGTGACTCTTCTTTGATCGCCCCCCCTATCAGTTTTTGGAAAAAATATTTAAGTAATGTACAGATTTTTTTTTGTCTTATATGTATAGATCAAAGTCGTAGTACCTACTTTTTAATATTATTTATTCCGCTGCCGCCGACGCGCTATTTATAGGGACGCTGCCCCCGCCGCCGCGGCCGGCCCGTACCGTGCCGCAATACTAATATCGTGATATCTCCTAAACTATATGTCTAAATAACACACTGTAAACTGCAAAAATAATCTAAATTAAATGCTCGTGATGATGAACTTACTTATTTTGATAAGGATATATGTATTATTGGTTATATCACCAGTTAAACATCACCCAACGAATTAAATGTTTTTTTAATACAGAAAAGTAGTTTTTGTGACTTAAATAAAAAAGCTGGATATATGTCATCGCGGACTTTTTTGTAGAACTAATAAAGACCAATGTTTTTGCTATACATCGTTCTTACTTGTATCCAACGGTATAAGCGGCGCACGCACAAATGCAATCTTCAATTAGATTTTTTTTCTGACTTCTTGGACATAAATCGCTATAACTCAGCTAATATAGTTTCAATGTATTTCAATTATATATAAAAACCTGTCGGAGAAAATACTCTTTCTATTAGTGAAAACCGCATCAAAATCCGTTGCGTAGTTTTAAAGTTTTATGCATACGAAGGGACTACAGACAAAATGGGCGACTTTGTTTTATACTATGTAGTGATTATAAGGTTGCTATGATGAATAGAAAAATATTATTCTGGATGTCTCTCCTTAAGCGTATAATAAGTTATTCTTGTGCGCCTAGTAAAGGCTACGGCCTACCAAACCTGCATACCTTTATAAAATGATATACAACTTTCTTGCTTATCTCTGAAATAACCAAACCTATTATATTTTAACTAAAGTTAGCTTTAGTAAATAGTAGTATTCCAATTCAACTAAGATACTTTTCACCACAAGAAATGGTCTTCAGATCAAACTATAGACATGATAGTATAAGTCAATAAACTATTACAAACATTGTCTTAACTATACATACAGTATCCACAGAACTAGATAATTATTCCTAACATCATAAGGTAACAATAACTGAAGTAAGGGATACCAATTAAACTTGAACTAACAATGTAAATGTAACCGACATTATAACCACAGAACATTCAAACATTACACCTTCAGAACAAGAATGACGTAACATCCAAATACCATAAGGTCGCTTATGATCTTATTCTACTAAAGGCACGTAATACTTAATGTAAAATTTTAGCCGCCTTATCACGAAACGTGGAATAAGCTTGGACTAGTTAAAACATGCTTTATCTCTTTCTATTATGTGTGAAATTACACTTGAATGAGAGAGACAGGACACGGATTAACTAAGCCAAGCTTAAGTCATGTTTAATAAGGTAGTTAATGTAAAATGTAAAGTGCTTTTGAAACGAATCTTGTACGCACTTTATAGAACACGCGTGTAGTCTCGTACTCTTCCAAAAATTAAATGTTCATTGTATGGTTGTAATTGTCACACTGAGACTTTAGGTAAAAGTCTCGCTAGGCGTATAGTTTGTGGCAATCTGGGCCAACATATTTATGTGAACTAATTAATATGATTTAATTAGTTATTATATTATCACGCCACATCTATGTATATTTTTACGTAAGCCTATCACTTTTCCAAACTCCGAGCTGTCACTGAAAATTGTCTTAAATATTTTTATTTAACACTAATAGCAATTGAACTTACGAACTCCAACAATACAGCTATTTCACATATAATTGTACCTAATAGTCTAATCATACAAAGTCTGAAAATGGTTTACACAAAATTATAAATCCGCAATTATTAGCTTTGCAAAAATCTGCCGCATACTGTATCCAGTCAGTCTTATACGAACATTTCCTAAACTCATTGTGGATTATTACGCTGACAACCGGACTCTAATGGTTACATTTATGTCACATAATCATGTGCTAATGTACCTCTTTAAGTAATTACATACTTGTCGTATTATTTCTAATTGAGCTTCGAGCTTATTCGTGTTTTAAAGCTATTTGGAGTATTTCGAAAGTGTTTGTGGAGAATTTCGGTGATATTTTAGATTTAAAAGGAGTTGTAGACTGTATTTGACTTTTTACGACATAGACCTTTCGATTAAGAGAGGGTAAATGTATATGAAGGACTGATTGTGTTCATGAAATTAACAAGTAAATACTATTTTAATAATATTATGTACACACACATACTGGTTTATAAGCTGTCCGAGATGCTCATTTTGTAATAAGCATCTCGGAGCTTAATAATAACATTAAAAAAACATTCCTCTTTTTCTCCCAAACAGCACTCCCAAAAATAATGTCGAGATAAAAATTTTGTATATAAAAAAGAAAATTACATACAAATTGCATACATATAACCACAATTTTCCGAAAAGCTCCGTCAATACCAAACAGTAGCGAAAAAAAGTTAAAACCTCTTCAGAATGGTAAAGGCGCATTCACACGCACGTGTAATCAGCACGCATTGTCGACTCGACCGCGTAAGGGCGCTTCACACGAGAGCACTTGAACATCTGTCGTACGGGCTTAGTTTAAACGGTAGGATGAAATACTTCGTATTGTTCTCAAGAAACGGTTTTAAGTTGCAATGTTGTACTTGAGAATGTTGATTGTTTTTGTGTTTTGTTTTTGTGTTGAGTGTTTTAATCTGGTGCTTGTAGTGTGTAGTGTCTTTAATGTGTAGTTCGTAACAATAGTTTTTTACTATTTTAATAAACTGACACAGGAATATATTTTCATTGTCCATTTGCAATCGTTCTCGACTGTTTATAATTGAGGTTCAAAAATTAAATGAGATTTCCCGACTCGAGTCTATATTGACAATGTTCGATAGGAAAGGGTTGTTGTGTCAGGTAAAACTTAAGTATTTCACTATAGTATCCTAGTAGCGACTTGAATTATAGAATAACGAGTTTTTCTCAAACTAGAATATAATAATTATTAAATAATTCTAACTCATTACTGTCCTACTGCAGGACGAAGGTCTCCCAGGGCTAGAGTTTGAGTTCAATGCTCGAGCCGAGTGCAGGTTGGCAACTTTTCTTGCTTCAAGAACCGTGTTAAGAATCTCTAAACTATGAAACTCTCGTATATAAACATAAAAAAACAACGAATCCCTTAATAATGACTAGTAAAATGAATATTCAAAACAACATCATACCTAAAATGAAGTGATTACTCATGCTCTGTTTACACACTCCGGCGCCTATGTGTCGAGTACTCGCCATACTGGAGCGGAAGTCACAGACAGTACAGTCATACGGACAAACAAAACGAAACACGTTCAAAATACACACGTTGGTTTTACACAGATCTAGTAAACTGCGGAGGTGGCTTGTTCAATTAAAAGCACGCTCAATGTGCATTTTGATAACTTTCGTTTGCAACTGCAAACATTTTATTTAGGCCCTGCAAACGCTCGTAAACATGAACGAAGGTTTCTTTAAGTGCATGTCATGTAAAGGTTCTCGTATTAAATATTGGGTTTAAACATTTTAATGCGAACACAAGTTTTAAACTATATCATTGAGTTTATATTACAAGATTTTGGAATAAGTTTTAGCAATAATTATGGGATTTCAGCAGCATCTATAATATATTTTTATCACAGTATTCTTGTTTTATGTTAAATTGTGTATATTTATCAAGAACTGATAAATTAGCAGCTTAGTTACTACACTGATCAGTTTTCATGTCCACTTACGTGTTATAAAGCTTAACATAACACCTTACCTTTAAATATCCATACAAAATTACTTTAAATACCGTGTCCAGTACTTCTACGATCCTCTCCAGAGATCGTGTGAATTAACCTCGTTTGTGCGACGGTTCCGTATAAGGCGAGTGGAAAGCGCACTTGCCTTATTAAACGGAGCACAATGGACGTCTAATGTATGTACAAAAATATACAAAAGATGGTCGGTTCATTCGAAATCATCTAATTTGATACGCGAGACATAAGTGGTTACGCCAAAATAAAGGTTGCAACAAATGTGCACGGAGTCTTGAAGCACTAAGATTATCTATAATTACAAGTAAATATAAATTTAATAGAATAATTACTTTTCGACTTTGCTCAAAAGGAAATAAAAAAGCTTAGATATAAAGAGAACTCAAACTTTAAATTAATGATTAAAACTTAAATGTGGACCTACGACAACTAATAAGCCGACCAATCTTATTTTTCACTCTTAATTATGTCTTTTATTAGAAGAAACGATTCTCCCAACCCGGCGATTTTAAGGACACTCTTCAATATTTCAATAACCACAACAAATAACAAATAAACAAAAGCACAAACACATCTTAATCCACTTTCATCCCTCGCGAATCGCGTGCATCTCGTATTATGTCGGCATCACGACATCTAGCGGCAAATGAGACGAACTCTAATCGAATTACGCTCCCCTTACCGAATAGTTTCGTGTTGCCACAATGCACAAAAGCTAGATTGAAAATTGATGTGTCTTCTTTGAAAAGTTTCCTTTCAAAGTATTTTAGACCTTAGTATTTGAAGTTAAGGTTAAGTTTGCAGTAGCGCTTTCGTGGTGCTGATATTTTTATTTTCTTTTAAAATCCTATCAAGATATAATCAGATTTTGAAAGATACATGACAACGGATTGCGCTTTTAAATGAATTTGCTTTCAATTATTTAGTTAACTATTAATATAAAGAAAACAATGTATAAAACGTCCTTAGTTAAGTTTCGCGCAAGAAGCTACTGAATTTATTTATGGGTTCTGACACACAGTGTCTAACCTGGATTAACACATAGGTACGTACCCGGTACCCTGGCAAATCTTTCTGCGGCTGTCAAAGTCGTGGGCATAAACTAGTTTTGAAATGAGACATCAATCTCTTATTGATAAATGTTTGTGCAAACATTACTTTTACATCATACAACAAGGTAATCACATCAGAATTGAATATTATAATTATATGCATTTCGCCTTGCCAAATTGGCGACACCAGCAGTAGATATTGCTGAGTTCCTATTAATGCCTCTGTTATACTATGTGGATGTTCGAAATCTTTTTATACATATTTAGCAAAGCTAACCAAATGTATTAGAGTGTTGTAAATAAACTAACATTATTTAAAGTTTGAAGGAAAACGTGATCGAACCTTGCCTCTCCGAGATTTATTAAAAAAAGTGCTTGATACCATTTCGCTTACGTGAACAAAGTACCCATGATGAAAGAGGGCCTGAGTTTAGCCCCTCTCTCATAACAAAATCCCACGCCCTACAATATAACATACAATAGGACAATAAAGGGTTAAAATTACATCTACAACTCAAAAAATCGTCATAAAAAATTAAAAGCATATTTTATTTAACGAAACTTTTTGAAAAATATTTGTTCTTTTTAACTTCATTTATCTCCCGCCCTCATCTGCATACTGAAAAGCGCACGAAAAAATCGCAAATGCCCTCGCATCGCTTTCAGGGCTTTATAGTGTATCGTAAAAGTGCGATGTGCCACCCCTGAAAAGCACGGCAGCGCTTTACAGCGTCCACATGACAGCATGCCACTAGATTTATGAAAGGGCTGTCGCTTGCATTCACGGGAAATTTAAAATGCCAACTTTTATTGTTTTCAAGGCATTCATTAGGTAGAAATATGTGGGAAAAAGTGCATGTGAAAATGCGATCATATTTTACTGACGTTTTTTGTAAAACTCTGCGTGAGGTGTGGGTGAATTTTTGGTTGAAAAAAATAATAATTTTATGGCAATCTGTAGACACCAATAATACATATGAACGAATTAATTTGAAACTGGCTTAGTGTCCTTTAGTTTTACAAAGACAATATTAACAAGTAGTTTCAAAATCTCCGCTTTATTTTTTACAGCAAACTTTCATTAAAAAATATCCAAATGAAACAGTACTAACATACCTTACTCCATATCTGACAAACAATACTATAACAGTAACTCATAACACAAACACCTTAATCACCTAAGTATTAACAGATTACTCTTATATACCGAACCTAACAAAAAAGTTTTTCGGCGACGAAACGAAAATACCAATTGATTTCGCGTGAGTTATCGCGCAGCCCTGATTTATAACGTTCAGGCACAACCCTGCGCTCGGTCCGTTTTGATATATGTGCTAGGGTTGCTACTCAGAAATAGTTTTAGTGCACGCTTTATTTATTTTATAGGTTTTAAGTGACGTTTACGACAATGCATGGTGTAAGAGCATGGGTTCTTAGAAACAGTGTTAATTTTACTCCTTATGATGAAGATTTTGAACTACTGTTTCTTTCAAGTACAATGTTAGTGACATCTTAACAACTTGAATATTACTTAAACTGTTCCAAAATTATATTTGCTCCTATCGGTAACCAGTTGGCTTATATTATTTAACAATTGATATGATTACAGTATTTCAGCTGAAAATTTATCAATTTACCGTCGTTTCCTGGTACCTTTTCATTATGAAAACGCAACTTTCATTTCCACAAATCTGGGGGCACGGAAGTGCCCCCGCAAGTCGAGCAAAAAAAAAGCGGCACGGCCGTAACATCCTTTTCTCGAAGCAATTCGGGCTATTTTTGACACCCCTATAATTTCGTTGTGGATAAAACAAGAAGCCTGAATTTTCAGCAAATAATCAGTCATTGTATAAACACGGTATATTTAAAATTTCAGTCAATTTGAACCTGTAGTTTAGGAATGACAACTTGTTAAAATTTTGAATTTTGTCACTCACTGATTCACTGACTCACTGACTCACCGATCATCAAAAGTCTAAGGTACTTCTAGCAGACTTAGAAGCTTAAAATTTAGAATACAAATAGAGTTTAGTGTTTTAATCATGGGAAAAATTCAATATTTTCTAATTTCGGTCTAGTTTTCTAAATACACCAACTGCAACAATAACTTTGTAATCTCATATAAATGTATAAACTTACAAGGTTACATTTGCAGTTGATGAAATCAAAATCAAAATCAAATCATTTATTCATTTAAGTCAAGTGCTGATGAATGAATGAATTATTATTACTGTAGAAAATAAAATAAATAGGTGTAAATAGGTACCTACTATATGAGGCATAACGGGAGGGGGTATAGGGTGGGTAAGGGTGTTCAGCCCATGAAACTGAACAACATTCCCAAAGGAAAATTTGTTGAATTATGAAAAAAAAACGTCTTTCCATACAAATTGGACTTATGTTCGCTCTACAAAAAGAAGTGAGATGCCATCAAAAACATTCTGTAAAAACCCTCAAGTCTCGCCGTAAAAAGTTGTGAGATCAATATAATACCAAGTCGATTAATCTATTTAGTCTCTACTTAAAGGACCTTCTGTCTTAAGTTATTACGTATGTTATTATCATGCCAATTAAAAAAAAATACCTTTAAAACAAATAGATCGACTTGGTCATCGCAAGAAAACACAAATTCGCCATTAACATTTCAGAAGCATTAACTAATCAAATCATGCGATGACCAGGTCGGTCTATTTGTTTTAGAGGTATTTTTTTTTTAATTGGCATGATAATAACATACGTAATAACTTAAGACAGAAGGTCCTTTAAGTAGAGACTAAATAGATTAATCGACTTGGTATTATATTGATCTCACAACTTTTTACGGCGAGACTTGAGGGTTTTTACAGAATGTTTTTGATGGCATTAATATTTTATCGAACTGTTTTTACATACACCTGTACATTACAGCAAAATGAAGGTTTATTCAAATGTGTGTGTCTTAATCGAACCCGCAACTCACATCTCACTCAGAACAGTAATATATTGCATCGCTCTGGACATCTCGTACTCACTTGAAATATGAGCTGGGAAGTTATACTCATATTTCTTTCACTGTCATTCAAACAAAAAGATTTTATATTGTAGAAAGAGCAATATATACGAGTATTTCCCCAGTTACATAAAACGAAGTGCCTTTGCGATCCGAACTGTAATGAACTGTGCAAGGACTCGAGTTCCCGGGTCGGGTAAAGTTGTCGGGTTTTTTTAATAACTATTAGAATATTCTTGTTCTTAAATCGAAGTATTAAGACATACGCAGATAAGAACGGCGATGTCTTGTAAAATAAGTGCGTAGTACTCATAACCAGCGGTCCTGTATGACAAGATGTATAGATGTGAATGAGGCGTTCTTTGGTCTCTGAATGTCCCAATGAAAAAAAAGCGTGATATTGTGTATTTATGTATATACTTACTCGAAGTTTGGGAACGTGCCCGGTATATATTACGGTGATAGATTTGGCCCTTTTTACACGGGACTAATATTGTAAATACAGAATCGTCGGTGTATTTTAAACAACTTTGATTGACATAACATGTTTGTGTTGCAAATAGAAATAAATCCGATTTTACAAAATAAATACCATAATATGTGTTTTATTTGAAATGTCATAATGATTCTCCATAAAATGTTAGTGGTGAGGCAACCACCTCAACCACCGCACCACATGCTGTAACCACAATTCGATTAATTAGTATTTAAATTAACTAGCTTTAACCGCGACTCGGTTTTACGAAATTACGACTTTCATGCCTGTAAAAAACTAGATGCACAACGGTATCTTCAGTTTTCTTGAAGTATTCCTCTTTCAGCACAAATTCTTCCAGCGGATTAGTTATAGAAACAAGGCATAGTTGAAGTACGTTAACCATAGTTGATAGGATAATAACTGAAACTGGAATACTTTCTATCCCAAAGTCTTTCCACCAATTTTTGCATACACATTAGTATGCTTTAGACAATACTACAGATAATGCTAAACACCCGAGCAATAACGTATCTTACAACCGAATTGATAACCTAAGCATGAGTACCTATCAGTTAGCTCAAGAAAAGGAAAAATTCGCCTATATTTTCTTATACGCTTGCTATATCATATTTAATTTTCTTTAGTCTTATTCTTTTGCGTACACTCTCAACATAAACATAATTTCTCAATATTAAAACAAACCGCACCAACACCCCCTACACGAACAAACAAAAAGCCCCCTTTAATCTACCGCGTCAATCCCCTACCACGACACTTGGACACAAACCATAGCGACGATAGTGTCGGTGTCGTCTGTCGTTCGTCACGTGATGTCGATGACATGTCACACGAGATAGTGGTGAGGACAATTGGTATGGGTTGTGGGAGGGAATGTGTGAGTTTTTGAAGTAAAGGGAATCATAGGGCAAGCCGGCAGTTAGCTTGGTTGTAACTCTCTGAAAGAAATAGTAGTTAATGGGTCTTGATAGTAACTTACTGATAGCAAAAAACTATAATTTTCATATGTTAGCTGAACGAGATGTTGTTAGACCTATGTATATGCAATAGTAAGATATTTATGAGTTTCACAAGTATCTATTTTATTTTATTTGGCGTTGCTTTCACATTTCTAGAAGACTGGTTTTTGTAATATAATTATTCTGTTGTCTGTCTATACATCAAAATAAACCTAGGAGCTTCAATATTTTTGCTTGTCTCATGGTCATGTATTTATTTGATGCACTTTAAAAAGAAATTTCTATATCAGTACATTGCAGACCGTTGTATTTAATTTCTATAATGTCATCCATGCTGATTCCGTTTTTGCCAAACACAAGATCACACTTCGAAAATCTACATTCAAACCAAAAAACCTCCCTTCAACAAAAACCACATAAATATATTCACCTCAAACAGAAGCACCGGAAAGGAAATGATTAACGAGGCGGCGGTCCTCTCGACTATACTTCAGAAACAACTTGATACTATTGATTGAGCACAAAGACACTCGCTATCATAACCCTTTGCTACAGAACACTATTGTTTCTTTTGTCTTGCTTTATCTTTGCTATATAGTATACGTCTATACATTCTATATACACTGCCTTCTGTGTGTGGAGAGAGAGTGGAGCCGCCACCACCACCACATGTGACGAATAGCCAGAAAAAGAGAGATACACTGCCTCTGTGAGGCGGTCGGTAGTGTATGCGACTGCCGGGTTCGAACCCTGGGACGAGCCAAAGTATTTTATGAGTTTTTTGTTAAAAAATTCTCCAAGATTGGCCGGAGTCAGGAAGTTTGTAATCCTCCGTGCCTCGGAGAGCACGTAATGCCGTCGGTCTTGCGTCGTATTTCCAGCTAAACATAGGATTTCTAAGAAGGTTTGAAGACAGGCAGGCGGCTAGTTGTGAAAACATCAGCCTAATCCCCTTTACGGCATGCTTTTTAGAGAAAACATTTTGTACTGACCCGACGGAACATAGGATAAGCACAAAAAAGAGAGCAATCGCGGGCATTACCTAGTGTTACTAAATCGTCAAAGCAAAAAAGCCACATCTATATCAATAATCTATAAATCTCTATAACATATTAAGCTAGACGATATGTGATTTATTCGACAGTGCGACGCCCCGCGGCGCTGCCTGGGCGGTCTTTACTTCGTCATTTACCACGCTGTACTACCATGTAATTAGAACGTTCTCGTTACTTTTATATACCTATTATTATTACATCATTTTTACTATATTATTATGAAAAAGTAGGTTAAGGAAAGTATCATCTTTAAAGGACAGTTCTGAGCTCCCATTTACAGAAAGTCGTTTTAAGAACAGTTTTCAAAGCGTTAAAACAAAGGTGAAGATGGCAAGACGAACTTGACTCAAGGAAATACTGGCGGATGCTAGCCCAGTATGCGTACTACACATCTCAGTTGACAACTAGTGTACGTCAAATTGATGTTCGCTATTCAGTACATCGCTGATTTGACGTAGCGTGTCAGTCACTAAAATCTAAGGGTGAAAAGAATGTACAGCATAGTGGCTTTCAAATAGTTGTCAACTGAGATATGTGATAGCCACCCAGGACAGAAACATGTAAAATATTATAGAAATACCTATGCCTATGTAGTTGAACACTAGCTCGTTAAATTGGTTCATACTTATTTGCAACAAGCAGATTTATAAGACTCCTTATTTTATAACATTTATGTGAAACATAACGAACAGTTGTAAGCAGCGATAACTTTGCAGCCATTACTTTACGTATTATGGTAGTTAATATTTTATAATGCACATAAACTGTAAACGATCTCGTTAAATCTAGGAATCACTAATGGAGGGAAAATTCCGTGAATTGTAATTGATATTTTACCGTTATAATTATGAGGATGTTGGAGAAGCCCGTGGCTTAGTAACGACAGCCCGCGGGTCAATCTCTCAGGTTAAGTTGTGCTTGCCAAGGATAGGCAACAGATGGGTGACACATAAGCCCCTCCGTATATCGGAAGACACGCCCTATTGTGGGTTCCAGCTGCAATTTTCAAATGAGCAGTTGATGACGTAAACCGCGAATTAAGTCATTTTAAGAAAGTAGGCATTATTAAGAATTAAAAGTTAGAGAGCTTCCTTGTGTAATCATCCCCGAAGAAAGATAGATTCCAGGTCTCATAAGTTCTTCAGATCAGAGAAGTCATACGTTATTTCTTTTCTTACAAAAAATATTCCTTTTTTCAGTGCTGGGTTAACCTTGCCTACTAAAAAAGTCACTAAAGAAAAAATATCTATGCATATATAGGTACACAGTACCCGAAGTCTGGTACAAAGGGTGGCTTATCTGCTCAACCTTCGGTCCTTTGACCCATTGATCGCGCGAGGTAGTCGATAGAATTGATGACTTCCGCACCCGAGTCGCCGATCCTTGCAGTTTCTGTAGCTGCCAGGAGGTTTAGGTAGGTGAAGTATTATTACCACATTTTTATAAGTATCAGAATTATCAAGAATTCGGTCTGAAGTTGGCTATCTTTTTTATATAATTTGTAAATTGTAATATGACAAGACCGGACAAGCTCGTTATTGAATATTGTTTAGTCAATAAAGTCATCATAACTAAATCAGGAAGATGTCATAATATGTATATTCTTCAGAGCGATCAATTTCCTAAAATTCGCTTCTAAAAGGTTCCTGATAAACAAAACCATTTTTCCAAAACATATGTATATAATATCTGAAAATGCTTTTTACAGCCGCCCTTAACCTATCTAAAACACACGCATAAGCAACAAAATACCTTCCCGAATCATTTCCTAATACAAACCATACATACCCTTACAAATCTAATTTACATCGCAATTTCAGCCCACAAACCTTTACATAAACATTATCCATACCTGATTACAACCTTGAACTTCCATCAAGAGGTATACCTCAAAAAACTTTATGATCCAAATATGAAAACGGAACACGTCCACAATAAGATTTTATATCGTTATACGAAACCCTTGGTAAACGCTCTGGATGCCGGTAGCAATTTTATAGGAGTGAAACCGTAAAGCCCAAACACTTAGAGGCGGCTGTTATCTACCCATCTACCATATTGTGCGTTTCGGCGGCTTGTTACGATCTGCAGGGATCCACGGACTTATATTTTGGACGGTACTGTTTGATCACGAAAATGAAATTTATGTAGTCACCTTTATCTTACTGAGGTGATGTGGTTTAGAATTTAAGAATCGAAATAATTTTATGACTGTCAGATATCCTAATTGCCTAAATAAATAGTAATTATAGTTTAAAACAAAATCGATATTTCATTAAGTACAAAACTTCGCTTTACACCGATATCAGAAATGGCTCCAATTGTTGAAATTATTGGTACACGCAGCTTGATATTCATTTATCATCTACCAAGAATAAATTGCCTTACAACCTAACATGTCAAAAAGGTATAGCATAATTTACCATCCTGATATTTAGCACCAAAACATGCAATTAAACCGCGTAACATTCTGTATATTTCTCAGCAAAATCTTGCGAACTAACCGCAACAGAGCCGTCATGTTCACCGCTCCGTACATTCCACCTGATGCTTTCCCTGCAATAAAATTTGCATAACTACGCTCCTTGGCACCGTAGCATCGTCTTATTAAATTTCCAACCCCTCGAAAAGTCATTAATGGTTTGTATTTAACCACCTAACCGTGTTATCTTGTCATAAATCATAAGGTACCGTGTAATACCGTGCGTGGCTGGCTATGACTTTTATTGCTCTCTCAAGAAGCCCGTAATCCCACGATCTCAAGATCCGCGCAACTCCGGATTAAGGCTAATCTTTTGTTTATACGTATACTTTTTCTCAGGAAATATTGTGTTATTAATGGCACTAATTCGTCGACGTGTATTCTTTGTAATTTTCGTTTGTTTTTGTTTGTTTTTTTGAGAATATGGATTGTGGTCCATAATTTCCTTTTTTTTGTGCGTGTTGATAAGACTAATAGGATAAAATACTAGTAATATTTATAACACAAACCGACACTAATTAATTTTGTAATATCAATGATTATGTCAAACTAATGGATCTCCATTAAATTGAAATTAAAATTATTATCCAATAAATGTATCAAAACAGCAAATGGTTTATTTTAACAACAATCAAGTCTGCAATATCGTCATGCTAATAAATATATTGGAAAGCAAACAACATTCAATATTCATTTGAAATTGTTAAATCTGTTCAAATCATTGACATGTGATTGCGTGTGTCATGGACAGTTATGGACATCAAACAGAGCCCGATAACAAACAGCCAGACATCATTTAATATCGTATTACCGAACAATATTGCCATTCATTACCACACGTTTGTTTCAACATGTCGTCTATTATACTCCTACAATGTATTGCAACTATAATAGTGTGTACCTCCGCGGCCACAGTCACTTGGCTTCCGAACTCAAGCTTCAAGTTACCGGAGAATTACAAAGACGGGAAACTTCCTTGTTCGAAACAAACTCTAGTGTTTCCAGAACTAGTGGTCGGTTCTATAAGTATTGCTGACACGGAACTTACCGAGATGATCTTGCCGGAGGAAGGTGAATTGATACTGGATGATATACTGACCCTAGGCGCAGACCCTGCTGAGAAGAATTGCACAGATGGAAACGCTTACTACATCGACAAAACGTCCTCATCCTGGAATCAAGCAGGTGTCTGGTACTCTCCAAGTTTTAGTGAAGCTACACCTGATTCTGACAGGGTTCCTTGTTTCAACGATATCGTGAAATTCCCTTCGGATGCGAGGATCACTGTGACTTTACCAAAGGAGACTCAGTACGTGAAATCTCTCTATATTGGAGATGAAAGTTTTACTACAGAGCAGTTCAGACAACGTATATTACAGCAATCAGAGCAAAGACAACAGTTCGTGCTCAACGAGTTTTCAACAACAGGACTGGAAATCGGGAAACATATGACTTGTACGGATTTCGGATGCCCATGTCAAGTAGTGCCGATGAAGATTGATTGTTCTTCGAAGTTTTGCCCTAAACCCACCTGCGTCGATCCAATCAAACCTTTGGGTTTTTGCTGTGAAATATGCGGAGGCTCTATACTATTTGATGCTGATAAAGGCTTCGATATGTTGTCGTTCAGTGAATTTGTTGCTAAGTATACTAAAGACAGTGCTCAGTTTCACATAGGGTTTGCTGCAGAAATACCAATTAGAAGAATCCAACTAGTGGTTGTCGATAAAAGTGAATATGACGGTTCTAGCGCGGAGATCATTAATTCTATCAACTATAATATGCTTGATCATTGGTACAAAGGTCCGAAGCTTGCGTCTATCAGTGGCAGTCCTATCTCCAGAGCTGGTTTGGGTGTCAAAATCTTTGTATCAATGTTCTTCGCAGTAGCATTATCTTTGATTGCTTTATACGTGTATTATTACAAGGTCCCTGAAGTAAGGATTCCAGGTATGTCCAGGGTTGTCGGTGGAAGTATGTTCTCTAGGTTCCAGAACAGATCTGACAGTATAGTCAGTTTGACCAGAAGGGATTCTGTGGTCAGTACGGCTAGAGGCCCGACTGCGTTTAGAAATCCCTTGTATGACTCTAAAAGGGGGCGGGTACAGGTCGAAGAGACTGTTGTTGAAGATTGATAATATTTGATATCGATGATTTTTATTATGAGTAATGAAATTATATATTTTAGGCCAAATTGTTGTTGTTTTATTTCGCATATCTATTGGAAAGTAAATATTGGTTTGGATTTCAAATATCGAGTACATACGCAATAATATTTTTTACGAATTTCATACACACCAATAGGCCTGATGTTATTGACTTTTAGACTACAACTATTTGTTTAAGTAAACAAAATTACAGAATTCAAATCCGATAAAATAATATTTTTATTTTTCCTTGTTATTTTTAATGAAGTATATTAAAACATTTGATTACGAAAATATCATCTACCTCCATTTATCCCCGTTAAATAAAAAATTTGGGTCAACGGGGAATAGTGAACAAAACGTTCAATATTCCCTATCCAACGGGGAAAAGTGGAATAAGCCTAACCCCCTTATTAAATACATTCTTATGACATTATTTTAAACGCCTCCAGCCCCTCCGTTACATAGAGGTACATCAAAATTTATCGATTCAAATTAAACTAACATTCTTATTATTACTTTACTCATTTGTAATTTGTTTCTAAGTCCCCCTTCAACAAAATACGATTTAAATTGAAATAATAGTACCCCTGAGAACTATAACAGCCCTTTACAAAATATACTTAACTCTTTGATGGTAAATTCACCCTTATTTGAATAGCGTTCTGGATAAAAATGGTTTGAATTGTTAAAACACATATTCACACTTCTGACGAGGAAGTATCATTATTGTAAAATGGAAAATAAGAAGCTCAAATTAAGTTTTTAATATAACAATGTTTAATAAACGTATTAGTACGGCATTGTTATTGTATTATCATAAAAACAAGGCTTGTTTTATTCAGGTTTAATTATTACATAATTAAACGAGATGACAAAACTTTGCATACGTGAAAGATTTTTTTAGCTTTTGAAGCATTACACTACAAATGACAGTATAAAAATATGTCTAATTTCGTGAGAAAACCTAGCAACAGGACAGTAGGTAACGGATTACGTAAAATACGTAAATATTCTATTTACGGCCTAACCATGCTAGTTAATGATCTAATGATAGTTTAATAGAGGAATAGCCTAATACAATATGTTTGAAGTTATTTTTAGTCGACAACAAATGGCCTGCAACAGTTAATCATAATAATGATTAATTGAAATGACAACTACAAGTGAGTCACAGAGTGCCGACAAAATGAGTATTTGTTTGATAAAGAGATTTGATACTTAAAGATTTGATTAATATACAATATATAATACAATGAACATTATTGTGAATTATATAAATGGTTAGCTTATCACTTATCTATTAATCCTGAGTGAAGGGTTAAAGCTCGATTCCCTTCTAAGCTAACAAAAGGCGAAGTTAATACTATTTCTACTCCAATAGATATCCATATCTTTTATTTACCTGCTAGAAACAAAAAAAGACAACAAAAACTTTAACAAGAAAAACCTTCTTGCGTTTCAAATACTTGCAAAACCTAGTAAACCTAGTGTAATCACAATAATATTCTCAGTCACTATATTTTATAGACACAGACCCGTTAACTAAGGGCACGATATTCTTAAGAAACAACGTTGAAGTAGCCTCCAGCATCAATTAGCCGTCAGTCATCTCTCGGGTTGTAAAACTTTCGTATCTCGATGTATTCCACTCGCAGTTCAATAGGCGCTATAAAATTTATTCCTCTGCTAAAAGGTCTGTTTTGATAGTTAGGCTGCTGTCGTGTCGAGCGTGTAATTTGTGGTAGATTTTTTGCTGGCTGAATGTAAGACTGTAATATACCGATTAAAGCCAGAATTTTGTAAACTGTATAATTACTCCAATGTATTTATGAAACAGTTTTGTTAATTACGTCTTCGCGCATTACGAAACTGAACAGTAGAGTCAATTTAAGTACCTTTTCTTCTATCTATGCTGAAAAACAGAGAAAAAGCCTTATATAAAAAAAAACTACATGACTTCAACTCAAAAGTACTTAAATGTCTCGTTTAATAGAAAATAAAACACACATTACATGCATTACTATATCTTTCTTGCTGCTTAAACAAAGAATCAATAGTAAAATTACGTCATAGGTACCTATTTGAAAAGATATGATTATGTAAAGCTTAAATTACGCCTGCTGTGTCCCAGAACTTAAGTAATAAAAATAATCTCTATAGTTTTGTTGGTAAGTTTATGACATAATTGGCTATTAACTGTGTATTTAGTTTATTATTATTGCCGCTATTGACATATGACGTATTTTGATTTTATTGCCCGACCGTTATTTCGACTATTGTGGCTGCTATGTTATTGCTAGGCTGAGGTATCAATAAAAGTGTGGAATAAAAGAAATTTCTTGTTTTAGTTGTAGAAAGTTTATTATAATATGATAGTATAATATAATATTATAATTTATTTCGACTAATTGTGTATCAATATGCTTGGAGACTGATCGAATCATGTATTTTATCTGTGTCGATTTAGAATAACTAAGACATAATATGCATAATCAATAATCATCTTCTACTACTTTATACTTTTTATGATATTTACTACCAAAACTAAAAAAATGGCTGCCGCGGTAGATACAAAATATAGTGATTGGCGACAGACGAATTACCCGACAAGATTGTCAGAGTAATTTTGCAGCAACAATATCTGTTTCTTTTTACAACTCCCGCACTACGGGCACAGAGTACAATCATACCCGAAACAACAATTTATGAATCGCACAACTAATTAAAACTATAATACTAAAATTACAAATAGCAACAAAAACATCCAATAATCCATACGTATTAATCACTCTCATACATTCTGAACCGCATAGAGTCAACGAACTGTTGGACAAAGGAATCAATTTATCACGACAAGCCGCGGTAAGGTCAGCAGACCCCCGGAGGGACAGGTGCCGATCGATAGACCCTTCACCTTAAGGGGAATTAAAAAGTTCATCTTTATTGTACAATACTTATTGTTTGGTTACATAATATCGGTAATGTGCGTAGCTGAAAAGTAATTCTCGTTATTAAAAATATAAAATTAAATATTTAAAGTAAATAAGCTTAATCTTATTTTAAGCATAACTAAGAATTGAAGTCCAGTGCTATAACCAAAAAAGGTTACGTTACCAAGTAGACCACTATATGGTCATTATAGTTATTACTTTTTCCTGACGCGACCACATATGTATTCTGATTAAGTTCATGCACCTTTTATACCATAAACTTAATTTTATTTCTAATAATGACGACTCCGACTACACAGTAGACCTGCTTTTCACGTGGCTAATTTCATGTCATAACGACAAGAAAACTAAATCATTACACCAAAAAGTCACACAACAGTTCAACACAAGCAAACATAGCTATACCTCATACCCCATATCTCATCCTTCTATAACAACACAACCAAAACAATTAGCCACAAATAGGTTTTGAATTGTGGCTCCCGAACCGCTCAGCAAATACCGAGCTCGCAATAAATTCACCCTCCGGTACAAAATATTAGACAATCCTGGCTACATTCATCTTGGTACAAGCGGTACATATGCTGTATTTTGGTGCAACGTTTAAGCGAATTCCACTTGGGATTATATTTAGAGAACACTCTGTAGATGCAGTGGATTAATAAAGGTCAAGTAGCTTGTTCGTGTAGTTTAACTGTTTGTTGATTTGCCAGAAACACGATGTGTATTTTGAGATACTATCTAAATATATGTAACTCAAAGGTGACTGACTGACATAGTGGTCTATCAACGCACAGCCCGAACCACTGTACGGATCGGACTAAAATTTGGCATGCAGGTAGATGTTATGACATAGGCATCGATAAACAGGATTTTGAGCAATTCTACCTCTTATCTATGAAAATTCCTAGGCCAAAAGCTTGGGTAAAGATTCATAACCATAATAATTACTAATCAAAGCTTCCAGCATGATTTTTCTTAAAATATAGGTAACATTCAGTCAAAACTTAGCTTCACTAAGTATATTCGTAACTTAAACCTCTTTCCCAAGTTAAACAGTCACAAGCCTTGGAGACACAACAAACATAGCAAAGTGTCCGAAACTAAAAAGTTTGGCCAAAAATCGAACATTCCCGGATAAAGTTTAACACACCCGGTCAAATCCTGGCCGGGACTGTCCCAACTTTACGCTGTAACTTCTAAATCATATAAAAATAGAATAGTGACGTTTTGCAAACTTTCTTGAGGGAATCTGCGTATATGTAAGAGGATTGAGGGTATATTTTAAAATACTTCAATTATTATTCTACTAACGAGTAAAAACTTTAAAGAAAGAGTCATTCACCAGTTTATGCTTAATAGAAAATGCTTTAAGCGTGCTTTGAAAAAGTAAGTAGAATAACGTGTGCTTTGAGAGCGACAAGTGATTAAGAGATACATTTGAATAAGTCCTTATAACAGAATCAAATACGTCAGATATTTTGTAAAAAAAAAACTGTCACGGAAAGCCCGATTTTTTACTAAAAACGGAAAATATCGGGAAAATTATACCATAAACGTAATATTCAATAATTCAAACATACTTTTCACATAAAGAAAAACGCAAACAAATGGTTACAATCATGTCAAAAACCCTCTCTAGCATAATCGCATTATTTCCATTAAAACATCACAAAGTAACAAGGCATAATAAATCAGCTCGCATATTATCTACAGAGGCACGGGGCCGCCACGACACCGCGACGGGAACATCACGGGACCGACACGACGTCAACAAACAAACAACTGAAGATTAAAATAGAATAAATTATTAACCCTTGTCTTACCATCGAAAAATTATTACACGAACAGAGATGTTACTGGCTGCATTTAATTCAGCATAAAACAATACAAACAAAATGAGACTTTATGATGTCAGCAATAAAGTATAAAATATTATATCGTAATGTATTCATTATCGTCTCCTTAATTGTAACAGCAACAACGTTTAGTTTCGTTTGTTTTGCGATTTGGTGCGGGGGCGTGGTCACACGAATTTATATCGTAAAGTTTGGTTATTAAAGTTGAATTTAGTTGGAACGAGTTTTGTTGGATGTTAATGCAGTTTTTGGCCGCCCGCTGAGCGCAGCCGAGGCGATCATAACAAATCATCAAGTTGTTACTTAAGGCTCGAGTACAATGGCGATGAAAAACAAACAAAATGTTCCGATATGACGAGTTTGACTTTAATATATTGTAAAGCTTTAGCAACAAAAAGAGAACACTGTGTCGGAGTGCAGATTAAGAACAGCTTTTAAAACCATCATTCTTTAAACTAGTGATGTTGTTTTTTTTACCGTTCCTAGTTACTCCAAAAATCTCTAACAACAAAGTTGAACTTTCATGAACAAACATTATTTAAGAAATCCACTTTTTATTCACCAGATATCCAGAATTTAAGCATGGTACAGATAATTTGAGGTTTCTGGGGCACATTTAGCGGTATTTATTTCGGTTTACCTATTTAAACTGTCATGTTTATATGAGCTTAAACGCTACTGAATAGATAAACTACCGCTAAATGTACTTCAGAAACCGGGGGTTAGTAACGTTCTTGCTACCCTCTACTCTTTGGTTTTTAAGTCCTTAACTTAGTTCTCAAACATCGTCAAAAGAACTTCTCGTATTCTGTACAAACCCTTACCAATTCTGTAGAAGTGCACCGCAACCGTTGATGTATCGTTCTCGCTGCGCTTAAATTGCGCGCCGCGTGGGGTGACAACTATAATTTAATAGACGAACAAACAACCCCACGTGACGTCATTGTGCACTGATTTGTTGACGGGGTGTCTCAAGTCGTAAGTTGAAGCAAGCAATTCGTGTAAATGCTGATGGTGTAATTTTATTTGGAAACTAGCTTCTCGCCATATGCTTCGCCCGCGTGGAATTTAATCAATTGAGGGGGAAATTTCCAAAATTCATATCTTAGTGCTCCTCTACACTTGCTAAGAAGTAAAAACTTTACTTACAAATAAAGCTTTATGTTAAATAAGTTACTGTGCTGTCAGTAAGACAGCACAATAACATAAAATACGTCAATATCACACAAAGAAAACTTGAATCAGGAAAAATCCGCCATTGTCATTGCATAGTTGACCGGGTTAAATTTGTACTCTAAAAAGGTTCATCTAAAATGCTCAAGCTATGTAATTTTTTTCATAAATTATGTTAAAATTGAAATTATTACAGACTGAAACATTTTATCACACATTTATTTGTCATCAACAAAAATACGAAGATATTGGTAGTCTAATGGACACATGAAGGCCGACGACGTCGGTGTAGGCCACGTAAACGTTGGTGCGATGACTTGGACACCTATCTGGAGGATTGGCGTGAGATAGCCAATGACAGAAACTGGTAGAAGATTTTGGGGGAGACCTTTGCCCAACAATAGGACAGTGCAGGTTAATAAAATAAAGAAAAGAAATTGGTAGTTTAGTACCTCCGTAATTGTTTTGTGATGTGGAGATTTCTTTCAAAAAGTGTACAAATTCAAAAAACCACTCTAAATTTCGACAAGTATAAAATACCATAACTAAAGTAATAAATACTATCAGATAGCTATCTAACTGCAAAGAGTCCTAACTCAAACGGCTACCTGGTCCAAACTCCTAAATTCCGTGTCCGATCCCATAAGTTAATGGTGTTAGTATTAGAGGATTGCAACCTGTTTGCTCCATGCTTTACGATATGAGTTCACGTACCTTATGCTCATACATATGTGCGCTTATTTATCACTTGTTTTGCTATATTACTATTTATTAAGGTTTGATAGAATATGTACTTGGTGGAGATAAGGACCCTATTTGGCAAAGAGCAATGTTTCAATGATCAAATGACTTTTTCGATAAACATAAAAAATCATGACGTCTAAGTTTTTCACCAAATATACTTACTATTTTCCTTAAATAAGACCTTAAACTAGGTATATTATGAAAGAATTAGAAGAATCTTCATAAATTATACAAAACCCTGTCTCTCAAAGTCGCGTTATAAGAAATTGAAGAAGTTAGTTCAGTCAATCACAGTTTTTGTTTCTTGATATTCGTCTTTGGGATTTCATCATTTGCAGTTGTAATTTAAATTAGAACTCTGAAGTAATCTTCACTAACCCGCATTTTCCCAACGATTACTGTCGTAACACAGGAATTTCTGCACTTCAAATTTTTTACAGTTCACGCTTTCCGTGCATTAATTAGTCAATTCAGTACGTTTTCTTATGTCCGGTTTCTAGGGTACATTTAGCAGTAGTTTATCTATTCAAACTGTCATGTTTATATGAGCTTAAGCACTATTCAATAGACAAACTACCGGTAAATATATCTCAGAATGCCAGGGGCTAAGCCAAATAGTTCATTTACGCTCAAAAATGCTTGGAAATTAAACACCTTTTTCAAACATAAGCCGGTAAGATATCACCAAATCCCTGCATCTGACAGCACAAAGCAATAACACCGTAAAACCTAGAGCCACAATTATCAAAACAAAACGAATAAACGCGTCCATTACCCGCAGTAATCTCACCAAACATCCCTAACGAGGGAAAAATAATTTAATTACCACGTTTTCACTCGCAAAGGCGAGTGCCACTCGAGAAAGTGAAGAGACTTCGAGTTCCGTACGAAAAAGCAATTAGAATAATGAACCTCAAGAACGTAGAAAAACCGGCATAAGAAGATCCATAGTCTCGAGCAAATTGTAGAATTTCATAGATCAAGTTATGATGGATGGTTGACAACATTATGTTTTGAGCCGAAAGTGCTAAGATTTTTCATGTTCGCAATCTGTTAAATGCGTTGAAGTGGGCTTTGTTCGTTGTTTACGTAATTTATTTTGAAAGGCCCTGTCGGACAGGTGCCGACAGTTTCCGACAACGGCCGACAATAGCCGAACGCCCCTCATACAGGATCGCGAATCTATTGTTATCGTCAAAGCTTTTAATGACAAAGGGAAAATTCGATAAAAATACCATAAATTGTTAGGTTTTAATTCCGTTGTTTGTTTTTTGCAAAAATTGACAAGCTTTGAAACCTTTTGTGTACCAATACGCTTTGATAAAATAATCTGCGGAATTATCGCGTATCTCAGTTGACAACTAGTGTATGTCAAGTTGATAGCCACTATTCAGTACATTGCTGTTTTGACGTAACTTGTTAATTACTATAATCTCAGAAAGAAAACAATGTACAGCATAGTGTCATTCAGAAAGTTCTCAACTGGAATACATGATATCCATCCCATATATAAAGTACTAAGTAATATAAAAAAATGTGGCGGTAACTAACCAACATCAAAGTGTCTCCAGATCTAACAAACCAATTCAAAAGCCCTAGAGATGTGAAATAACAAAACTTTGGAGGCCATTAACAAAGTTGTGTCTCTTATCTTTTAGAAGTAGGTATCCTAACTTGTGGCAAAATCGATAGAATGACCTT
The DNA here is from genome assembly GCF_050436995.1 of Anticarsia gemmatalis. Lineage (NCBI taxonomy): Eukaryota > Metazoa > Arthropoda > Insecta > Lepidoptera > Erebidae > Anticarsia > Anticarsia gemmatalis. The sequence continues at coordinate 12,672,625 of NC_134749.1, read as the reverse complement.
GAAAACAAAGTCTTTGATAAAGTTTTGACAGATTAATTACTATTACATTGATAGAAGTCGCTCTTAAAAATTCTTCAAAAATAATCTCACATATCACTTTTTTCTAAAAAAATTATCGACCATAACAAATCGATTAGCTATCGAGAAATTTTGTATGAAAATCTTTTCAGCGCCCCTAGCGTACCCCGCAAAAACTACTTTTCAAGTAATTTTAAATGTCAAACGCTAATCGATGGTAATCAGCCTTAGGAAAAGGCGCAAAAGAAACCGCAACTTCAAACAAAGTCCTCTATTGTGTAATCGCATTTGCTAAGTGAACAGAAGTCAAATCATAATTAAAAAAGCTTTATCAATCTACGTTAAGTGTATAACTTGAATTAGGCGTATCACGGCGATTTTCCAATTACGCTGTAACCGATAAAACTATACTAGACTTTCATGCAAAATTGAACCTTATGTTTGAAAAGTACAGTTCAATTTGAAAATTTTAAATTTTTTGTAGTAGTTGGAATGAATAGAATAGACAGTTGTTTCTAATTTATAAAATAGTCCAATTGGTTAATAAGGTTTGTTAATGTTTCGGATAAAAGATTATAAGACACTTTTCTACTTTTCAAGAGACATTTTCGCTGAGGTAAACAATCTAAGATAGGTTAAGCTAACCACAGATAGGACAACATTCGTGCCAGTAACTTTATGGTGCGTTAGGTAAAGCTTGGTGTGTTGATGACAATGATATTATTTGATAAACCCATCCAAAGATGTTATATACATACACGTCCCTAGAGTTTTGGATTTCTCTACTTTGTTGCAATCTATCTCGTGAACATTCAACAATACTTTGATTGTATGTATGATTTTGTCCAGAGTCTTTTCTCATTAAGTATTTATATTTCAAATCAATCCTTCTAGATAGGCTCAATCTTATGTCAGTAGTGTAATGGGTCGGATATGAACCACTTGTACGAAAAAATTACCTGGTGTCATTTTTTTTTACAACCATCGTGAACAGTTTCGACACTAGATCGACTAAACCATACGAAATTTAAAAACACCTTATCCAGTGCACTCTAAATCCTCGAAGCTACTTTCGAAGCGAACCAATTAGGGGAAGAATTGATGGCCAATAAACGATAGAGTGTGGCGCTGTACGAAACGGGAAACAATTCACACCAATTTCCATTTCCATGTAGACGGTACAAAAAGTTAGATGGTTGACTGTCTACTGAATGGGATCCTCTGTAAAAACGTCACGTATTTCAAGTGGAACTGTTGTGATTTTTAATGGGATTCTGTTGAGGATTGTGGACAATTTCTTGGTTACTGTTTGTTTTACTACAGACTTATAAGTCGACATTCCATTCCGTGAACCGTCGAAACGCAGTAAATTTCTAAAATTCGAGATACTATTTTATAATTTTCTAATAAAATATGTTCCAACTTTCCTTTCCTTTTTATAGGAATAAACTAAAATGATTTTATATTTTGTATCGAAACAAATACCTCTCTTAACCTTTCCCATCTAATATTTGTGAAATTCGTAACCCCACAAAGGAAAAAGTCATTTCATCAACCGAATCACGAAATCAGAGTTTCCATTACCTTCCAAATCCCCCAAAAAGCGTCTACTTAGAAAATCTAAGCAGGAAAACTGGATCGATAGTCACAATAACGTTTTAAGCCATTTACCTGCAGCGTTCGTCCCTCGAGGAGTTCGCAACGTCTATGTTAAATCAGTGTAACCCCGCTGAATTCGGGAGGTCATAAATTGACACAATTGTTCCCTGCGGCGGAGGCTATGCGAATTATTAGCATAAATACCCGCTTACTAGGCTAAATGGAACATGATGCTCGGTGCTTGACAACTCCCTCACTCCAAAGAGAAAATATTGTATTTAAGCTTTAGCCAGCCGGTTATGAGATTTTCCGAGCGGATATAAAGTGAAAATTAAAAATAACTGCTGCCTGTTTTTCTTTTAGTGATACGATACGAATATTTTGGCAGAGTTTTAAGCTTTAAGGGTATTTATTTTAAAACGTTGTGAAATGTTTATTAAAGATTTTTGTATCCGCTACAATTTGGCAGTTTACAGCAGAAAGTATGTACATAGGCCACTACACGGGTTATTGAAGGTACCACTATAGGCTTGAAATAATTTTGAAAAATAAAAAATATGCTAACGCTGCAATTGTTATTGCAAATTGCAGTGGGTGTCGAAAATTTAATAACGACACAGAACAAAGTAATATAATAATAATTATTACCTGTCGATAACCGAGCATTTCAATACGAAATACAGGAAATCGCACGTAAAATAAATTGTACCTTTTGGAAATTTCATTTTCTTCCGTTAAATCGTTGTTAAAGTCTAGGGTGTTCCAGAGATGAATTATATACCTTCTCTCTGTTCAAAATAAATAAAAAAATGCTCTTACAACAACAATCTTTGTCACTTACCGGTACTATACCGTATTATGGCGTTACTTCTAACACCATATGTTCACTTTACTTCACCGTTACCCATTGTTCGTGAATGTCGCCAAGGAACTGGTATTTGTGAGGAAATCTTACGAAGTTAGTGCTTATAATGATACATGTTTGTAGCGTAGCTTGCTGACAGTTGAATGATTTACGGCTTTTGCTCATCACATGGTCTTAAAAGCCTCTGTAGAACTTAGGTAGTGTACTTTTAAGTCTACGATTCAATCCCGGTTCGGGCCAAAATGTTATTTTTGAGTTTTTAACTGACTTTGAAGAAAGGAGACTGTTCGCAATTTGCATGATTTTGTTATCGCCCGGACGTAAAAAGTTGAGGTTGCTGACCTTAGTCCTTTGGAAAGCATGTTAAAGCTGTCGATCAAATAAAAAAAAATCAAATCTAATCAAAATCGATCAATCAAAAAAAAGGGTATATATGTGTATATGGGCGCGTTAGTGCCATCTGTCGGCAGTCATTGTGAACTACTCATTTTAATTGATTTTATATTGGTATTCCAATTGATAATATAATAATAAATATCGTATGTAAAATACATAAGACTGATATGTAATTGTTAATTATAAATATGAGAGTTAATTATCAAACTACGACAGTTAATAGATATTGTATTGAATATTGTAATGTTTTGGAGACACTTGATATTACATTGTTAATATGAAGTTAAATAATCTTTAATAATTACAACTAGAATTATGACTAATTTATGTTACCATTCTAAATCATATTGCTAAATACTATAAGTATTTAGCAATACTTCATTTCCTTTATTCGCCGCCAGTGGCGCCATCTTGGACGGATGATGTAAGAATAAAGTTGATTTTATATTGATTGAATTAATGTTATTTGTCTGATTTAAATAACTTTAAGCTATGTTAAATTCATAGAAATATTATAGTTGAATATTAAGCTATCTATTTTGAATTATATAACTGTTATTTAATTATTTGTCATATAAGAAGTTGTAATTGGTTTTGGCGGTGGCGTCCATCGACGGGAACCGATATGTCGTTCACTTCCACCTAGACCCGACACGAGAGAGAGTGCTGTCACGTAAAAGATAGATTTAATTAAGTTATTAAAAGGAGTGGCCGTGAGTTTCTCGCTAGCTCTTCTCATAAGGCTCTACCCCTTTCCGAGCTAGTGGTAGATTCAGTAATTAATAAATGACTTGATTTGGACTGAAGATATTTCATTCGTATCACCATGGAACCTACGGAATCTCCGACATGTACGTATGTATAACATTAGACTTACCTACCTATCTTCGAGAATACCAGCCGTGAAATTATACAAACAATTCTGTTCTTACAAAAGAACTTATCAAATCCCAACATAAGTATCATACAAAACAGGCCTAAAAGAATAACGTAAAAGCAATTCATATTAGGGGTGGCAGCGTGCGTTTTATTTCGACCGGCCGAGATCCGGCTAAGCCCGTGATTGCTCAGCGATATTTAAAGCTGATTTGATCACTTAAGCGGATCGCGGCCCATTGTCTTGTCAGCGGTATATGGTTTAGTCGAAGTACTTATGTTACTATGTACCATACGGAAGTTTAAGTCGTGTATATTCTATGGAAATAAAATATATATTGATAGAGCGTTCTGGCATATTCCGCCTAGTAATATTATGTAGATCATAAAACTAACCACTTTATATTTACCAAACTATACACTTGGTGTTCCACTTTTATGTATTCTTGAACAGCTGTTGTGAATTAGACTTATAACTAAACACTGACTAAGAATTTCCAGACCTGAAAATTAAATCTAACCCACAGAATCAAACGTCACATCAACTACCGAAAAGAGGTAAGGCTATAAAGGACTCAAATTGAATCCGTAAAAAAATCATAAACCTAAATCAGATTACATAAGACAGCGATGACATAAACCTTACCTCACAATAACACTAGGATACAACCGCTGACACAATTCGCAGCCCACACGGGCATAAAGAAAATCTTCCACGCACACATACAGCGGGACTACCCACGTTTGTCAGTATCTTCAGTGCTCGGTACCGTCATCACACCTCCGGCTCATTTCCTGGCCCTATCTCACTTCGCACCTGCCCACGCTACACGCGAAACACCCATATTTTCCTATCAATACCTCTTTCTTAGACTACCTGACACGCGAAATTCCACCTTATACTTAAAACATAAAGTTATATTTTCCTTGTGAAGTAAGTCGGTCGTGAAAATTGATGGCATTAGTTACATATTGTATGGAATGAGTTTTTGCATGTAGCTCGCTTAAGTGTAGTTGTAATACTCTCATTAAGCAGGTATAATAGATTAAGGTCTTGTAAATTGTTTGCTGTAAAGTAGTCACACTAGTTTTTTACTTTGTCGTTGCACGATATATTTATCTAAATAGTTACTTTTCTTTTAAAAGAAGTGGCACAATATTTTATTGAAGACGGGTTTCTTTCCTATGGCATGCGAACTATTTTTGAACTCTATTTCACCGGTATTAGTCGTTAGGAGGTTTATAATTAAGATGCGTAAGGTTTTTACAAACATGAATGATGATAATATGGTGAATTGCAATCACATCTACTTCTAAGGCTTAAATAATATTGTCAAATTCATGAATTCGATAATTATAATTCTTATATTTCAACTAAATATATTTACCGACATCGTTATTACATTATGTTCTGTACCTAACCTCAAACATAAACTATAGTTCCAACATTCAATAAACTGAGAGCCACAAATAACAGCTTTCAAACCCACACCGCAGACACCTAACCCCTAAACTCGTAAAGTCAATTTATCAACCTTCAACTAGCCGCAACTGGCACTAATTATAAACCGTTGTGACGTAACTGATGACGTCATTAAACGTTATAAATCGTCGAGCCGTGTGTGTAGAGTAAAGCGCTCATAATCGCCAGTCGATGTCTCGGACACTGCTGCTCTAGGGAGGGGACAGGAATAAGGTTCGAATAACAATACCTCTCGTACTTTGTAAAGTTATACCTATAATAATTAATTGCACACAGAAAATAAAAATAAAACACCATTACAGGGTGGTGACTTTCACATTCGATTGTCAAACGTTTTGATATTCGAATGTCGTTTCTGATGTAATCTATTGATTTGTGGGCATTGTGTTATATATAACCTTTTATGCACTTTTTCATGGTTATGTATCACGTATGATATCAGCAAGGATGTGTAGTAAAGGATTCTAGGAAATGATTCTTAGATTCCTGTGCAACACATCCTTGCTCATATTTAAAAATATCCACTCAATCTGGAACACTCATCGGTGACTGGAAAAAAAAGTATTAGTAAATAAACAAAACTGTATAACTTAAGATAGGAAGTAAAACTTGTTTCCCGAACAATTATTTCGATTGTTCCCATCTCTAGAGCCCGTGAACTCGCCGGTGTCGCGGCACTTGGGCGAGAGTGCTAACATTAGACTAATACCCGCGCTCCATCCACGTCTGTTGTCGACTGCGCTCTCTACTGATGCTCAAACACTCCCCATAGTATATACTTGACTAGACTGAAAAAGTAGTCTAGGATATGGTGATTAGAAGCTGTGGAGCTGTTAATTTTCCTTATTTTGGGTATAGAGCGTATTTTTTAAGAAAAGAAATACAAATACTAGGTCGTACGAGAGTGTCATGTAATTTGGTTTAGCGCAAACACTTAAGCATTTGAATGATGTTTTTAGCGCAAAGATTTTTGATAAAATTATAATTTGAATTGCAGTGTGTCGTAAGTGTGAAGATGGAGTTATATTCTAGTCTGTTAGTAATTTATTGTCTACTGTTAAAAACTGAAAATTATACCAGAACTTTAATCACAAAGTATGTAATACAAAGCCGGGAGATTAAAAAGACCCTCCAAAGTTTTTTTCCTTATAAACAAAAGGCACACAATAATAAGCATGGGTACTAAACAGTTTCTCCATTAGTGGAGCTCGTTCATTCGTGCACAGCCGGGTACAGCCGGGGGAGGGGTAATAAACCTGCACTCTCTTAAGACTTTATTAAACACCTCTATTTGTAAGGAAACTGGCGAACACCGCCCAAAATATAATTACGAACTCCAAACATTGTTGCTACCATTTTGTATGCAGGTGTACCCAACATTTAAGAAAGAAATTGTATCATTATTTGCACAGTTGTTTGGTTATTTAATAATCGTTTTCTTCTTAACACAATATCATTAAAAGTGTGGATAGATTGTTCAGAACTATAAATATCACCACAAAATTTATTTCTTAATTAATTATCTTTTCGCTTATACCGAGTAAATGATCGAGTCTTATTAGCCTAGTCTATCACTGAACACATTCCAAAAATACTACATTTATTTCTTGTAAATCGAATTTGCCTCTTCTATATCGGCAGTCTCGCGTAAACACTATCTTTCATCAAGAGATACAACACATATATTATAATAACTTTGAAAAAAATATCCTTCAAGTCAGAACAAAGTTTGCCAGTCACTGGCTAGTTAGTTTCGTATGCAACTCAGTACTAGAACTGGGCACTACTTAATACAACACTTTCTTGCACTTGTTGCAAACTTTCATCTATATTTCTAGCATTTTCTAGCTTATATTCCGGTCTATTAGGGCTTACTTTGTAGTAATCGTTCTGCAATTACAATAAATTACACTTAAACATAACTTGCAGAACTCCGTAGCGCAGTGGTTAAGATTCCGCTGACCAAAAAGATTACTGGTTTGATTCTAGCACGAAACAAAAAAAATATATTTATTTGCATCAGGTATTTTTGTACTTTCAATCCATATTAAGAGTGTTTGTAAAGTTCCTACAATACAATAGTTATTCTTAGTGCAAGAATAAGTAAGACAAAACTTAAAACTACTTTTTTTGTATTTTCGTAATTTCGGTGATGAGTTATAATTTTCCTTACTAAACAAGTGTTTATCATATTGCAGTTGATAACACAAGCTAGATTAACACATGATATTTCACCGTCGAAAACCTTTTCTCGGAGAACAAGTTGTGGCCTAAGCTAGTTTACCACATTTTCTTATTTTACATACATTATTACATCATTTTTCTTCATCAAAACCGCTCCATTAATACCTATCGCGAAAATCTATTAGACTGAAAAAACAACACGAGATACGGATGACCTTTATAAGATCCCTCTGGGGGTCACGGTTGAATGATTACTTGCGAAGGAAGCACGGTGACTAATGACGGCACGTCACTGCGCCGTGACGGACGTCTTTATCGTACGCCAATGACGTATCGTGTTGTCTTTGGAAATTGTATTGTATGTGTAAGTTCTATTACACTCGTTGTGTATACTTTTTAAAGATTAATTAAAAGTTTTTTGTTTAGATGCATTAAAAACGATTATCGTTTGTTTTACACTGAAAAGTATTAAACAATTTAAGCAATATTTTAGGTAATTGTACATTGAGAATTGCATTCTTAGACTGCGTATCTTTTTATGCGACGTTGACCTTTTTATACGATTTTATGGCTACTTAATATCTGAGTTATGCACGATGTAAGTATAACCGTCTGTATCTATTGTTTCACTCTCAACACTTCAGAGGGAAATAACACCAGCATTTTCAAACAAGCCATAGTAGTATACTTTCAAAAACAATAGATACAATATCACAACAATTTCAACAACAAACCCTTCTAACACTAACAAGCAAGAACCGAGCGATAAATTAACGATAGATAAAAATCGTGGAACAATGAGTTGACAACGTACCGGGGTCCAATTAAGTAAGACGATCGACAGTTTATCGCGCTGATGATCATCACGCGACGGGCACGGTGGTCTCGTGGGCGTGGTGTATTTATAGCCAAGTTATGGGGTTAAATGAATCAAAGATATTATGATATTGACGGTATTTGAGATCGTTATGTCATAGAGGCTTGCGTAATCGTTTAGGTAGTAAGATAAGCGATCATCGTTACTTTACCTGTAGCACGATTTCCGACAATTGTTACTGACAAGTAGTGTCTAGTGTTTGATACTTTGAACCAGGCCTTCTCTAAAAGACTACCAGACACCTAGGCCGCTTTATGACTTTGGCCATCATTCTAGGAACGAGAAAGCCCTGCCATCGGCGTTAAAGCCTTTAAAAAAAAAAAATCTAACGCCAAAAGCGGTGGTACATTTCCTGTATTTCGCATCGGTTGTGTTTCAAAATCCCTGCATTACAAGACTAATATTCAGCGCGAAAGTCGACTTTTAGGTTATTGGAAACCTAGGCAATAAATATTCTATGTGTTAATTAAGGCTATATGTGTACCAAATTTCATGAAAATCCTTTTAAGTAATAGTTTTTGCATAAAACAGTAACAAAACAAACTTACCAAATCTTTCGTCTTTACAAAATTATGGTGTATAAATAATAGAAAAAGGAACAAAAATTATCTTCCATTATACTCAGCATTACAAAACACTAAAATACATTCCATCAAATCTCATTCAACAAAATCAATCTAAACTGTACCGCGAGAGAGGTTTGTTATAAAAACAATAGCAGTATAATAACGTAAGTTTGATTCGAAATGTTAGCCCGTTACCGCGGTGTCTGTGCCTTTAATTGTTTTAGTTTTCAACCGTATTGAGCGAGATGATTTATTGTTGTACGGTATAAATGGGGTTTGGTGTGGTTTTAGAGTGTAGAGTTTTTTAGAATTTTAGATTTTGAGCGTGAGTGATTCATCTACTTATAGCAAGATTAAAATATTCAACTAGATTAATAAATAATTAATGAAGTGACCATATAGTCTGATTTCTCCATTTTAGAATAAGGGTGGTCACACTTTATGATCCTCTCTACTCTCCAGTAGGCTTATCACGTATCTCAGTTGACAACTAGTGTACGTCATATTGATGATCACTGTTCAGTACATTGCTGCTTTGACGTAACACTATGATCTGAGAGAGAAAACAATAGCTGGCAAGGCTTTCAAATTGTTTTCGACTGAGGTTCTGTTTATTGAAAAGTAACACTACCTTTTCTTTACAGGGTTTGCAGCTTACACATGAAACTATTGAATACTTCAACACTCCTGTCCCGAAAACCGGTAAGAGCACATTTCAATATAACATTTTTTTTTAAGTTTAGCTCTTATTCTTATCCTTAGTCTTATCGAAAATATTTACTAGCATGCTTACGAGATATTACAACATAAATTTAACTTTAGGTAAGATAATTCTATATTGAAATGGTAGGTACATATTTAAAACAGACAAATCGACAGGAAACCGCACTTACTTAACAAAAAAAACATACAAATTTAATTCAATCCGCCTACAGGCAAAGAGTAGTAAGAATGATAAAACACGTACACAGTGGTAACAAGATGTTCAAATTGTTCAAGTTGTAGCCCTTGAGGTGCGTGTATAAAGGGTGGACGGTAGCCGGCGGCTATACGCGGCAATTCAGTCAATTGTATGTATGCATTGCAAGATGTCTTCGAGATGTATAGGGGAGATGTCGGTTTGGTCTCAGATGAACGTGATTGGCAAGCATTTTTAAGTTGCAAAGCTCATTTGCGACAAATTAAGAAAGCAACGAACTTATTCGGTTTTTAGGAATGATATTGATATTCCTTAAAATTGTAATGTATTTAGTTTACTAACTTCTGGCAATGTGGGGTCGGCCCATTGAAGAAATATTATATGCCTGATTTCATCCTTGGACTGAGTTTAGACCATAGTCAAAATGGTCAAGACGAGTCATCAACCATAGACGTGTATTTTAGTAGCAAGCTAGAGTTGGCCTAAAATGATTAATCCACATAAAAAAAACAAACCGTATTTTTAATCTCAATATTTTTTTAAATATTGTAATTAGTCATACAATAAAATAGCTATAAAACAAAGTAAATATGAAAGTACTACACAGCTATCAGTGAGACAAGCAAGAAGCCAACGATAGCCGGCGGCGGCTACAAACTTCCCCCGAATTTTGAACACGAGTCGATCGTGTTAACAAACCAACGTGGCTTGTACTCTTGTACTGCCAATTCATGAATACACTTTTTACTTGTACCGGCTTTTGTAATAATACTTGTTGAAATATAAATATTGTAGTTATGTGATGCATACTTGTAAATACTTAAGTCTATTACGATACAAAGGTACCCTCGTACACATCTTTCTCTCAAGAGATATTTTTGTGATCTCTAGTCATTAAGGTTTTGTGGTTTGCAAGGTTGTAAAAATTGAGCAAAATATTACCGCCATACCAGATTTAACTACTAAAAATTGCTTACAAAACAAAAATAAACTTCAAAATAAGTTTTAAAAAGTGTTATTTTTTGTTACTTAACAGTCAATTATTAATAGGCAATTCTATCAAATGTAAGTTAAAGAGAAGTTCCATGATGTTAATGTGCATTACATGTCCATACAAAAACAAAGGCCCTCCTTACTCCAATACATCACAAGCGCTTCGAAGGCGAACTATCAGAGAACTATTCACAAAGCGATAAGCCGGGCTCATTCGCCGGAGTTAATCACAACTTGATCATAACGCTAACGAATTGCTCACAACTTTCAACGATCACACAACTTTTACTCAAGATCCCTATCTTTTCGTAGACACAATAAAATGTCGAATAGATGTTGTTTTGCACTGTTCTATAGATAGACGATGTGATTCATTCGTTTTTTAAAATACAGGCTTTAAGAGAAATTAATCAAAATTGTTCTTAATTGTTTTCTTAATAAGTTGCTTAGTATTCGACGATGTGATAGGCAAAAATAGCCTTCCAGTGATATTCAAACACTGTTATATTAATCAGTTTTCGCCTAATCTAAAGACTGTGTGGTAATTATTGATTTCTCTGGCTTTTTTTATGAGGAATATAGCTTTAAATGTACTTAACAAAAATCAATTAACTCACTTTAATCAAAAGTAGTTTATCTATACTAATATTATAAAGCTAAAGAGTTTGCTTGTTTGTTTGTTTGACCGCGCTAATTAGGAACTACTGGTCCGATTTAACAAATCTTTCAGTGTTAGATAGCCAATTTATCGAGGAAGGCTAGGCTATATTATCAACAAAATCTTAAAGCTAATATGGAATGATTGTATAGACGCAATCATGTCTCTTTGGAAACCAGGCTTTAGTTGAATAGTGCGTGATACACTTTAAGTCATTCAGTCTTCTTTATTGGTCTTTCATTACTACCTATATAACCAGGAGTCAGTAAATAGATACTAAGAATTTCAGAAAAACATCGCTATCTGAATAACATTATTATGAGTGTGTTTGTTTCACAAACTCATGTAGATTGTTTGGCACGAGTACAAATAATTGTTAGATTTGTTATGTTTCGGTACTTGGAACTAGAAACAGTTTATGTGTTTGTGCGTTTGCATTTCATTACATGAAATTGGTTTGTCTTTAGTTTATATTGAAGCGGTTTTTTTTTACTTTCGAGGAATATAAAAAGATTGAACTCGTTATAAGAAACCGTACAAATGAGTAGCTCTAAACTTTTACGTTAAAATTAATCGACTTACGTATTTCAAAAGAAATTGAGCTATTTCTTTTCAAAATTATTTTACAGATACTGGATAAAAACTAAACGAATATAGTTAAGTATTAATTCCGGGAAAATTTTTACATGTTCTGTGAAAACATCGATATTATTCATCGAGATAACGTTTAACGACAGGTAATACATTTTATTGTTTTTTTTTTACAATAATGCCTTTTTGTGGTGGTATTTTTTGTAGTTTATTTTAAAAGTTGTTTAACTCATTTCTTGAGGGCGTACAAGGTCTCCAACCTGCCCTGCATGGTGAACTTATGGCCTAACTCCTCCTAGCTGCGATTTCTTATTGGAACAATAATAGGTTTAAAAAAATACAATTTAATTCTCCACATACATTCAACTAAAGCACTAAGGAACTAACGTAATTGCCTTACTCTCAAACCTAGTACATTGACACAGTACCTCTACTTTGAGGTTGTCTATCAATTTTCCAGTCGGTGGTCGCCACTCGAGAACGCTTCCTCAACGATTGTCCACTCACCGGACGAATCTCTCCGGTCCTTTGTAACGAGCTATGTACGCTTTTGAGGGACCAAGGAGTTTCTCTTTGATATCAAGTGTTAATACATGACTTCTTGGAAGTGAGGTTACCTTTGGACAAAGGAGTCGAAATAACTTTTTAATGTTATAGATTTTTCACAGTTAAGCCAGCGTTAATATATTTCTAGCCAGCTTAATGCCTAGCAGTAAATTGTTTTGTTTATGAAACTGCCAATTTATGTCTGACTAGAAAAACCATGCTTTTTCAGATGTTATGGTTACTTCGTAATTATGTTAGTAATGTCTAGTTACAAGCTCTTGATATTTGCTACAATTCTACTTAATATTAATGCGTACAAATACTATTGCTACGTTTTGCTATTAGTGGGAATAGATATTACTAGCTGACCCGCGCAACTTCGCTTGCGTCACATAAGAGAGAATAGGTCAATATTTTACCCGTTTTTGTAACATTTTTCAATGGTACTCTGCTCCTATGGGTCGTAGCGTGATGATATATAGCCTATAACCTTCCTCGATAAATGGGCTATCTAACACTGAAAGAATTTTTCAAATCGGACCAGTAGTTCCTGAGATTAGCGCGTTCAAACAAACAAACAAACAAACAAACTCTTCAGCTTTATAATACTAGTATAGATTATTTGTCTATGGGATCGACAGAAGAACTTAATCGCCAATCAAATTATAACAAATTATTACTAACCTTACAAATTCAACCTCAAATAAATAACTCCCACCATTAATAACACGTCAAATGCAAAAACTATTAAAATTTCATTTCATTTGTCTCTGACCTCTAGGGATGGGACATTACTCAAATCATTTACGGACCGCAACGTCCCAGACTGAAATAATATGACGTTTGTGTATCCCGGTATTGTCGAGGGACACATTCCGGGATTGTTCGGGTGGAACAACACTCTTTTGTGGATTCTGTTTTACATTACATTACTGTTAAAATTGTTGTTTAATTGATTTATGTTATGGTTTCAGTAATATTATTTTCAAGCATTAAATACTGTTTATTTTCAATTATTTCGTCGTAATTTATCAGTTTAATTTGTATTTTATGTGCTCGTATTTTGGATTTTGTTAAAATATTGGTAATTATGTTGCAAAAAATATGCTTGATAAAATAATATACATTATGTATTTTCCCACATTAAGATCGTAACTTTCTATGACAATACATACTAATAAAAAAATCGAAAGAAACTCTTTTAAAACGTTACCATAATTCTTAACCACTGAAATGAGTTAAGCAAACTATGGCACCCTAACAACTTATATCAAAAAAAGATATAGACCCAGAAACAAAAATCCAAGAAAAGGGCATATTATATATGTATATGTATATTTCCTCCTTAAAGTACTCCAATAGATACTAGTTAATGTAGATAGACAAATTTACGCTTACAAATCGTCGTTAAAGTTCTATCACCGCGTAAGTCATTTTTAGCAACTTTTCAGAAGAGAAAAAAAATCTATTTCGTATCGATTCTCTAGCCAATGACATCAAAACTGCCAAAAAATTACTTACGTGGCGTTAAAACTTAAACGACGAAATGACACCTCGATCTAGAATAGAATGCACCTTAGACGACTTCAATTCATTTGCATATTGAAACGCAGTCGCATACCGCTGCACTGACGACCGACAATTATGACCGCTTTGAACGTACCTAAGCTACAATAACCGTAAGATCTATACTATTGGAATTTCCAATGAATACGATTATAAACCTATAAATAGTCATTGAAATGCAGTAATATTACTAACTAATGCACATAAATATGAACGAAAAATCTTTTCTATGGCGTCAGATACCATAGTATGCCACTAACTTCTATCCTACAAACTTTTGTTTCATTGCATACATGCAAACAAACTTATGTCGATATAATTTCCATATCGTAAAAACAACGCAGAGATGCCTAATGGTGTTAAATTGCCCATATAGTGACTTCTCAGTGAACCCTTAAGCTTTACTGGACTGGAGGGGTAAATCGGATTGTTAGTATTGTGTGACCCACAATAAATAGTTTAAAAACTTGTTGTAACATGTAAATATAAATCTTGTATAGAAGAAAGTCAATCCTACCAATTTTCATCACAGAAATGTTAAATGTGAAAGTTGACAACATTTTAGTGTCTTTTTCGAGATTGAAGTGAGATAGTCTCTATATCATTAGGGAGATTTTGTACGCCGATTAAGTGGCTTATAACTTACTATAGATATGAGCAGTAAAGATAGATTTATAACTTACTATAGTTATAAGTATTTACATCGACCGTAAGTTCTATACCATGTAAACCAAAATGGATTTCAGTGCGGTGTTCCCACCTAATAAACTAATAATCTCAAGCTTAAGGAGATCCCTGCGTATAAATTATTTACTAAGACAAAAGGGACAAGACAAGGTGAATAAATTAATAACGTGTGAGACAACCCTAATCCCGGAGTACAATCATAAGCAGAAATATGTTACAATCTCACATTTTTATCATTGACACTCAAAAATCACTTTGACTTTAAAACATTACGTTACAAACTAAGTCGTCACATTTAAGTTTTTATTCTAATATAATTAATATTTTAAAAATATGTTTTTTCACGACTGGCCTCTGAACTAATTCTGATGATATTTAGCATTAAGATAGAGGAAAACCCAGAGTAAAAATAGAGTATTTAACTTGTCAAAAATCAATCCCTGAATAGCTAAAAAAAGAGATAAAATAAGTAAAATACCAGCTAGAATCATATTATTTATGCATCTGTATTCACACATGCCAATAAGTCCAAATAATAAACATAACTTGTGCTCGCTCGTTGTCAAAAATAAATCCCTAAATAGCCAAAAAAAAGAGATAAAATAAGTAAAATACCAGCTAGAATCATATAAATTACACATCTGTATTCACACATGTCAATAAGTTCCAAAGTGTAAAATTATATACATAATTGTGCTCGTAACTGTACATCCCTGTACGGTAATACACGAACTCCGTCAATGGAGTAAACTGTCAGATTAGACCGTTTAATAATATGTAGACACAGTTTATTGTAGGGTCACCACGTGTTATGTTTTAATATCACGTTTTATATTCGACCTATGTTATGTTCATAAAGGATTTTATTTGAAATGAAAATATTATTGACCGTAATAAAATGTTTATTAAATTGGTTATTACAATGTTTTTTGGTTTGTATAATGTCGTTGAAGAAGTTGAATGAGTGTCGTCGAAAATCTGACGTAGGAAAATAAAATACGTTAATAATTTTACTGTAAAATTTTAATGAAAAAAAAAAGCTTAGAACAAAACTAAATCATGACCGATAAGCTATAGTCGTTAATTTATGCATAACCATAAAAAAAACACATGTTAATACAAATTGAATGTCAGTATATCAAATCGATCATTCTTTTCGCAAATAAGATTATTTTCGGCTGATTTACTTTTACTAACTTTAGAGAAAGAAATGAAAATCGCAATAATTTAAACCATCAAATCATAATTTTACCAACGAAAGTAAATCTATAATTTGCCATTCAACAAACAAATTAATCAATCCAAAACAATCGTATTCCCTCTCGTCAAATAAGACCGAGTCCTCCCAAATACCGTGAAATGCGGTCGCTAGTGGGCACACTGGGCACATTGGGCACATTGGGCGCATTGGGCACAGTGGTGCGTTTGTCACAGGCAGACGGGCGAGGACAATGAATCCGAGCCCTTTGTGAGCCACTGAACGCCACTGTGGACCACTGTGCACCGCTGAGCGATATTCCCGATAAATCAAAACCATTATATGGCGGATTGGACGTATGTGTTCGGTGTAATTGTTGCTTGTGCTAAGCGTGTTTGAAGTATATGCCTCGTTTAGTTGTATTGATTTTGTTACTGTCAGCTTTAGAGTAAGATCATCATTTGGATCAAATTATTTGGATCATAATCCTCGATTTCCTTCGAATCGGGTCCCAATCAGAGCCGTCCTGTAACTAATTTTACATTTTCTTGTAGCTGGTTACAACTTACTTTACTTTATAATTCTTTGTTATACTAAAGCAATAACTAGACTGTAACGTAGATGTAAGATTATGGTCTATATTATTATACTTCGTACTATGTGAGACTATGTCACAAGACTGGTAGAGAAGATTTCAAAAGAGTTCAATTATTCATATTTGAAAATAAGTATAGTATACATAATATAATATGTCTCCCGTATTCAGAAATGCGTAATCAAAACGCACTCAGAACCCTATACAATACTTCAACAATTACAAAAGACAGCTTCATTCATAACAAAACCAAGAAATAAGCCATCTTAAGATATTTAGTGAGTCGCAAAATGTCGTCCGAATGTCTCCGGCACTTTTCCTTTTATTCTCGTCAAAAGAATAATTAGGCCGGTTAATTTCATTAATGACTCCATTGTGACTCCAACGTCACGCTTATTTGATTTGTAGCGAATATAATTTGTTTTAAAAGTCAACGTCATGGAAAAATGGCAGTGATTTTTAAAGATTTACCAGCTTTTGCGGGTATTTGACAGTTTTTGGGGAAAATAATGTTTTGACCGTTCGAGGCGGTTTAAGGTAATTAGTGGGAAATGAAGACTCGGAATTATTCAGTGATGAACTGTTTTAAATATAAAATGCTATGGGTGTCTTTAATCAGGAGTAAAAACACACATAAATTGAGCAAAGGAAAATAAATAGAACGAATTAAAAATAATTATGTCTTAAAAAAACAAGCCGACGTAATTTGCCCGAAATAAGTAACAATACAGGCAAGCACACGAAAAACTAAGAAAATTATGAAACCCACAACAATAGTTAAACAATTTTAGCTATACAACTTATGACAACTACGATAAACTACTAAATAAATGCCACAAAAAACCGCACAGTGTCGTTTCCACAATAACTCATTCACTCAACATAAACCATTATTCCTTTTTCATAACCAAGGAAACACATCATTCAGCCTTGTACAAAATTCCCGCCATTCTCGTTCACAACCGTCACTGTCAAATTATGCAATGCAATTTTTATAACATTTTAATAATAATGTATTTTAGGTTAAACCAACGAATATTTCACAGCGGTATGACGCCCGACAGGCTTGCCTGAAATATTACGTCTCAAACACAAAGGGAAAACATATTTTTTTCCTCTGGCAACAAAATGTACGCGTCGCGTTATAATTTTTCACAGGGGACCTTTGGAGACAGTGATTTTTTATAAATGGAACGTCGTTTTTATTTCAAAATAGCGCTTCTTTTTTGTTTTTCAAGCTTTTTGTTTGTTTTCGTAATTCAGGCGATTTATATTTATTAAAAATCAAAGTACATTTTTGACAACGCTAATCGTAATTTAAAACAAACTTATCAATATATTTACTTAGAAATATCAAAACATTTAATAAACATAAATTAAAGTGATTGCACATCTAACAAAAAATATAAAGCATAACATAAAAATATAAATATTTCATTAGAAAGAGGCTCAAAAAAACCTTAAAAGATTCACATTACCTTATCACCTGATTTACTAACAAACCGATCGCAATCAGTTAATTTAACGGCACTTTTAACTGAAACTACATTTTAAACGTTCACCAGTAGTATAAATTAGATGCAATCGGTTTCAATGGAGATAGGGGCGAATGAGTAAACTTTCTGAACGTCAATACTTAGGACTTAGGGGACGCTTCTCGAAATTTCTACGATAACTGCATACCATTTAGTCTACAGCCAATGAAATTGAAGTGTGTCTGCGATTATATTGATTTTTCATATTTTTGTACATAATTTATATGGAATGCTTTTTCAATCGTTACGGTTCTATTAGAATTGTATGAAAACTACTGCTATAGAATAAAAGAACTAGTTTTTTGGGGGAAATACATAATTTGTATACCTTAGGCCCTTATATGTGTTCACCTATTATGTAGGCAGCTAATAAATGCGAGAACTATTATATTTTCCATTATTCGCTTAAAAACACACTATAATTTCTCTCGGTTTTTGAAAACCGTTCAAAATTTGAAGCATAAACCCGTTGAAAAACTTATGTTCCATATAGTAAAACTAAAATTGTTTTGTTATACTGTTTTAAAAGTGATTACATAGAGATATATCGCTATTTTAACATCCCATTCAATACTCACCACTTATTATATAGCCGAAATCTCAATGATCAATAACAATGAACGGTATTGCATTAATTAATGACATCTCATATATAGTAATTATGTAATGATCCACTGTTTACAGACCGCTTGACCTCTCTCAGACGCGTATTAACTATTAATTAGTATTAATGCTCATTGCGATTCAATGATCAAACACTAACTACCGAGAAGTCTTGCATTAGTCTGTAAAATGTGTGATACTTTGGCAAAAAATATTAAAAAATGAATGCTAGCCATTCATTCGTAAATATTCAAATTCAAATTCAATTTGGCAGTGCAAGAATTATAGTTTTTGTTTGTTATTACGTTACGATGTATGCAACATCGTATATTGTAGGCAAATACGCAACAGAATGATGATCACTAAAATGATGAATAACTTGACTGTCATTAGTTTTAGCTTGAAGCAATTTGTGACCACGGCTAGCGCGGAAACAGTAATAGAAATAACATTAAAAAGTACAGTCGCGTTAGGTCCGTAAGGAACTTTCGAAGAAAACACATTCAGAATAAGTTTTCGACATTATACAAAACGCTGTCATTAGTAACACTAATGTAAGTGTAAAAACAAAACATTTCAGTATCAAAATCAATTGTTATTAATTCCCAAAACCCTACCAAACTTCTTTAATATCTATCGTCAAATAGATATACTTACAGTATTGGAAAACATCCAAGTCGTCACGTCACTTCTCTCTTTTAACGAACGAAAAATTATATGGACAGCTTTTGGCACAGTACTGGCACACTACATCACTGCCCTGGGTGCCGTTACGAGAGATTAAACAACTAAATCAAGGAGATACTGAGCATTTTATGTATTGATTTCGGTATTGTGCAGCCGGATAAGAGATCGAATCGATTTAGATGAGTTTAGCGATTCTTATCGCGTTAAGGTTAAAGATTGAAGACAGTTATTATATAGTTTATTTGATTGTTACAAAAAACTCCTACCTTTTGAACAGAGTTATACCTGTCACCTGCAAGTTTGATTAATGAACAAAGAATTCGTGCCTAGACAAGTGAAGTATCAGGGACCGTTTTAAGGCCTTAGTTTATGTTTCTAAACAAAAACCTAAAGTAGGAATTATTTGACGAAGAGAGAATAAACATGTCAACCTAATATTTATGTGAGCCTAAAATGAAAACCTAAACCTAATGGCTAATAGCAACTAAAGTTAAATGCATAAAATGACGTCTTCTTCCCATAGGGGTAAGCACAGTCCAGAGATCGTACGAAACACTTGGTACGATGCTTACACACTTCCTTTGCTTCATTCACATTCATACATATCTAAGTAAAAATCTAGAAAACAACGTCACTATGTAGTTACAAAACAACTAAACAAAAATAATCTTTAACACCTTTGCATCTTTACGTTTCTATACCATCAGCGCCTTTCAAACGTCCAATTTTATTTAAAAGTAAACTTTTTCAAAGAACTCGCAGATCCTTAATAGCTTTATCAAAGATCTTTCACACAATGGCTGCCCAGTAACTTGGTAAGTGATGGCACATTCACGCGTCAGTTCGAGCCTGACGCGTCATGACGTCACGCCGTCATGCCGTCATGCGTCATGCCCACTTAGCGTTGACGAGGGCACAATGCGATGCACTTGAAGGCTTGCTTTCTCAGGATAAGGTATGAGATTTTTAGTTTAATAAGGTGGTGTTAGGCTTTGTGTGGTCTTGCTGAATTTAAAGTGTAGAGAAGTACTAGATGTCTAACACAAATGTCCATTTTTAAGGAACTGACAGTACAGACGTTTACTAATATAGTTTGTTAATTGAACTCACAACCCCCGCATGTACTAGTAGCGATATGATGACCACCTTAACCATTGCACCATGGGCACATGTAGGATTTTCGACTTTATATTTAAGAAAAGCAAATCTTTTTTTTCATTTAGCGCTTTCTTTCTTTATTCATGAACCAAAAATAAGAAGATATTTAAATCAAAAGAATATTCATATCTTCGTATTTAAAAATGCATTCCCCATTAATCACTAATGGTGCAATCCTGGTATAATCTGTAAATTACTTCTCCAACAAACGATTCGACCGAAAAATAAACCCTTCAAAGCAAATAAAAGAAGGCATCTTATCTAAACAAACCTATAAATATAGATAACCCGACCGATTTAAAAACACATAGCGTTGGTCCACGCTTGCAGTGAATACAAACCGTCTTAAATGAGTCGAGTTGGTTTCTAGATGTGTTGAGGACATCATCAAATATACATTTTGGGGTATTAGGGGTCGGAGGACGTCTTCATCTTGAATATGTATGAGGGATGGTTAGACGTGGTATTCCGTGTGGTGGAATTTATTTGTTGACAGGGGATAGACGGAGTGATTCACTTGCGAATGTCTTAAGAACTTATTTTAAAAGATAATCGTCAGAAAATGATTTAAAGACAAAAACTATTTCTTTGTGTTAGGTTAGGTTAGGATAATTTTATTTTTCCTGCATAACTTATTGACTTCTCAATCAAAAGAAACGCACACACTTCTTTAGTTTTCGATATAAGAAAGAAAAAAAAATATTATTGTACCGAGAAACCGGGGTAAGCCATTTAAACCATTTGTTTTTTCATTTGTAAAAATACAACTTGTTTTGTAAGTATACTGTAAGAATAGTAAAAATAGTAAGACTAAGAATATTTACTGTCCCCAAATACAAATAAGTCCGAATAAAACTAAACGGCAAACCGTATCGGAAGTAGAAAACATAAAAACTTTTATTTTTATTGTTTAATCCGTAACACAAATATAGGTGAAATGCGGGCGATCGGACGAACTTCACTTGTTATTGTGTTTGTTACTTAACTTGAGTCTATTTATTTATACTATCGGTCCTTTAGATGCCTGTTTTATTTATAGAATCAGAAAACTCTATACAACTCCGTTGTTTTTTCTCTTGTACTTCAATTAGAAAAGTTTTTAATAAATAACTTGTAGAACTTTTTTTTGCGGCACCTACTAAGGTGATATTTTTCATCTTTAAACACAAGGCCAGTGCAAATGATTTAGATTCAATGCTCATGCAAATTGGTAAGTATTTCTGTGATTCAAAAAGCGATTTCTATTTTCTTTTACTTAATGTTTTACATACATCATTGACCCGTGTCCGTCAGATAAGTTATTTTCAACATAAATGATCATAAGATCCCTCCGAAGACAAATCACTATCTATGCGTAGTCTTTAAAAAAAACGACAGGCAGCAGAAAACGGCAATCTTAAAAGGCAATGACGTCATAAATATTAAAACATCCTTGAAATCCTTAAAGAAACAATCTCCATTACAAATTCTAATCCAATCACGTAATCTCTTAAAAAGATAATTGTTAGTAATGAATGCGCGCAAGCTTGTCGTTTTAAACATCATTTGATCTACAATGAATTCAATTAGCTGTGTAAACAGGGGGATTTTTGTCCCATTCCCTTTATGTCTCAAAATTTTGTTTGAACACGGTTTAGGGTGGATATAGATTGGATATAATACGCGCGCATTAGCGTCACCTAGCAGCTGTGACACCACATTACGCCTTTGGGTTACGGACTCTTGTGATGAGACCCGCAAGCCCTTAAGAAAAAGTAAGATTAATAAGGTTTGATTTGTTAATTTAATCAATATTAGAATAGTTAACACTGCCACATCTCACGGTATTCTGAAAAAAAAGAAAAAACGCTCATTTTTTTTGTAATTTAAGATAAAAGGATTTTGTTCATCGTGAGATTAAGACTGTTACATTAATTAGTTAAATGAATGTATGTATACTTTAAAAAAAATTAAGTACTGAAAAGTTTCATTTGATATCATCATAATAACACAATAAAAGGAAACAAGCGTTTCAAGGCTAGGTCTCCAAAATATTATCTAAAACATGAAATTGACGTACAACGTAACTTTAACTTTCCCTTACCGTTAGCCGCGTAGTGTATTATTATCTAATACATTCTACCCTTTTGAACGTAGCGGAGATTAAAATGCGTCTGGCCACCACAAAAACGCGCCCTGTGTACATGGGACTACTTTATAGAAGGTTCTAAGGCTTCACGAGGGCTTTTGTGAACACCCCTCCAAAGGAAGTTTGCGAATGAAAATAATTTAAAAATAAAAATCGTGGATTTTGATGAAGTTTGCCGAAACCTAACTTGATATGGGATTTGTAGAGTTTTTAATTCAGTTAGCCGTATATTCGTTCTTTATTATGTCTAGTTATATTAGCATTTATTGTTTATCACCCAATAGAGAGAGGAATCCAATATTTTAATACATTTGTAGCCTTAGTAGCCTACCTACTAATTGTCAACGTAGTTCGAGCACCTGAAAGTCTTTAATAAGTTTTGTTGTTGTTCATGAAGTCGTTCTCTCTTTGTTGTTAAAAATGGGACCTACTTTTAGCGTACTTTCCAGAGTATTCATTTTCAGCTTTAACACTTGACCAAGTTTTAGAATATCCTTAGCAAAAGCTGCTTAACATATTTAAACCTGGTAAAGGGTGCTTCCAGACACTCAATAGACGGATAGATTATCTACGAAATATTATCTCTACTCCAGGTCATTGACCCAATCGATGAAACCTTTAACCCACACATTACTACTTTCATCTGATGGGAAAGTATCAATTTGTGTGCGATCATTAATCATGATAGTTGATACGAGGAAAACTCTGTGTTATCAATCACACACCGGATCCGTCGATTAATTGTGATAATGTAAGAAACTTGTAAGATATAGGTATGTTATGTTATGACAAAGTAAAGGGTGTATAAAGGCATCATATAGTAGCCATCATTTGAGACTGAATCCTTAGCGTTTCAGCGTCACGTAGGACAAATTAAAATTATACAAAAACTTTAAAAAATGTTATCAAGATCTCTTCGGTCGATTACGATTGGCATAAAATCACGTCTTTTCCCGCAATGGGAGGAATTGACTTAACAAAGTGATCTCGCAATTTAAAAAATTTGATATTAGAGGCTTCCTCCATTCATTATGATCAAATAATTGTTGAGATTTCTGATCCGATTTACATGTATTTTTTTCTTTTATTCATTCGGGATAGTGGTCATTTGCACGTAAACATTTAATTCATTTTAGCAAGAGCCTATTTACAAATAAAAATACCCAAATATTAATTTTCCACGTGCCTACAGCCTGCAGCTTCAATACACCTATCTGTTTCATATCAAGGTGTTCTGTTTCAAAGTTGAACGCCTCCAATCCGCGGCGTGTTTGAGTTCACAACTTTTCAGTACTTTTCACAAGTTGTTTATGTAAACGGATTTCGGTATTTCTTATACTTTAGACAAATTATATGCAGAGGAGCCCTTCAACTTTGAAACTTTATGCTTTAGATGTTTGAAGGTGGCATGTGTGTTTTAAATTAAATATTATATTTGTTTTACAAGAGACACGTAAGGGAAAAGTTTTTTTAGCTATAAATAAAGAAATAAGGATAATCTAAAACGGATATATTTTATTATTTAAGTAGTTTAAAAAATACCAACTTTCTTGCAAGAAGATGAAGTCAAATAGTCGTAATGTTGAAATTCTATATTGTTGTCTGCCTGTTCCACTTTCATAGCTAAACCGTTAAAACTATATTCATGAAATTTTACACAAATGGTTAAAATAATTATACAAAAATGATAATAAAATGTTAACTAACTCACTAAACTGTCTTACTAATAAACTTTGTATGAGCTCTAATTAGATATACAGTATTTTGTGTTTTTCAACGTTCTACAAATTAGAACTAACACGACATTTATTAGTAGTTACTTTGGTAAACAAACACATTAATCAAATGAAAATCTCTTCCATTGTTTCACTCGGTTCATCCAAGTATCGACAACCTATTACCAAAATGGACTGTACCGAAGCAAAAACATTCCCACTAGTGGCAGTATTTCGAGAAAATAGTCCTATCCGTCTGTCCACTGTAGTGACAAAGGCTTGCATTATTAACCTTTACAAAGGTGTTAGGAATACTGCAGCTCTCTCTGTTCCAATAATTACTCTGTACATTCCTTTGTGTAAACATTTACTGGTAAAACTTGTTTCAATTTTAATAGTTATGATATATTTTTCGAAAAAATTGTGTGTTTCTGTCACCTGTAATTTTGAGGAGTAATTTCAGTGATGAAATTACTTGTTCTAGGAGCTTGTGTGGATATAAAAATGGGTAAAAATGTGAATGAAACTGAATATGTTACTCAATTTCGTGATTGCATATTGAACTCAACACCGGAAATCAAAAGTCAGAGGATTTTTTACCTGTATTTGTAAAAATACATTTATGACTGACATTTATTTAAACTAACTTTATTACATTCTTACTACAAACCCCTCTTTTGTCCATATTATCAATACGCAAGATTGGATGTTGGGTGTTTTGTGGATGTCTGTTGTTTCAAAACGATTTCGTTGAATACGGTACACAGCTAGTTTATAACCTACAGTGACACATAGGAATTGTATCCCACTTTTTATCCCGGTAAATAAGACATGCAAGCAAAGTTGCAGGTAGGAACTAGTGGATAAATAACGCCAGTATCTATAAACCACGTTTGGCGCAGTGGTTTAAGCGGTCACCTCGCCGCAACAACCGTAGCGCCGCGTGTGGTGGGTTCGAATCCCACCCGGGACAAATCTTTGTGTGATGAGCACGAGTATTTGTTCTGAGCCCGGATGTCAATTTATCTATATAAGTATGTATTTAGAAGTATATAAGTATGTTTATCAGTTATTTGGTTACCATAGTACAAGCTCTGCTTAGTTTGGAATCAAATGACCGTGTGTAAATTGTCCAATGATGTATATATGTATGTATGTATACCTTTTCGAATACCAACTCGCAAGTACCTCTCAGTACCAATACGTTTGCACATCACATGTCAACTGTGTGATATACAAGAGAGTTCTCCCTCTGTTTAAACAACCCTGCCTCAAGACTACCCTCTCTCAACCAATTTATATTGCGCCCGTATTACACAACTTTTTCTAAAGAAAGTTTGCTTTGAGTTGGGAAAGAATTTTTTTTGACAGTTCGGAGGTACGGGTAGATCGATATTTTGAAGATTTGTTGAGTGTGTGTTAAAATTTGATTGATGTTTGGATAATATATATCATTTCTTGTTTATGGTTTGCTTTTTTAACAGTTACATGATTTGTAATAGTTCTTTAATATTAAATTATTAATTTCTATATTGATCGAAATTGCAACGTGCTTAATGTTTCCCAACATGGTTCAAAAGAACTTCGTTTCGATTTAGTAAAATAAAGACTGGGTGCTTAAACCGTCTTGACGATGACAATAGACTCTTAAAATTTATTCAAAAAATTATTTTATGTTTAACACTGGTTTATTTATACGTAAACGTATTTCTTCACTTCCCAAACCAGTTGAAACCAAAAGCAATTAATTAGTACAAGAGTAAGCAATTATGTGTACAGTTAGTTGCCAGTAACGAGTACAATTTAACAGTAGTCCTATCATTCACCACCTACAAACACTGGCAGGAGTAGCGAACAGATGTTGTTTACATCATATACAGTGGACACTTTCTATGCCAGAGGTACTCAACCTTCGGCCGAAGATATCATTATACTTAAGGGTATTTTTTCTTTATTTCGTTTTAAGTCGTAGGCATAGGTAGATCGACACAGAATACAAGAATAGACCTTGTAGACCAGAGTGAATGAAACGTGGATTCTTTTATATACGATAAATAAATATTTGTTTGGTCAACGGCGCGGCGGTACTGCTGTAGTATCAAGCATCTGACTGCCGCATCCAGAAATAATTGTTTCGGGTCTGGTTGTACTTTGTGTCCGTTGTTTGTATGTTTGTAAAAGTCCCCGTGACTTTTACTAAGACAAAATCTTAGTACAGGAGTTTCTCTTAAAAAAAGAAAAGCATCAAATATTTGGTTTCCTGGCAATGACATTGCATTTCGAAATATTGCAATAATCATGATAGTATAAATAAGCCAAACTAAAACTCATAAGGCCAAAATAAAGTTACGACATTTAATTTCGAAAATATTATTTAAATGTCTTTACAGAACCAATGTTATTTACAACAAACTCACAAGCAATTTCCATAGCCTCGTAAACTTTCTAGTTGCACCTGGACAATGCGTCTCCTTGCAGCCCGAGGCGCGTATTAACCACTATCTATAAATATTGAGACCGGCTGTCACCAGCTACCTCTGGTAGTGCGGGTAGTGGTAGCTAACCGGCACGCGAGCCGCGGGCAACCTCTGACTTGTTTACTTCACAGATGCATACGATTGCAATTTCAGTTTGTTTTGGTGTGTGAAGAATGGTTTTTATAATGACTGTGTTTAACTTAATTTTGCGTTGTGAGTTGTGAGATAGCAACTACTTGTGTAAACTGCAATGATATGTTTAACAAAGTCTTGTGATTATTATGCTTGATCGTGTTTATTTTAGCCTATGATTGAGTTAAGAAACTTAGGTATTTTGTATTTGTAGGAGTTAGAGTCTTATTTCCCCCGAATAAATAAGATATACCTGTGTTTTTTTCGTAATTCCCATAAAATAGCCGATATTGTAGATATATGTAGCATCTACGACATCGGTGATTTTATGTAAATAGACTAGTATTCTTTAGTAAATAAAAGGAAATTATTGATTACAATTTTTAGGATCTTGCTAATCACTCTTCGTTATGTATGAATATTCATTTAGAGCATGTTTAAAAATCTATCTATGAACTAATTTGAATGCATTTGATACGAATGCAATATACCAACATCAAAAGAAATCGCGCTTCAGCAGATAAGATTTTGTGCAATAGATATTGTTCTACTTCCACAAAAGTAACTCTTTGCACCAATTCTTCGATCTTCATTTGTCAAGTATGTAGAGTAAGTAGAGTTCTGTTAATAAATTCTTAGTAGAGACGTGACCACGTATCACGAGAGTTACGTGTTTAATACTTGTTCTTGTCACACGACTCTATGTAGAGGCTACATTGAACTCTTCAAATTGCTCTAAATTATTAGTTCCAAGTATAATATAAGGCAGTTTATAAGCATTTTTTTCATAATCACGAATAATCTTCTAATAATTTTCCTAATTTATTATAGTCTCAAATGTTTTTGAAAATAGAATCATCAACTACTGTACAAACATGTAACTTCATTTCTATGTTGACCACTACCAAAAAAAATAAAAATTTGAATTTTATGTAACGAATTTTCTAACCACAAAAATATATTTCTGAAAATACGTCCACATCTACTACATTTTTATTTCATCAAAAAAACTTTGTTAAAACTGACTCAATTAAAATTTGACACTTCAATTTTCCGACATAACTTTTTGCTGCAGAGAATTTCGTTCCACGCAATATTTTCACGGAGACTATTATTTATTTTTAACGGCGACAGCCTTATTGAGGTTTCGGATGCAATATTGCCAGATGTATTTCGTTCATTAATCAGAAACAGACGGCCAGGAGCAATGCACCTCGATTTATTGGAAATATTGTCGTTAATGTGACGCTTTGCAGGTAAACTGATTTTCTAGGAATAAGGAATTGCTATACCATATTCTGGAAATTGTGTTCATCAATCGGCATCAACAGAATCGAACAAATTTATTCAGAACAAAAATAAAGACCTTAGCGCTGTCATACCAAAGGTTAATAAATGGTCACATAGTTTTACTGTTGAGTTTTCCTGTATAGGTGACACATTGATAGTCGTTCTTTTGCATGATAACTAGCGTTTAGTCACGTTAAAGGTCTTTGGTTGTAACCTTGACACTGGCTTGATTATTAACCATATGAAAGGAATGTTATGTGGGAACTATAAGACAACTGTATCTGTACTGGACAAAATAAAATGTCGTATATCTTTTGTTTGTCCAGGATACGTTATACTAAACGGTAGTTATACTATGTTAGAGATGTCAGGTGCGCCTACACTACGCGAAAAATAATGTACTAATTTGAAAAACAGAATTGGCCATAGTTAAACGGAAAGGATCCAACCCACACTATGGGTAAAATGAGTTATGTATACCAAAACACTCCTTGAAGTTAAAATTTTAATATCACGAAAACAATCCAAGTAAAATTCAAACCCACCATGAAGTTATAGTCCTGAGTTAGTCCCCAAAGTTAGTGATGTGAACTTAAAAGTTAAATATCTCGAAACTACGTCTGTGTGGGTTGGATCGTTTCCGTTTAACTATGGCCAATTGTGGATGTGTAATAAATTGTTATAAGACTAATCATTTGGCTCAATCTCGATCAACAATAAAATGTATATTTATTATTTATTTCCGAAGCTAAAGTTAACAGTCTCGGCTAGACTTAGTGTATAGCATACGAGGTAGATATCAGCCGCCGTCAGTTAGGCAGGTGTAGGAGCCGGCGGCGGACGGCGGGTAGTTTTAGAAAAATATCGGCTCTGACGTCACGGGAAGCTGTCACGTGCATGCTACGTGATGCTGCTCGGTGCGGGTTATACGGGAAGCAGAGCTTGTTGGGATACCTTGAGTATATTTCTTAGGAATTTTACATCGAATGCAGTTAAATATGGGCAATACGTAGTTAAAACAGACTTTCTTATTTTATTTTATTCCCGCACTATGGATTAGAAACTTGGACAACCAATTCGCACTATGCACTTGGAGGATACAAATAACGGACACAAAGTACAACCAGATCCGAAACAGCAATTTGTCGATCGCACAAACAATTATTCCGTGTGGAAATCGAGACCATATCCACTGCGTCACGGAGGCAGTCTAGATGTATTTTCTTTGGCAATTCTTTAGTAGTCGATCCTATGCTATTAATATCATCGCCCTATTTAATAAAGACAGAATACATAACAAATGACAATGTTTCATAAAAAAATAATAACATGCTAAGTTCCATTTTATTTATTTAAAACACTCTTGCTTGCTGCTCTGTTTGTTCGTATGTGTGGTAGACTGCGGCGCGTTTCCAACGTCAACTTTGACAAGCTTCTTTTCCGCTTTAACGTGTTTAGCTATTTCTACGATGTTTATATTAAGGTTTCAATATATCCTAATATTTTAGTGATACGTGTTATATTAAACTATGAAACTCTATGCGTTACTTCTCGAAGTTATCCGAGAGTACCCAAAGAAAGTCTTTTTGAAATAGAGTTATTAACTCATTACGTCTATTCTAACAAAAAAAAAAATGACTCATTCATCAAGGCATTCATAAAGTCCGTTAACGGTTCTATAATTTAATAATTGAATTGTGGTGTTAATAAAAGGTTAAGAACAGATTTTTATAATCTTAAATAACCAAACAACAAGCAATTCTTGCAAAACATTTACTCGTCACTGATCCATTCGGATCCAAATCCCACGAAGGTAGAGTCCTCCCAGTTCGGTTGACAAGCATAGTTTTATACTTTTTGCTTCACATAAAGTACCTACGTTAAAGTAGGATTCCGTAGACGTCGGCAAACTGCAGCAACTATAAATAATAATAATTTACCTATCAGGCAATAACTAACTGAAATCATCGTGTCACAAAACGTTCCAATTCATAGCTTTGTAATTCTGTCGACACAATTATTGTCTTACATTATAAAAAATAATGCAAACATACATTTTATTTTGTGTACTAGGTCTACAGGTCATCATCGCAAGCAGACTCTTGAAAAAATTTTAAATACGTGATTCTAAATGACCATAATCAATTCTTTGAACAAACTCTGCCGAAACTCTACCTACTAAAACTAGCAGTGGTCTACGGAACCCTTCTTTTTACGTCCAGCCAAACATGTGGATGTAGACAACACACTTGCAAACGCAATTACAAACACAATCGTGTCTAAATGATTGGAAATGCGTCCTCAAATAGATCGAGAGTATTCGAGAGCCGCTAGTATTTTTTAAACGCAGCTGCCGGTTTAAACCGTTAAACGGTTGCAAATCAAATGAATCCGTTGATTGGAACGTATTGCCGTTTTATCCGATTACCAGATAAATAGAGGAGTAATGATTTCAATTGAGAACAATGACGTCCCAGTAATATTACTACAGAAATCGGAATATATCGGAGGAATCCGATATTGGTTTTCCTCGCTTACATAATATAGTATGACGAAATTCCTAGTAAAAAGTTAATCTTGTAGAGATAACAAAATACTTTGACTAATTATTAACGTCATTGAAACGTCACTCTCATATGCCTTATCCTGAAGTTATCATTTTATTCGTTCATAATTAATTCAATAATTCAAAATTCATAATCGAAAGTTAAAAAAACGTTTCTTTCTGTTCACGGCTAAACCACTAAACCAAATTTCAATGAATTTTCCATACATGAAAATGACCTGGAGAATTCTTTGTTATTTTCAAGAGAAAAACGACGCGGGTAAACTGCGGTCATAAGCTAGTTCATCAATGTTTCCTCGAAATAAAAAGTCTTCTGTACCAAGTGGTCTGTCAGTGAGACCAGAACTTTCGAGTTTTTGTGCATGCAGCGAGAAAATTGCAATCCTTAGCACTTCAGCACTTCTTGTCCGTGACATTAGGTACTAGTTTTATTAATGGTCTTGTAATTTATAAGATAGAGTTAAGTTACAGTTAAATGGAGGTGTTTGGTTTAATTACTGCTTTTATAATACGAGTGTAGTTACAAATGGAAATTAGAATTTTGACGACAAAATAATACCACAGTATTCTTTTGGTGCCAAAATTATTGCTAATTAAGATATACTACTGTTTATAAATAGGCAAAAGTTATGTCGATTTTAGAAAAGTTTTTGATATTTTTTCACAGATGATACATTAAATGCATCATCTGTGTAAATTTCAACTGTCTGTCACAGTTTATTGTCTAGTGACGGCCAGAAAGACAGACAGACAAACAGACAGCGAAATTCCGTAGAGTCACGTTTTGCCCTTTCAGTAAAGAACTCTAAAAAGCATACGTAGTGTTAAAGAGAAATTAATTATGTATAAAACCAACTAGATACACCTACTCTTTTTACACATTTCGTTACAAACTCTAACATTTAAAATTCCATCAAGACGTACATTTGTATACTTAAACGAAACGGCTTTTATTTTCTTATTTCGCTCCAAAAGGCTTTTCAGTCTTGGCGATAATTCCAGCACATTCTGTGGAGAATTTATTAATTCCTAACAAACGCTTTTGGCTGGACAGTCCCGATATTTATATGTCTGGAAGGCGGTATCCCGCTGATATGTGCCGGATATATAAAAGCCGTTATATTGGCAAACTGTCAACTGAGTAAAGGGTGTTCACTTTTGTTATGTTATGGCGGCGCCGTTTATGGGAAATGAACAGTTTATTTAAACTTTTACGAAAAAGTTTAGTAAAAGAATAATTATTTTTTAACAGCATATCTTTTACACTCTTTTAACCGGTTCAGCAGTTTTATTGATATAATGTAACAGAGTTATTTACCCAATGTTATTAGTAAGTAATAGTATTTAGCGGTCAACAGATAACCGAGTTTCTAAGTTGTTTAAGCCCTTTACAAAGCTTAACAAATTATTTAATGGTTATATCACATTGGGCTACCTGAAAAGAGATTATATATGTTCGTCGATGATGTTTGATGTCGACGTAACTTAACGATTTTTTATAATTGACTACAGTCTGGCATTAACTTTGGACGTTCCCATCGAAGCACGGAAACGCTCAGCTCTGTCTGTGTCAATGTCTGTGGAAAAGATTGCTCAACCGACGGATTCTTACCGATAGGAAATTTCCCTTTTAAAATATGTACAATATGCATTCAAAATATTATTAAATACAATATATTTCTTGTACAAATCGCAGTAAATCCTTCAGCAGTGAGCAAGTAATGTCATAATAAACGTCCTTACACCGGGGACCGTCTGTTTACACTTAATAACGTTTAAATCGTCTCCAAACTGCACTGCACTGGCTTTGCAACTTAAAAGCTACTCCTATTTGCATTTGTTTGTGCATTCTATGTGAAACAACTTTGTTAGTTCGTGTATTACTTTGTTTGTAAGTATTTTTTAGTGAAATGTGGATTAATTATGTAAATTTTCTGTAATTTTAATTAAAGACTGATGATGTTAGATATGATGATGACGGTGATTATGGTAGCCAGTATAATATGTTATTTTTTATAGTAAGAGGAAGCAATTGGATTATATTTACTTGTTTCCATCGCTAAGAATCTCATAGATAAATTATATTTAGGATAATTAGTTGTTACCCCTGCTCTCTCTCAAGAGCACTATTTTTACGCAATCTCAATAGTAAATCCCTCAATAAAAGCGTGGCATCATCAAAAGTTAAATTACACTCCACCTGTGGTTGTTCGATTAGGGTGTTTGTAAAATCTAATCACACTATAAAAACCATTATACTTATTTTGATAAAATTCCACATATACGTAGTTTATAAACTGTACAAACACATAAAGTCATTCTACATACACACAAAACTAGTGGTCTTAAACTAGTGTATTATAACAGTATATCACCAATACGCGCTAGTAACCCTAGCACACATAGATCAGCATGACAAGACATACATATGTCAAGGATCTGGCGTTAGCCTTCGCCATTAATTCTACAAAGCCTTTTGATGTGTTCATTGTATTATCACCTAGTTACTCCAACGTGCGAACATTGTTACTGCAAGCCTAATTACCATAGCACTATGTACGCAGTTTAGGTATTTCTTTAACGGGCTGACCTGACAAAGTTTAATACAAAAATCTCTCCAAAACAGTTTCAAGGAACGACTTTGTCAATATTTTCAATATGCTATTGACAAAAAGTCATCTTAGTCGCTGACAAGATTAAAAACTTTTCGTGTGTCTTCAACCTCATCAGGAGGATTATCACTTATCTCAGTTTACAATAACTATTTGAAAGTCACTACGCTGTACATTGTTTCTCCCTTAAAATATATTGATTAACACGTTACTTCAAAGCAGCTATGTAATTAATTATAGTGACCATCAATTTGACGTACTATATGTGATTGGCCCGCTGAACAAAATTTTCAGAATAACACAAGCATACATATACATTTTTATGATAAGTATACCAAAAAGTCGCATAAATACCTACACAACTATTCAAAAAAATCACTCCACAAAGAGACCTCATTAAACCAAAAAAGAAAGAAGTTTTCCATTAAAGGCATTCCGTTCAAAGTCTCTCTTATCCGTTGAATTTAGTATCAATATTACCCCACTCTCCCCTCTTGATCACTTTGCCGTATCTTCCCCGATTTCCCATCATTAATTTTTTGCCCTACCGTGCTCTGCCCGCGATTGATTGTGCCCAATCAGCCAGGATGACATTCATTTATTTCAGACACAATTTATAGTTATTATTGCTTTTTTTTTTCTTTATGGATGGTGATTGTGTGGGAGTTTAGTGATAAGAATGGTTGGCGAAGGGTATTAACTGAATGTAATTTAGTTGAAAAACTGTTGAAATTATTTTCATTTTCGTCAATGAGTAATAAATAAAAACAAAATAGACTAACGCAGCGCTGTCTATTGATGTTGAAACCAAATTAATTTACACACAAAAATATTCACAGATGTAAAATAGAAAATCGCAGTAAGTTAACAAGTATGTAATAGCAATTAGTAATATGGAAAAATATTCTTATGCAAATGTAGTAAGCAGAACTATTCCGACTACTAAGAAAACTTTAAATACCTAGAACTATTAAAGAATATTATTACAACTTTTAATATAAAATAGAATTTCCTAGAACTTTTATATTGTATTTTTCCGAACTAGCTACTTATTTCAGTGTAAAGAACCCCGCTTAAGGGAGGTTCATATCACATACACTCTTTCAAAGAAACTAAATGCAGAATTGAATTCATTATTTATAACATTAATATAGAAACTGTCCTTCACAAACTCCAAGTAATCCTTTTACCAGTCGTTTTAAATCTAAAGTAGGGTTGCTGAACAAAGACTTACCTATTTCTCGTCCCAGGTCGTCGGCTCGTCCTCAACCCACTTGAGCCCCCAAGTTAGCCAAGAAAACTGAAAAAGGGTGTCTGGAATCCGGAATTCCAAATACCAGGTCACAATAGCATTAAAAACTAGCTACGGAAAACAAGGAGTAAAATCTCTTTTTTTTTCTAAGAATATGAGTGCTGTACCGGTGACTCAACGAATGAACGCCTTCGGCACGTCTCCATCACGTACAAACAAGTCCAACGTCTTCTTCATTACACACTACGACTCTCATGTTTAAATTGTTACTTCTTCATCACTTGTGGCTATATTCAGGCATACAAATTTCTATGACACGTGTTATAACAACCCTAACCCAAGATTATATACTCGGAACTATTATTTTAAGAAAAACTCTTCAGAATGTAGCTACATTTGTAATTGGATGTGAGCCAACAGTTTCATGGAATCTGTTGCTGGTTACTGCAGTATTCAACCTGTACGCTGTACTGCAATACGATGCGCTAAATGTACGGTCAATGTTGGGTTAAACGTTCATTTAAATACATATATTTGCATCAAGATACTGAGATTTATTAAGTTTTTGTAATATTGATATAATAATCGATGTCCTCCCGGCCAATTTCGGCCACGGCGGCCAGTTTAATTGAAACCAGCCAACTGTGCAGGACTTTGTTTATGGTAGCCAAGTGTGTGCATAATAAACAAGTACACTCTCTCTCTTCCTTTACTCTCATTTTCTGGTGGGACGGCTAAACCTACACGACCAGAGAGAGGTCAGGCGCAGGAGGATATCTTCACCAAGTCATCACCAACCCAATCCCATCTAATGCTGGACATAAGCATTTTTACCAATGGCAATATCCCTTTATTACTTACCCACTAGCCAGTTTAACCAGACGATATAACAGTACACACAGTAACGCGCATACAGTACACAAGTCATTCGTTACTATTCAATTACCTAAAAAGGTATCAAAAACTCTTTATTAACAGTTAATTCTCCAATCTTAACATAAACGCTCTAACTCACGCATAAAGCAGAAAAACACTCCACACCGGAAGATGGTCCCAAGATTAATTGTGACGTCAGCGGCGGAAGTGGAGGGGGGGCTGGGACGCCGGAAGTTGAGGAGGGGGGGACGTAGACCGGATGTCCGGCTGACGCGGCGGGCTGTTTGCGAGGATACAGCAAGAATGTGTGCGTACTGCGTTCAGCTTTCAAATTGTAGATATGATCTCTTTGTGTGAAGTTATGTGAGTATGAATGTATGAATGTATGATGTCTGATTAATTTTTGATTGTTTTGTGAATTTTCGTCGTGTTAATTATACAGTAATGAAGGGTTTTAAGGTTGTTTTTGAATTAACGGTAATAATAAACGAGCAGTTGTTCTGTAGAACAAAATATGAAAAATGAAAAACTGTAATTACTACTAATGCAGTGCAATGTTTATCCTAATAGTCCGCTGTAAATCTATAATCGTAGAATCAAACATTTTCAATATTTGTTACATTTTTATTCACTCCTATTATCAAACGTATTGAGCAGAGCGTCTGACTTGTCCGTTATTGCCCGTATATCATATAATTTATTTTAACTAATAGGAGACAACTAGTAACTCAATCAAAGTAACACACCATAAAAAGTACTGACATAAAAACACATACGTAACCTAGAAAAACACCTTATAATATCACCAACAAAAACACCTTCACCATATACATAAAGCAAATATTGTACACGACATATTTAACATAATAGCACACATAACTAACACGCCACATTCACTTAAATCTTAAACTAACCGCAGTAGGCTCCTTGACTATGATACGCGTATAAATGGATATGCACTATAATATGCTATGTTAGAGAGTTAAGATTGTACGTATGGTGTAGTGGTTAAGTGATGTGCGTGTCGTGGGTTTGAACCCCATGTAGGATGAAAGTTAAATGATGCAGGTGGATTTCGTTCTGAATTTAGCTATAGAATTTGTATTTATGAAACTAAATATTAAAGTACGTTTTAGCTTACGGTCGTGTCTTTGTAAGCGTTGAACAAAGTCCCGAGATAAAAACCCTTTGATTTAATTTAGGTTATGAATGGTGCAAAATTTCGTTAAAATCTGTTCAATAGTTTGTGAAAGAGACAATTATGCACATCCTCACAAACAGTCACTTTTTTTTAGCTGGTAAATAATGTATTAAATCTCATGACCTAAGTTTTATTTTAATTAAAACCCCGTTAATATTATACATATTTTACATTACTTATTTTAAGCTACGTAGTGCACTTACTCCTCGACTATGCTACGTACTACGCATTCCGAAGCGCAGCGGATTGCGTAGCGCCGTA
This sequence comes from Anticarsia gemmatalis, assembly GCF_050436995.1. Taxonomy (NCBI): domain Eukaryota; kingdom Metazoa; phylum Arthropoda; class Insecta; order Lepidoptera; family Erebidae; genus Anticarsia; species Anticarsia gemmatalis. The sequence goes on along the minus strand of NC_134749.1, from coordinate 12,635,515 downwards.
GCGTTACCGTAGCGTCGTAGCTAATTGGCTACGTCATAAATCTGGGTAATAGCTTGGCGGTAATGTAGGTGTTTCGCGACAACTATTTAAATTGAATTACAAATATGTGACTCTGTATTTTCTGCACTTAATTATTTATTTATTATGTACTGTATGCTTTTACACTAATATTCCTACGTTTAGTTTCTAATGGTCATTTTAAAAATATATATTTTTTATCTTATGTTCATGATTCCGCAAGTATCCGGTTCTATACAAATCTATTAAAACTTACTTTGCGAATATAATAATCATTAAAACTACGTTTAAATAACAAGACTTAATAAATAATTTTGTGCTATATTTTTAAATCGACTACTTAATCGAAAATCCTCCAAAAAAATCTCTTAATCCAATATAAATAATCACAGCATCTTACAATACTTCCGTTTTACTCTTCACTTACCACTAATATCTGAAACAATAATTTCAAAAAACACAATAAAAAAGCCTTCACGAACTAAAAAGACATTATACCACAAATATAAAGTAGTACTAGAAGTGGCATCGTCAATCGTCGCTAACGACTGCTTGGTAATGATCCTGCATTCAGCAACAACTGCCAACAGCTAGCAACACAGCAACAGAGCAACAGAGAGCAACAAAACTCATAAAACCGTACGTGTAACTCTCTACTTTGAAATTACAAACAGTCGGGCAAGTTTTAGAAAACTCATCCCTGTTTGAAATAGGAGTTAGGTTTCACTAGATGAGATAGATGGCAGGGATTTATTAAATGTTAATCTAATACCACGTTAGTTTTTGGTGTCTACACAATTACAAAATCCTTTAATCCAAAAACAAATAATACAATGTGGTTTGTTTAGTGGTACTTAAAGTATGTAGACAAGGCAATAAAATTGCGAAATTTTGTCTCCGCCATAATGTTAATATTAAACTTAAATTGTTGTTTGAATAACAAAGGATAATCTCTATGGCTTAGTGGTTAAGGTGCTCGCCACGCACGTCGCCAGGTCGAAGTTTCAAAAGTAACCTAAACACAGATTTTTTATTTAACATATTAAACAGTTCGTCAGACGCTAGACATCTAATCCATTCACAAACGTTAGTTTAAAAATTCCTCACCACTTCCAGCAGCAACACATCACTGTACAAAGCACAGCATAGCTCTTCGCATTTGGCAAAGTTTGTCGTGCTAGAAGAACGGAAGATGAGCAAATAATGGCTCGTGTGTGAATTTTATTCATATTCATAATAATTGCACTCTTCCCACATAGTTCAAGCTCTGTACAAATGTGAAGCAAAACGAAACTGCATTTAGAACTGTTTTGCAAGTTTTTTTGCTTATGTTTTATAAAGTTTGTAGGAATGAAGTGGTGTTCAATATGTTAAGAGTGTTGTGTTTGTGTTTTGAAAGTTTATATGAGGTTTGATAGTTGTAAACGAGTTATTCCGGTCTGATCCCCCAAACCGATCCACTACCAATTACTACGATAAAAGTTTAAACACATCATAGACTTGTTAGCGGAAGGTCGCGTTCACTGTGCTCCTGATTTTTGCAAAAGTATACACTTAACAATAACCCCAACGTGATAATAACAATAAGCCCTAAAATAGTTTGAATAGTGTTTTAAAGTTTACGGAAATAATCGACACTCGGAAGCAGCGACCGCTAGACACTGAGGTACGTACCGCCCCGCACTCCACCTCGCGGGAAAGAGAGGTCACCTTAATAAAAATAATTCATCTCTGTCTTACTCGGAGACTCAAGGGCACGGCGTAACACTTGTGCTTGTGTGTTGTATTATCGGAATCTGCTCGCAACAAAAATGGTAAACAACTGCACCGTTTGTAACAAGATTACTAAACTAAATCAACAAATTAAATGCGTGAAATGCGCGTGCATTTATCATTCACTATGCGTAAATATTGCTGATCTCAAGAAGATAAGTGAAGAGAATAAATTAAACTGGGTTTGTCCTCAATGCCAGTCAAAATCCTCGAGAAAGGGCAACTCGATTACACCGATGCGCCCGGCCGCGCCCGCCGCGTATTCTAGCGACAGCGAAAATATTACTTTTCGTGAATCAACGCGCAAACCTACGCCGGCAACTGCGAGTCCTGCCTCGGCTGGAGCTATTGAGTCTATGAGCGCTCTCACCCACGAAATGAGACTGATACGTGAGCATGTTGGCGAAATAAAATCGCAGATGATATCCCTCACTGAGCATGTTACTAAATGCAATTTACGACTGGATGAATACAATAACAAACTATCATTGCACGATGAGAGACTACGCGACCTAGAAAAGAAAGCCTTGGATATCATGGAGATGGAATGTACTATTAGCCAACTAAAGGACCAGCTTAACTCACGTGCCCAAGCCCATCTTCGTAATGAGATTGAGATCGCGGGCATTACTGAGGGGCCATCTGAAAACTCGTCACATGTAGCTTGCCTTATTGGACAAAAAATTGGGATATCAATTAATGAGACTGACATTGACTTTGCTTCACGTGTTGGACCGCGCCGCCGAAGTACCCAGAACAGCCAAGGGAGTACAACTTTGCCACCACCGCGTCCGCTGATTATCCGATTTATAAGGCGCAACAAACGTGACGAATTTTTGAAAGCCGGCAAAATGAAACAACACAACCTCAGCTGCGCGGATATGGGACTGTACACTGCCGGACAAAAAGACTACACCATATACTTTAATGAACGTTTAACTCAGGAAAATAGACAGTTATTTCGTTCGGCACGTCAGCGGTCAAAAGAGTGTGCCTACAAATATTGCTGGGTTAAAAATGGCACAATTTATGTCCGGAAGCAAGAAGGTCACCCGGGAATTGCTATTAAAACACTGGAAGATTTGCAATCTAAAATTAAATCACCACCCATACCGTAATACTATGTTCGGTTTTGACGGGATTTCAATATCTTTGGTTTTACTTTTTGAATATTTTTTCTTAATTATTTTTTGTTTCTTATTTTTTACTATCTCAATTGTAAGATATGATGCAATACATTTTCAAAAACACACTCACTTCACACGCACATATAATCATTCAAGATACCCTCATATACACACATCACTTATATACACTTATACACGCAAATCACTTCTGTACACACAAATAAACCATAGAAACAAGTGTCAAAATCTAAATAAGCACAAATGCAGTCCACTACTCATACATATGATGCAAATACAAACGTGGCGTTTTGGCCGACGTATTTCATTGATTTGTTTTTCTTTCTACTTAAATAATGTCTGTATTTGACGTAGCGAGCGAAGTAGACGAAACGGTTGTTATTGACTGCCACATGTATAAAAATATTGAGGATTGTAAAGGTTTCTTCAGGTTAAATAAATACGGATACACAATATTATCACTGAACATACGAAGCATACAGCGCAATCTTGATGATTTTATACTAACATTAAGTTCAATTAAAAATTGCATCGATATTATAATTTTAACAGAATGTTGGCTAACAGATGACATAATAATTGATTCTATACCTGGCTATAATATGTTTCGGTCTCTAAAACAAATCAATAAAAATGGTGGAATTGTTATGTATATTAAAGATTCGCATGTCGCGGTTTGCCAAGAATGTACTATAAATGACGCTGACAGCTTTTTAGTTTCTGTCAATAGCGACGCAGCAATTTTAGCTTTGTATCGGACTCCCTCTATTACTTGCATCGACTCATTTCTCGGTACCCTGGACTCGTTATTAAGCACGTTAAAGAACAAACCAATAGTAATAACTGCTGGTGACTTAAATATTGACCTCTGCAAACCGTTATATAATCAATCGTCTGATTACCTTTGTGTTATGGCCTCACACGGGTTCCTTCCGGCGATTACCAAGCCTACGCGAGAAAATGCATGTTTAGACCATATTTTTATTAAATCAATAATAAAACCTTATGGAGCCGTCTGCCAATCCTCTATCACCGACCACAATATTGTATTAGCTGGAATACCTTCAGTAAATAAACCCAACCATAACCAATCTCGTACTCGTTGTAAAATAGATATTGAGGCTGTTGTAACCGATCTTACTTCGCGTGACTGGGCACACATAGTTAATGACACTGACGTTAACAAAGCAGCACAAAAATTTAACGATATTCTGACTAACACACTGCAAAAACACACTGTTTCAGTGAAGATCGGTCGCAAAATACAAAATCTGAAACCTTGGATCACCCCTGGGTTGATCAGATGCATGAGACACCGTGATAAACTTCATTTAGATTGTAGGTCATACCCCAGTGATGAAACCCGTCGTAAAATTTTCACTCGATACAGAAACTTTCTTGCCGCACTTCTCCGTAAACGTAAAAATGAATATAATACTGCTTTAATTAATGACAATAAAAATAACTGTAAGAATCTATGGAAAACTATTAAAAATATAACCCAAACATCCAAACAAAATAGTACCCCTGTGGATTTATTGAAATCTAAAAATGATATAGAAAGCTCTCTTAATCATTGTAACTCACACTTTGCCACAATAGGAAAAACTTTAGCGAGCAAGATTTTCGATCATCTGGGTTGTACCCATGAGGCCTTAATTCAATCCTACAGACCTTCTAACTACTTACCGCACTCATTTTTTCTAACACCTACAGACTCGCAAGAAATACATAGCATTATACATAGTTTTAAAAACGATAGCTCACCTGGAGTTGATTCTCTCACAGTCCCCTTATTAAAAGAAGCCCTACCAAGTTTAATTGTACCTCTAACATATATATTTAATAGAAGTTTAGAAACGGGAGTATTCCCGAGCTGTTGGAAAGTAGCAATAGTATCCCCAATTTATAAAGGTGGCCAAAAATCCACTCCTGATAATTATAGACCCATTTCCCTTTTAAATATTTTAAGTAAAGCTCTAGAAAAAATTGTGAACAGGCGCTTAGTATCATTTATAGACCAGAATAACCTCATATCCGAGTCGCAATTTGGGTTTCAACGGGGCAAGTCGACAGAGGACGCCGTGTCGCTTCTAACCAATTTAGTGTCTGCTCATGTAGAGAACGGTGAATGTTGTTTAGGAGTGTTTTTAGACCTAGCTAAGGCGTTTGATACTGTCTCGACCGGATTGCTTTTGAAGAAATTGGAGTCAAACGGAGTAAGAGGGATAACACTCGAATGGTTCAGGAGCTATCTCACTAACCGGAGACAACGAACTAAAATCGGCAATACCCACTTGAGTACAGAGCTTCCTATAGAATTTGGTGTCCCGCAGGGTAGTGTTTTAGGACCTACCTTGTTTTTACTTTACGTTAATGACGTTTTGAAACTTAAACTCCGGAACTCAAACGTAATAGCATACGCGGATGATACAGCAATATTGTTTTACGGAAAAGACTGGGTGCAGGCAAGAGCCCATGCAGAAGAAGGGCTATCAATAGTAGGTGAAGCGCTTAATAAAAATCTACTTACACTTAATATTAGTAAAACTAAATTCTTAGCATTTACAAAAACAAAGTCCAATGGCCCAGACTCATCCTTTAGCCTCACTCTCCATTCTTGTTCACCCTCTCATAATTTCCACAGAGCTGTAAATTGTACTTGTAGTGATATCAAAAAATCAGATACAATTAAATACTTAGGTGTTATTTTAGACCACAATCTTAATTACAAAGAGCAGATTTTAACTATATCTGCAAGAATACGGAAATTGATTTACGTAATGAAAAGACTACGCGATTGCGCACCTAAGGATACTCTTAGAACAATTTATATCTCTCTCTGTCAATCTGTAATACAATATTGTATATCGGTATGGGGCAGTGCGGGTAAGACATGCTTCCTTCAAATAGAAAGAGCACAGCGAGCCTTAATAAAAGTTGCACTTAAGAAACCACGCCGGTTCCCTACTGATGAACTTTATAAAGAGTTTAAGGTTCTCCGCGTTCGACAACTTTTTGTTCTTAACGCAGTGATTAAATCTCATAGAATAGTAAAATTGCGCCCTGATTATTCTAATCTATTATCCAAACGGACGTATATTATCCCCCTTCCTTCCACCTATTCACAACTGGCCAGACGAAGCCCCGCTTATTCTTTATTAAACACTTATAACAAGGTTAATAAGTTAAAATCACTAAAGAACCATTCTCACTTACAATGTATAAAAGCAACAAAATCATGGTTACTTGAGCTTTCCTATGATGACACTGAAAACCTGATCTAGTCACTACACACACACAAATACACACACACAAACGCACATACACACACACACACACACACACATACAACACACACACACACACACACACATACTAACACACACACACACACACACACACAAACACACATAAGTACTGCATCATTCTCTATTAAAATAACTTTAAATTTTATTTCACTCATAAATAACTTTAACTTCAAATTTTGTTAAGTGTAGTATACGTATACATAGAAATAAACTGTACTCACGAGGCCCAAGATACAAGCATACGCTTAGTTTGGGCCTCACTAGTATTCAAGGATCTGAATTTATGTTAACTAGGCTTAAGATAAACAAACTTGTAAAAACTCTGTGATTGGTAATTAAAGATTTTTATTTTATTTTTATTTATTTTATTTTTACATCATCATCTAACTAGCCTTTCTTCTAACTACACTGGAGTCGGCTTCCAGTCTTACCAGAGATACAGCTTGATACCTGTATTTTACACTAGCTGACCCGCGCAACTTCGCTTGCGTCACATAAGAGAGAATGGGTAAAAAATTTCCCCGTTTTTGTAACATTTTTTACTGGTACTCTGCTCCTATTTGTCGTAGCGTGATGATATATAGCCTTTAACCTTCCTCGATAAATGGGCTATCTAACACTGAAATAATTTTTCAAATCGGACCAATAGTTCCTGAGATTAGCGCTTTCAAACAAAGAAACAAACTCTTCAGCTTCATAATATTAGTATGGATTAAGCGACTGCCTATCGGACCTCCAGAACCCAGTTACCTGGGTTAAAACACGATACCTTTGGTAATACTGGTCGCCAGACATAGCTGGTAACGACTGTCAGAGATCTAAAGGAAAAAGTACGTATTACGAGTATGTCTTAGTTATTTTTATTGTGCAACGTAACATAAATTATTTACTTTCAAGAATATTATTATTATGTAAAACGCGCACACCTATGTTATCTTTACTTTATCATTATAGATTTCTATTTACCGCACCTACATCGACATTCAGAACAAGTGAACGCAATCTATGTACAAATGTCATGTTAATTATGAACAGTACTCGTTAAAATATCATAAAACAAACATCGTAAAGGTGCTTGCAGCGGTTTGCTATTACGGATTTTAAACTCTCGCGACTTGTACACATAATGTTATAATGTAACAGATCTTAAACGCGATTGAAAATTAAAGGTTTATAATAAGTTTATAAATTCGATCGAAACGTCGGTTAAACACATTCAAAGAATTACCTTTGCTGAATCAGTTTAGTTGTAAGCGCAGTTAGTATGAGCTATACAGACTATAGATTTTATTGAAAACGCGTACATTCAAGACAATGTAAAAGCAAGCAACTATCTTAATAAGTAACCATTAATATTTGGTAGACGCATGTTGGTCCGCGTCATTTCAATAGAAATAGAAAATTCATACGGATAATCTTCCGAGTTCCTAAAATCTAAGCAGCTACTGAACAAAACTTTCAAGTAACCAAACAAAATCGTTAGACATTATTTCACTAAGTAAAACTTTTATAAAACGGTATAAAAGTATGGGTAAATTGAAAAACACGCCATAAAAAGCGGGATTCCTTCACCCTCATTACCATTTATATGGAAGAACTTGGCTGGATAACTTATAAGGAAACTTGTTAATACATAGATTATAAGCATTGAGAAGTGTATTTACATAATGTCGGTAAAACCTTGTTTACCGGTAGACCGCTCCGTAAACTGTGCTTTAATAAAAATCTCAAAGAATGTAGTTTACCGTTGTTCTTTAGTTGCCTTGTAAAGTTTTGTGATTTCAATTTAAATCTCAAGCTTTTGAAAGATTCAGCTTCGAAAGAGTCACTTATATTCTTTCTTTTATGTACCTGACGGTACATGAAAGACTTACAAACGAGGTTCACTTTTTAAAAGTTAAAATTTATACTGTTTCTATTTTTATGGAAGACGTTTAATTTGAGACAGGATATAAAGTTTCAAGACTGCGAAGTTTTTCGATATGATCATTTCTTTTAGTATCCAATCATACTCATTGAAGAGCAGTTTGAATACAATCCTATCGTAAAAAAATCCTGCTGTATATTCAAAATCAGCACCCTACAAACATACTTCCTCAATTAAACAAGTAAAAACTAATTTCCTCAACAACTAAAAGAAACAAACCAGACCCACATAACAAATGAATGCAGAACAAAAGTGGACAGAGTGGCTCAGTGGCTTCAAGTTGATGTATTACTCGATCATTAAAGGGTTACAAATTGCTTTCAACAGCAAATTTATACAGTTTTAGCGCCGTATCAATGGGCGGTGCGAAACGCGATCATTCCTTACGACTACTCAGTTTATCACCACCAATGAAACGTGAACACTGTCTCTATTCCAAAGATTCTTTGCGTGCAACACGCTATGTAGCGTGTCTTATCCATAATCACGTTTTCCAACAACGATCACAGTGTCACACTGTGTCCAATCTTTCACTACTAAAGGACTCCACGCAAGACACGGCGATTCCTGTGTCTTACTTCCCGTTAAAAGGAAGAATCGAAAGTAATATGATGCAGAACGCCTTAATATTTTTATTCGCTAATAATAGGGTATTAAGGAAAGGGTGTTTTGTGATAGGATTGAAAAGGGTTTATTTATTTTGATGGGAAATAATAAACACCTATTACAAGGTAGCCCTTGAGGAGATTAGTGTAAGTTTCAATAAGGCTAACTGCGGTTGTCAGTGCGGGAGGAGGCAGGGCAATTTTTTGCCATGTATGTATGAAAAATATCACAGTAGTGTGCCTTAGTTAAAAAAAGAATAAAGAGTAGGTTATACATATATTTATATAAGTATAGTATGTTTGGAAATGAACTGATGTCTACATTATTTTACTAAGGTACCTAGCACCTATATTATTATGACATCTAAGTAATGTATTTTTGACAACACAGCAATGACTACTAAACAAGTTTCCTCTTCAAAACAAGCCACTAAAACTTAACTCCTATCTGTAAAACTAAGACATAAACCAAAGAATACATTATCGAAACAATAGCAATACAGCCAGTGCATTGGCGCGAAAATAACAAGTATAGTGCCAAGTTTACCCGAGAGATGGCGTTGTACAACCGGCAGCCGCATAAATCGCCACAAATTGACAAGTCCTTACTAACGACCGTGTAACGCGGAACCCCAGCCAAGTTTTCAAACTACTTTAAATTTATTTTAGGATAATAGATGGAGAGAACAAGTATTTTATGTATTGTCCGCTTTTGTTGTTGGTGTTTTCTTCGTTTTGTATCTTTAGGTGTTTGAAAACTTGACAGACTTGTGATTTATGACTGGAATTGTCAGATTTAGTAGACAGAAAAAGAAGACTGCTACTACATACACCTGGATAGGTTATTATCGCTAGTTATCAATATTTTATGTCTAAAAGCCACCCTATAGTTTTTATTACCTGGAGATTTTTATTTAAGGTGAACATTTTTTGCACTTCAATAATATATTAATTGAAGTCGACACAACTGGTAACTGCCTTGTACTTAATTTCATATTAAAAAAGAATAACGGAATCTTTCTCTAATCATAGGGAAATGTTATTTACTGGGTTATTGAAAAAGTTACCATATAATTGAGAACGCCTTCCTTGTTGTGAAGTCGGATAATAAGTGTACCTGAAAATCTACACACAGCTTCGTTTTAAGTCATGCGCCATCTGTATTTTGTAAGCAAAACTAGTAACAACTCTTGAATGAGAGTGAACGTGATGTAAAATAAATGCGATATAGCGTTCAAGCGTTAAAGCCAGTGATAAATAGATGGCGCTTTCATACGAATTATTTCTTAGAAGTATAATTTTACGATTTACGACATTGTTATTTTGTTTTAAATCAATCCAGTTATGTACTTTTTAATTATCATTATAATTATAAATCAAATAAATGGTATGCCCCACTCCTCATAATAATTGTGCAATAAACCTACTTACAAAATGCTTTATTGCATAAAGTACTTAATCAATTAATATTACGAAATTATAGTCTGGAAAGCGTGACAAATCATATAAAATGAACAGTGGTCGATAATTACCGACTCCCGCATAGTGTAAGAGATAATTACTTGATTAAATATACGCATTAGTTGTCCCCTTACATTTCGAGTGATATATGGCCGTTGACAGGATGATCCCATCAAGGTATTTGAAACGGAGATGAAATGAAAAAACAGCGCTCAAAACCAGTTGCCCTCATTAGTCTGATCAGGAATAATTCACAGAAGTTGTGGTAAGCAATCTAAGGCACGTCTACCAAGTAGATGGGATCACGGACTCCCAAAGCTGGTTCACTTATTTAGAACTTCTATAAAGTTTTGAGATTGGCACCGAGTAAGCTTTAGCTTTGATTTGAGTTATGAGAAATTGAGTTTATGGTTAGGGATTAAAATATCCAAATTGCTGAAATTGAAATTGCCAAATTTTTCATAAAACTGACCTCACATTAGGTACTACTTATTTGCGTGTCTAACGCAAATAAGTTATCTTTCTGTTTCAAAAAATATCCAAATTGCTGAAATTGAAATTGCCAAAGTCTCCAACTATCTTCGTACAAAATTTAATAATTTAATCAAATTTAATTTAAAGCGAAATAATAGTAGGTAGCCGTGAAAGCTTTTTACCAGCCGACGTACAGATATTCTTTTTTTATAACCAGTATTATCATGAATAACGGAAATATTTAAGCCCCGGTGAGTATAGACAGATTTAACAACTTTGTAACTGAGTAAGAACACTGGCTGTAAAAATCTGAATCACACAATGAAATCATCAGGAGACGACATTTGAGATCATGAGATGACTTATTGGACGTGATTAAAATCCTAAAATTAGCATGACATTCCTTATAATCTCATTACGTACTGACCAATGTCAATTGAAATCTTTCTTAACTTACAAATTGAAGGTGGGCAAGGAATGCAAGATTTATTTCGCGTTTTCGCGAGTTTTGATAATGAAAATCGCGTAGCTTACTATACAGTAAGGCTATTCTTCTCAAAAGATTGCGTTGCGCCAGATGATATAGATAGTTTGTCACCGGCATAGACTTATGCCCGGTTTCTGAGTACATTTAGCGGCAGTTTGTCCATTCAATAACTTTTTTTATATTATTTTATCCGCTATTGAATAGGTAGATAAACTACCGCTAAATGGACCTCAGAAACGGGGGGTCAGTTAAGTTGACAATAACCTTTTTTTCTATTTATGTTTACAACTTTATCCTAATTTCAAATTTGTTCTGGCAACATTATTTTAAAACAAAAAAATAGGGAATAAAATATAGATTGCGTAATCACTTCTATAGGTACGATTCAATACGATCGATTATCCTCTAGTTAACCTCTTGAGAGTGTATACGAAGCGATATTGTTATTAAAATGTATCGTTATAAACAATTTGTTCAGAGGGGCGTCTTCAACTCACTTACTTGAGCGCATCCGGTGATACGAAGCTAATATCACTCTAGAGAGGATTGTCCGTGTGTTTACTTTAGTACTTACCTAGACTACTTATTTGATATTTGAAAAGGTTTCTTAAAGATATTGGTAGAGAGAAAGTGAGTGGTATCCAAGTGATATAAGCTTTTAACTCCAATGTAAGTGGTTGATGGTTTAAAGCCTAGGGAAGGAAGAAACGGTCGTTGTCCAACACAAGGCCTAGAATACCTTAAAATCTCAAGAAGTTATAACTGCTGCTAGGACCGTGTTAAAAAAAAGATCTCCATCTAACTCTAGTATTAGGCACTAGCTAGTCTAATTTACATTAGGGCTCTTACAAGCGACTAAGCTACACTTAAGATTGGCGACCATCACTCCTTCAGTCCTCTACTCTTTACACTTTACCGACTCGCACAATAAATCAAAAGAATGCTAGGCAGGTATTTTAAACGACTTCAACAGGAGAGGACCTCTCAATTCGGACGTTTGTTTTTATAGCTTGATAAAAATTGAATTTTATTTGAGATCTGCTAGCAATCAAAATGAGATTTTTGTAAATCAAATCTTTCTTGTAACAAATAACAATGGTTGTCCTAATTTGCCATACTCTATGGTCTAGCATGAGTCACAAACAGCTGAGTCATGCCTAAATCGCTAGTAACGAAACTAACAGGAAGTGATTGTGAGCCGGTGTAGACGCACCTAGAAACATCATTCATATTTAAGTGCACGATACAGACACATCACGATGGAAACCAATTCTCAGTGCAGAATCTTTCGTTGTTAAAAGTTTCTAAAGAGCTTCCCTCAGTTCTATTGTCATTACAACATACATAAACCGTTTGACCTACGCTTTTCGACATAATTTTGTGTCTAGAATTCACACCTATGCCTTTTTGTACGATTTAAAAAAGAAGGTTCTCAATTCATCGCGTTATTTTTTTTTGCAAATGCAACAGATATTGCTCGAAAGCTTTCTGAAAAAAAAAACGACCTTCTTTAAGACTGGTTTCTTCAGTAGTTTACAAAGTAACTTCTCAGGACCGGTGTCAACTAAACACAAAAATTACAGCCAAAACAATCCAGATAAGCGTTGTTTAGCAAAACAGAGCCAGCAGCGGGCACTATGCCGATGCATTATTCAATTAGGCTGATAACACTTAAGATGATTACTGGTAATAAAATTGTAATGTCTTGCTTCCGAGACGAGCGCGTGGGCACGACGACTGACCCCACCAGGGAAAGTTTTTGACTTCCAAGTGGATAAACGTGCATATTTATTATGAATAGCTTTAAATCAGTGAAGATACTACTTAGAACACTCTAAAAACGACGGAAATGCCACCAAAATCTGATGGTTTTAGTCCCGTAATAGGTAAAAGATCCAGACTAAAGAATGGAATGTAATAAAAATGGACAGCTGAGAAGTAAGAACGTAAATAATTAAACAAAACAACAACAAAAATACAGAAAAATGGTGCTGATTGGTAAACAAACAGAAAATACAGGAGATAAACTAAAAACCAGACTGTGAACAAATACTCTTGCTCATCACATATGACCGGAAGTTCATATAATTTACTATGTTGTAAATAATGTGTTAGTGTTATCTAATATTATTTAAAAATAGATATAATTTTTTATTTAAGCTGTATGTACAATAGCGGTAGGTACTTAGGCGGCCTTAATACGTTAAGGCATTATCTACCAGTCTACGACTGGGTAAAAAAAATCATAATTTAGGTGCTTCTCTTATCGGATCTTGAGCCCTGAAATTGGTGATGATAATAGTATAAAAACAACCCTAAATACTGCGTCATATAAGTAGTCAGTAGTTACTGATGCCAAGAATTCGTTTGAAGACGAATTTGACTGAATCATTGCAATCACTTATCACATGGCAGGTCAAGATGTACTGCTTCCTACCAAACTGGCACACGGTTCATGGTCCTAAGTCATCCAGGCAATGGAAAATAAAGAGGATATGCTAGCTAAATCTTATCTAGTTTATTACTTAGTTTATTAGATGGGTAAATGTTTCCACCGATTGTCATCTCTCAATTATGCTTTGAGTCAATGTTATTGAGGCTGCTTTAGTAAGGTTGGCTTGTTGATTTTAACTAGTTCGTGTAATAATTTAGGCTTTTGTAATTTTGTAGACACAAAACTGTATGTATTATAAACAATTATGGGTCGACAAGATGCATATTGATAGAGATCAATCTTTTTATGATTTGAGATTCGTCAGAGTTATTAATGGCAAACTCCAAAAGTTGATTCATGATGATGTTTTTTCTTCGTAAAGTACGCCTTTTCCTATGCATTTCCGACATTCTTATAAATGCGTTTTATTTAATATTTTTACATCAAGCTTCCGTTTGCTTTATCCCACGTTATATGTTATGTTTATTATTACTAGCCTAATCATAACATTATGAACCTGCAAATTTGACGAACCTAAAGTCTAAATACGGTGTTTTTTATAGCAGATATTTTCTTTACCCCCTTTTATCTCCTCCCCCTCTCTCTCTCTCTTCCTCTCTCTCACACAAAGTAAAACTGATAAAGAATCAATTAGCTGCTAAAACGAAGTGTAATTTCTGGAACAGTGTTTAAGACAAATTGAACTCAAGTTGACTTCGCTAATTGTTACATCAGTGGGTTAATGTCTTGAAAGCTGTTACTAATAATATGACATTGCTTTAACTACTTTTAATTAGTCATTAAAGCTTCTGTTTTTATGTTAAACAAAAATACATACTTACGTTATTTTGAAATTCTCCTGTCAACATTTTCATGTCCCAGTGAAGGAACGTGAACTTACAAGTAACAATAATGTTTTTTAATTGTTTTGAACTGACACTACGGGCTTACATTGATAATGCAGATAAGTCTCTAAATCAAAAAGACACAGTTTGTATACCTACTTATATATAGTAGTAAAACTTCTATTATGGACTATGGAGACTGTTAATTTCCTCATGAAAATTCTTAGAACTTACTCCGAGAAGCAGAGTCATCCATCGATAGCTGTAAACATAACAATTATTGATGGAATAAAGTGATAGTACAATATGAGAATTACAATCTACGTACGCATATTTATATGCAAATCGAGATATAACAAAACATATATCACATAATTATTATTCTTTGCACGTTCTCTCAACATAGATTATTGTAGAACCACATTATAAACATACATATATCTAGTAATAAGTACAAATCATTAATTACTTACTCTAACCGCCAGTTTAAGGCTTAAGGGATAAGTGTCATTTAACCTATTCAATAGATAATTTGACAGCAAATGTATAAAAACAACTGTCAAAATTCCACCACATAATTTCCATAGTTATTCAGGAGTAGTGAAACTGGCCGTAAATACAGTAAATACATTTCTTTTTCTGTACCCCTACTTAATACAAGGTCATGATCGTCTAATTCTGTATCTTCACGCTTCTAAGAAAATCTCTGTACAACGGATATCTCCTATTTTATTTGCTCATAAGTCTCGTTTGGTAAAATTGGATGACACATATCGTGCGTAATTCGTGACAGTCAGGGAGTGCCTTTAACCCTCTAGTGCTATTGCTTGATAAATCTTTCTTTTAGTGTTTAAACAGAATGACAAATATGCAGTATCTAAATTGCATAACATTAAAATTTCTTTGGATGATTCATTATGTATAATGTAAGTGGATGATAAGAATGACCTACACATGTATATCGAACGTCACAATTTTCATTAGATAGCTATTATTTAGGACTGAGTAACACATTTTGGTAATAACAATATTTCATTCAAATTCAATCAGCCTCATTGTGTGTACCTCCCCAATTTTAATTAATAGGAAGTAGGCGGCCATTCCACTAATTAGTGCGGGCGATAATTCAGCCACCCCTAGCGAAACGAATTTGTCTATCAATTGAATTTGGAGAAAAAAATGTCAGGGATCCGTTTATCTGTCCGACGGTTAAGTGTTGGAGTTTATTAAACTGTTTAATTAAGAGAGCGTTAGCGGCGTGAGTGAGGTTAGGGCGCGCGCCGGCACAGTGCGAGCTGCGCGCGCGTCGCGGCACCATGCTGACGCTCGCCTTGTTCCTCGCTGCGTGCGCGTGCGCGGCCACGACTCACGCGCGACCCTTCAACATAACAGACCTCATCATCCCTGAAGTCGTTCCACCTGGACAACAGGACGTCGACATCGAGTGCCGATACGACGCCAACTTCACACTCCTCAGCTGGTTTAAAGGCCCTAACGAATTCTTCCGGTACCGGCCCGGGTCAGCACCTAGCACCCGCTCTTTCCCTATACTTGGAGTTGGAACTGTAGAGCTGCTAGCATGCGGGCCAACAGCCTGCAGATTACGTCTAGGAGCGTTGACTGAAGAAGCCACAGGATTGTACAGATGTGACATAGAAAGAGATATGCCGCCGTATAAATTCGCAACAAGAACAGCTCATATGGAAGTACACGGACATGAGCATAGGAGACCACTGCTGGAAGGCTTAGCTGAAGAATACGAGGAAGGAGACATGATACAAGCTTACTGTCGTGGAGCACCGGATTCTGAACTTCGTTGGTACATCAACGGTCGGGAGATCGAGGATATGAGGGGTTCAACAACATTGAAGAGGAAGAGCACGCGGTTTATATTCCTGGGTTTACCTCCGATGGTGACAGTGCAGTGTGCGGAGTTCCGATACGGCAAAATATACGGTTCTAAAGAAGTGAAGGCTCGGTGGAATGAAGTCGGCCATATTCGTAAAGATGATAGGAAAGTAGCGAAAAGCGGGGCTTGTGTTATTTTAGGACGATTAAGTGTAATAAGCGTAGTTTTATATTTATTGAGTTATTAAACTTTAGTGTGTATTGATGTGAATCTGTGTCCTGATTGGAAAAGTGTTGAAATATATCTTGTACCGAAGGATTTCATTTAAACGGCGCAGCCGCATCGCTGCGAATTTCCGAGTCATATTTTTGTTCTCACGTGATTTTTCAAAGGTTTACAAATGGTAGCTATTCAACAGATAACGAAATATAAATAATATGTTAATGTTCCTTCTTATGTGTAACTTGAATTGTACAAATCGTCCCCAGTTTAGTGCAGCTATCAAAACGAATTGATCTGAATATGCCAAAGAATGTAAAATGCCAAACTAAATGTAGATATTTAAAGATTATTATTAAATAAATTAAGATGATATTAAACATATTTTATTTTTCTTCCCCGGTTTTATTGGTGTTGGTCTACTTCTCTAATGATTAAGTATATAAATAAATTTCACTTAAATTGTCTAATTTTAATATGTAGGAGGTCAAGCCCTTTGAACTAACGTTGACATAATATCTTTATTACATTACACGATGACACGACATCATGACAGTATGTAAACAAACATGTAGAAAATTATATTATTACAAATCTTCATCGTATTAATCTGTCCAAAAATTAAGATTATTAAATTATAGCAGAATTACTAGTCGATACTCAAGAATATCTACCTTTAACCGATCGCAACTTTGCATCACTTAATAGTTTAGTATTCGAATCGTGTCTTCATAAAGCTAAGGCAACGTCTTTTAAATTAGTTGCCTTGAGAAACGAGTTAAGGGTAGTTTAGCGATGTCTGATTAACATACCTAGTTCTGTACAAGATACAAGAACTGCTCAATTAGTACTTAGACATGCACATTGCAAAACGTCCATAATATCACGCCTGTTACACCCAAAGGTATAGGCAGAAGGGCCTAAATACTCCTACGTTTTACTGTTACCAATCTAAGCCCTATGTAATGGGGAGCGAGCCTATTGTCTTTTGACACGATACCTTACTCCGTGTGACTAGATATTAAGAAATATTCTTGACAAGACCTGAGAGTAGGTAGCTCCTTGCCCGACCCAGTAATCGAACCCAAGACCTCATGATCAGCAGCCACCAGCCGGGTACCCCATCAAATTTTAATGCACCCCAGAGGCAGTCTGAAAATAATTCAACAATCAACATTTAACTAATCTGAAAAATTGGTATATGGCAATATTGAGCTCGCTCTCTCATGCACGGGACCATTCACGGGACTAACATCGTTAATGACGAAACGTAGATGTATTTCACACACATCTTCCTTCACCCTCAGGTATAGTGGACGTGATAATATTAAGTCGAGGAAAAAGTCTTTTCGCATTATAGTACGAGTATGTACGAACTTGTAATAAAATCGTGAGGTACCCAAATATCGAGCTTTTTTGTGTAGAGAAAAGATCTTATTACAAGTACATACCAACATACTATAATGCGAAAAGACTTTTTCCCCGACCTAATATTTCAAACATTGCTGCCTACCTTTAGGTAAAACGGGCGTGACATTATGTATGATTTGTATGAGGTCAAGTAAAAATGCAATAGGGATATACCATACAATGTTTGTCTGCAACCAAGTAATTAAAATTAATGTATTTAGACGTAATTGTTGTTTTGATAATCCTAGAAATTACCCAGTTGCAATTGAACTGAGGAAAATAAAACACTGCATTGGATCTAAGTCAATAGCAAATTGCGCAATATTATAGCGAGCTGGGGCGCCTATGAGTCTCGGAATTGAAAGTAATATTAGATATCTATTATTGCACAATAATGTTTGGGCTATATTGAGGAAGAATGCAGTTTGGCCTTAACGGAAAATAAAAAGGCATTAATCTATTATTATAATCGTTTCAGAGTTCGTTAATGTTTTTGATTTTAAAAAGACGACTCTTACTTTGCGGAGTCTTTCATTAAAAACTTACAGAACTATGTGTAGATCTTTTACAAAAAATATTAATCAATATCCGTATAAAAATCAAACCTATAACCCTGACGCACAGTAAAAACAGCTTGGATTACCATTAGCTTGCACTACACAATAGTGACGAGTGTTTGCACAACTCAATTTTTTTCTGAATTCGAATTAGAAATCCACATCCATATTTTGTTGAATTGTTAGTCTAGTGCAGTCAAGAAATAAAAACTGATTGAAACTGACAACAAGCTAACTACAACATAATATTTACAGATTATAAAACAAGATAACACTGAAAAAAATGAGGTAAGTATGACGTAGATTTTTACTAGGTAATGGTAGTGACCTGGTGACGCAGACTACAAGCGCTAAGCCTACGCGAAAGTCGAGTGTACGATGAACTGAATCGATACAGCATTGCACAATATTATTACTGGTGGTGTGTCTGTGCTAAAATAAATGATTTGATAGCAATGTATTACTTTTTAATTACACAACAATTTCGTTACCCAGTGCAAAAATGTTTTACAGCCAGGACATTTACCAATTGAGCAATATTAATTCAGTTCTTTTATATCATATTGCCTACATTTTTACCCTTCATTCCTAATAAGTCAATAAAATCACTTTCTGATAAACCGGGGTAAAGTCCCAAGCAATCCAAGAATTAAACAATGCACGATGGCACGTGTCAAAAGAGCCCCCTACTGGCAGATTCGTGAACTATAATTTATTTAAATGTCAACGGTTTGCAATATTTCAGTACCTATTTCAAATATCTCATCTATTTTACGGAAAACACCAAAAATAGTTATATCTTACAGTCGTATTACATGTTCTAAAGTTACACAGGAGAAAAACATACATATTATCACACTAAAAGTTCAGGAATTCACTAATAGATAGCGTATCAGAGGCGAAATACAAAACAAAAACAATTTTCTAAGTTAGGTATTTAAAGTTAGTACATAAAATGGTAATAATAATGGTGCTTCTATAACTTAATACTGCATCTAACATAGGCTTTATGATTAGTCATAATGCAAAAATTTGCAACAAATAAGGAATATAGAACTGGAATTCCCTTCTAGAGTCCTTATTTCTAAGTTTTCCGTGTACGGAAAACTAAGAAAATGAAAACACTCATAGTCAAGCAATCAAACATTTATTAAATATAAATAAATTATTATACTAGAAATTGCACAACTAGCCTATTAATAAATATGATCGATGGATAACTTTTACATACTTACCTAGAACAAAACTGTTTGGAAACTTAACAATTCCACTTACTTGGGTGCTGCACAGCTCATTCTACAAAGCTTAGAAAAAAAATTATCAAGAAGATCTACACACCTAAAAACACCGCAAAAGCCCATAGTACTGTGAGCACAATAATAACAAATAAGGCGTAATAAACTTATTAAAGGCACAAACTCTCAAATTTTTAATGTACATTTATGGCAGAGACTTACTCAAAGTCAAAGAAAAGAAATACTTGTGTAAATTCTGATGTTGTTTATAATTTACACAACATAAGAAATACTTTTTCGAATTATTACACAATGTTTTTTGTTTTGCTCTTACAAAATTAGTCATCTGTGTAAAAGAGTTGAATATCGCGCGAAAAAAGTTGCCATCAAACAAAATATGTTTAGTAAAGAGGGTTGATGCTACTAATTTAAACATTATTTACCTTATCAGGAATTCATTATAATTTAGGATTAAACTAAGTATAAATTGACATATTATATTTTGAACAGTTTTCTTATCTTTAGCGTGATGAATAAAGTCTAATGGTGTAATTCCAGGCAAAAAGAGTTAACAAAACGTATCCATTGCAGGAATTTTATTCTTATAACACTGGCAACATTGGAAATTAATATGGCGTCATTGAAAGCCCCCTCCTCTGCTCTTTAAATACAAAAGTGACAGCGCATTGCGCAAAGCGAAGTCAAGTGTGCATGTTACACGGTTAAACATGTTAAAAAGTTTTTCTGAAATTTTAGTTTTATGTTACATTCGGTGCCCAAATCGTTCCACAAGAACTGATATATTGAACTTTTCTCCGTCTTGATTAAGTGACATACTTAGTTTAAATAAATAGTGAATACATATTTTATCGTTTATTGTAAGTTAGCTTCGTTAGAAAAAGAAACAATCACCATGCCGAAAGGAAAGAAAAAAGGAAAATACGGTAAGTTTTGATAAATTTTGTGTGGAAAGTGCATTTTGTTTGGTTATGTGGTGCGTGAAACAGCGCGGAGTCCGTCAAGAATGAGATCACGCGGCGACCTTGTGGTGGCGGACTTTCCGCGGGACGTGTGTATGACGTTTACTTATATTTGCTCACGGTCGTTATTCTTGATGCCAATACCCTGGAGGGTATTGGAAACCATATGTTTGGTTGAAAGTAGTGATAACCTTGAATTGCAAGTAAGGTTTCGTAAGTTCCCGACTCGTGTCTCGGTGCAACCTTTACTTTCACGGTTTCATAACGTTGCGAGGTTCCCACATGTGACATTTCAATGTGGTCACGCTTTATCTGCGAGTTCTAAACAAAGTGTTCTAGGCACTGACAAGTACAATGTGCTTTGACCTGACACTTGGTCTGTTTATCTTTGCGATATTGTTTGGCCTTGTGACAAGTATTTAGATAGTACATTATGTAATTTTACATAACATTACTTCCTTGTACACAAACAATATAGTTTTGCTCACTCATCATATAAAAAAAACAAGTTTCTAAACAACAACAACTCACTTGTTTTTTGTTACAACAAACTGTTATATAAGTACCTAACATTTATTTCACTAAAAAGTAAAGTTCAAGGAACTTGAATGTTCTAGAATACAGGCAGAGCAATGAGGCCAATTCTTTTGTTTTTGCTCATGAACCGAAGCAATTACTTGGTAACATGTCTGTTTAGATAACTGAAACTCTTTAAACTGATGTACAGTATTTACTCATATGTGAAAACTTACTGTGTTTATTTTGGCAATAAAAATTGCACTTGATGGAATATTTGTTCACACAACATTGTTTACCTACATTTAATTAATATAATATACATCTTTATGGTCAAATTTTTTTCAATGCTTTATGTCTTGAATAGTCAGTATTTACCATTCTATGTGTATTTTAAAACTTCAAAACTTTGATTGCCTCCAAAGGAAAGAAATCATTAACTTGCACATGTCACTCTCCTGACAAATATCTTCAAATGAAAACTCACATTATAGTATAGAAAAAATGCACACAATAGTCTCTTGGCAACAGCATAAAAATTACTGATAAATATTTGCTACACACTGCATTATGCAATAGTTAATTCTAAAAATAATCTGTTGCAATGCTGTAAAACTTCTTGGTACAAAGTTGCATTAAAAAAATGTTGGCCACATATACATACTCAATATCTTTTCTTTATCAGCCCAATATTATGTAAACAGGTTTAAATAATCTCAATGTCGCATGAAACTTGTCTGATAACAAGAATATTGTGTAATTTTATATTAAGTTTGATATTATTAGTATGAAACATTAGAATTGATATAAATTAAAATAGTTTTGCACGAATTCTGACCATTCAGGAGAATTTTTCAAATATTCTTAGTTAACACACATAAAAAAAAAATGTCTTTCATTTTTTTTTGTAACCGATCAATAGTTACCTACATTTGCTTTGTTTCATACTTCTATAAATCCATA
Source organism: Anticarsia gemmatalis (assembly GCF_050436995.1). Classification (NCBI taxonomy): domain Eukaryota; kingdom Metazoa; phylum Arthropoda; class Insecta; order Lepidoptera; family Erebidae; genus Anticarsia; species Anticarsia gemmatalis. The sequence goes on along the minus strand of NC_134749.1, from coordinate 12,613,306 downwards.
CCTAGAAAACATAAATAGATACATAATTACTAAAGCACTACCAATTACCATTATTTAATAAGTAATTAGTTAATTTAATGAGTTTCCCAGTGGAGTTATCCCTACTTGTATAAACTTAGATGAACCAAAAATATCTCTTTCACACTGAGTTCATTATTTTGTACATTAGTAGGTATATATGTTAAATCCTTTTTTCCTTAACATATTGTTTAAACTGGGTTTTTTTGTATTGGTATTATTTTTAAAACATCATATAGTATGTTTCCCAGTTAATAGAGTACTGACTGTGAAGAGTTCCTTATAATAATCAAATAGAAAGAAGACATAACATAAATATTATAATGTAGTTTTAATAATATTTGTAAAGACATTCATAGACATAGTAACTCATGTCATGTATGTATGTAAACTACACTACTACTGTGAACTAAACTACTACTTAACTCTTGAAAGAAACACTAGCTGTTTTTAAAACTTTTCAGTGGCATGTACCTATTTATCTAATATCTGAAATCAATGTAAAAAAGTGCATTTTACCTCAATCAAGTCAATTATCTGAACTTTTGTCAGGTTATAACAGCCATGGTCTCAAACTTTCACTTAGCTTGCCATATTTTTAACATAAGATAACATTAATAACTTATTTATAGTACCTACCTAGTAAATAACAATTCTATAAGTAGGTGTATGTCTTGTGAACAGAAAGTTAGAATGTGCAGTGAATATTTAGCAACATTGAATTTAATCAAGATACTAGAGGTCTGTTACATCACAAATGATAGCTGATGAAATTCAACGGTGCCCCACTGACTTACTAACACTGTTTACTATGAAGAGAATACTGTACAAGCATCTTTAATTATGTTTTGTTCGATTTTGTAATAGAGCTATACAAAATTGCTGTTAGTTTTAGCCTTCTTCTTATGTCTAGCATTGAAAAGTTCCTAGATATAATGTATATTGTACTTATAGTTCTGTTAATAGATTTTACACCTCCTCTTTCATGTTGTAACCTCTTAAATAGACTACTATTATTATCTTCTTTAAGACTAAAAGAAGATATTAACGTTATTAAATCAAGCTACAGATATACCCCTATAATAAGACACTGGTCCCACCTTTCATTGTACACAAAACTTAAGTTTTAAACCTCTTAGTTTGCATATAATCTCAATATAGAACATGAGTGATCTCTCTATTGGCTAATGACTTCAAACCATACCGTAAAAACGTCTAGACAAAGTCATTATACAACGTCAAAGATCGTCAACGCAAAAAATACGGTTCTACACGTGTAAAATCAATATATTCAGAAATAACTCTATTTGGCATTGAAGGCAAGTGTATGTGTATAATTTACTACGGAGATATGCATAGCCCCTTTCACTCGCGACCTGATATGACGCGAACTATACAGATACTTCTATAGTTATGTGTTACTCTACTTACTATTTCCGGGAACCGCGTTTACTATAATAGTACAATGTTATAGTTTTACGACCATTTATTTAAGTGTTTTATTATTAAACGTGGCGTTAGCTTAGAGTAGTTAATCCGTCTGACAACTGACAGATAGTTTTAAACTCGATTAAAAGTGACAAAACATGGATTTAGTAGTCCCAGCTTGATCTATGTTTATAAATAGTGCTATAAATTCAACTATCAAGTGCTTCAGCAACAGATTTTTAACACCAAAAAAAATGTAGCTCTTTGTTTGGCTTCTCTACATCAGTTAGTTATTTACACTTGTAGCCTTTACCCACCTCCTACATACCTCCATTAAGTCATTACATCTTCATACATATCTACATACAATTCTATGTATGTATAAACCTATTTAATCCATCCATCTTTTATGTGGCCAGTGGACAACCATTAGCAAATGTATTCAAGCCGAGACCTTCGACTTGGCTTAACGATCGATGTCTTAATTACGACTATGACTGTGTTGACGTTAGTTATGAAAAAGTTTTGCTACTTACATACCCCTACACTACATAATCTAAACTATTTCTGAGTAATTTGATTGAGGGTTTACCCAAAACATCTCATAATAGCTATAAATACTCAACTAATTAGGTTATTATCAAGAAATAATCAAAGTTTACGCAATTAAATTACCGCACTATTTTCAAAATAATCTAATGTGGTTTAATTCCTACATGGGGCCACTTACAGTCGAGATTCCCAGGGGAGGGAGAGAAAATGCCTGACAGTAAAAGCTAGTCGAACTAAACACAAGCAAAAAGCAAGTTGGTTGGCCTGCTATTAATTGAAAAAGTAATAAAAAATAAAGCTCTCTAAATAGACCTCTGCTTTGCACTGCACCTTCAAGTATCATAATAACGTGCTGATGAAGTCATACAATGTGACGAAGTATACAGCCTTGGCCAAAAGTATTAGGCACCCTATAAATTACTGCATATTTCAAGATTACAGAGAAATAAAACTAATTGTAATGATTAAAGTACTTTATTTCCATTAGAACATTATAAAAACACCAATACTTTGTTGAGTCACCCTTTGATTTTATGACAGCAGCATCTGTGTGGTCATACTACGTACAAGTTTCGTACAATCCTCTGTTGAAAATGCATCTCATTTTTGCACTAACTCGTTTTTTGAAGCAGTTTTTGATGTTTTCGAGTGTTCTGTTATTTTTTCTTCTTAAAATACATCACAAATGCTTAATAGGGCTTAGATCTAGGGACTGGACAAGCCAATCCAACGGATCAATACAATTATCAGTAAACCAGCGCAACGTGGTGGCTGACTTGTGACACAAAGCATTGCCTTGATGGAATTTCACCATTTAGGTTAGTGTCACATAAAAAACACGAAAACGAAGGTACGAGAGCAGTTTCCAGCACATTAATGTACTTTTCACTTTTTATGCGAGTTTTGCAATTGAACATTTGGCCGACTCCATCAACAGCCATTCAACCCCAAATCATTACACTGTCTGCGCCGTGTTTTATGCGTGGGATTACGCAATCTAGGTGATAATCTTCACCTCTGCGTCGCCTCACGAACGCCACACCTGGTGTTTAAAATACCTGTAAATTAGAAAAAAAATCACACATTACAAACCCTTATAACATTTAAGATTGCAGACTAGCATTACATTGATCGTTGTTATTGTGTTATAGACTGAATTAGTAAAACTAACCTCAAGTTGGAATTCATCACACCACAGCACATTAGACCAATCCTCCTCCTTGAAATGTTGGTGTCTCAGAGACCACTCAAGTCGTTTTCTTTTGTCGCCCCCTGAAAGCCACGGCTGCGTCCTGGCTTTGCAACCTTTTAAGCCTTCTTCTACCAGCCTCTGTCTTGCAGTTCGAGTGCTTATCGGGTTTCCAATCTCTTCAGTTAAAGCGGCAGCGAGCTTCAAAGAAGTTTTTTTTCTGTATTTTACACACCCATAGATAAGTTTCCTATTCTGACGGCTAGTAGGCACTCGTTTTCTGCCTGTTCTAGGTTTATTCGTGTGAATGCTAGTCTCAGCGAATTGTTTAATAGCTGATTGCACTGAACACCACGAACATTTCACGAACTGCGCGATATCTTTCTTATTCTTACCTTGCTCATGGAAAAGTTCGAAATTAACACGATTTTTAAAACTAATTTCGTTTGTTTTTGGCATTTTCAAATAGATTTCTTCTTGCTTTAATCACAAAACCACAAATATTCTAGCTTTAAGCTTAGACTTTCAAATGCAGACTGACAAAACATCAAAAACAAAGTTGTAAGAAATTATGATATTTGGTCATTGTTGCACAAGTTGTTAATCGACCACAAAAATTTGCCACTCATTGTTTTTAATAGTGATTTAGGACACCAAGATCAATTTTCAATAGAATATTTATTCATTATTCAAATAGCACAAGTGTGTAGTAACTTTATTGGGGGTGCCTAATACTTCTGGCCAAGGCTGTATAATAATGTCACTACCGGTAAACGGTAGTCAGACTGCAACATGTCAACGGCTCTACGCCTTAAGACCTTGCACTAAAGTGCAGTTGATACGTCTGCACGCGATATCGCGATATTTATCTAACACGGACTTTATTTTCTACCGCCTACGTCACGTATCTAATGGTGGAAAACATTCAGATAAGTTACCGGTTACTTCTGTATCTAACTGTAAATTGTAGTTCTAAAGGCCAAAATTAATGACTTATGGATAAGTAATAGATAAACTATAGCAAATGTGCAAAAACGATGTATCAAAATTCCATCTGAAACTGGGGATAAATGTTTAGTTAAAATAAGCGCCACCACAATAGTTTTCCAATAGTTTTATAACACAATTACCTAACAATCTCTTCAATACATCTATAATGGGTTATTAAATGAAAACTACCAAGATTTATTAGCTTCAAAACGAACGAAACGGAAAAGTAAATCAATTAGTAGGTACACTGTTCTATAGCAGAAATCAATCCTCATTTTGCTGAAAGCGCCGCTGTCTATTGGTGTTTTAACAAGCTAGTTTCATTTGCCGTTTAAAATTTTAGTGATCCATTTGTTGCAACCAGCATAAAATATGAATAAAATATTGTCTTCGCTAGAAATGCCTGACAGTAAAAGTTCCAATAAATAAATAAATAAAATAAATTGATGCAGAAAAAAAAAAAAAAAGAAAACTATTGTAGAACAAATTACAGAATGATTACCTCGTTGTACGAAGAAATAGAAATATAACAGAAATGCGGGCAACCGGTGTCCTTTATTCCTATTCAAGGTCTCAGGTAACTCGGAACTAATCCTGCTTGCAATTCAATAACAAGAAACTGGTATTAAATGTGTCTCGTGCCTTCAACATAAATCATCTTAAGAATTTACTTGGCAATGCTATAAATAACCAGGTGTCTTTTCAATGAATTCCATAAAGAGAAGCTGTTATTTTGTTGACCATTGACCATCCGACCCTATTTCTGTTTTTATTTATCTTTTACCAGAATAATACGTATTGTGTATGCTTTCGCAGTTGCGTCTTTTCAAAGATCTTTTCGCACGAGCTTGCTGAAGCTCTATGTCTAGGTATATTCTCAAGCAGTATTCCCTCTATGGTTAACATTATGTTCCAGAATCTGTTGTCTTCAGGCACGTGCTTTCCTTACTCCAGAATAGCTGAGACTTTTCTGCCATCTAGTCCTTTTAGAAGTGCAATGTGATCTTTGAACGTAAATAGCAAAATTTTTAAAGCCACTGTAACCAAATACCGCTGCTATGGAACACATATCTCTTGTCTTTAAATTAAATACTAGTACCTATTCTTGCCAGTGCAATGCGATCTTTGAAATTAAGTAGTGCAATTTTCTTGTCATTCCCAACTTAATAGGTACCGATGATATGTAAGAACCTACGTAACCTGGTGGTTTCTTTTTCCATAAAATATTAATAGTTTCGTTCTCTTTACAGAGCACAGAAGAACAGAGCAGCCTTATTCTTCAGACGAAGATGCCGGCATCGACATGACGATCGACAACTGCTCGGAGACATCGGCGCAGTCGGACCTCAAGAGCAACCATGATGACGCAGGTAAATGTCGCACATCACGTCATACACAAAGTTCCAGATACTAAAGCAACTATTTGGCGTAAAACATTAAGTACTCCGTTTCAAAACTGCTAAATCTTTTAATATTATGTGTAAAAGTCGCGACAGTTTAAAATCGTCAATTGTGCTAGAACTTATTGTTGGTAATTAAAATTTTTTGAACAGGTGTCAAGTTTACAATCCCTACTTAGCCGACGGATCAGAATCGGGTTACTTCAATAAATTGAGAATAGATTTTATAAACATAACTGTATGCATCCTGTAATGAGTTAAACATTTCAACAAGTTTATAAGGCTACTATCATCGAACAGTATTACGTAGTTGATGAACATCTTACGCGCATTTAATAGCGTTTTCATGACTTACAGCACGCGAATTCTAGAATCTGTAACATGAAAGATAAAGTAATTTAGTCATTCTCCGTTCATATTAGCGTTATTGTCCTAAACTGTAGTGACAATACATTTTCAGAAATTAACAAGCAAGTGATAAATTATACTAATTGTATTACTTTTAACATCAATATAAAGTTGTTGACAGTTTGACACTGAACAAAAGATACTTTGTCATAATTAATCACCTGACATTATTTTACTAGGAAATAAACGTTTGTTTGTGTAAGAAAATCTCAAGAATTAATAAACCGATTTTCGTAATAATTTCACTAACAGACAGCTATACTATCCTAAATAAATATAGACTAATTTTTTTCCCCAAAAATAGTCCCGAAAATAAAAAAAAATACTGTGTTTTGAAACTCACATAATAATGACTCAGTGTGGAAAATCTGTACTTTTTTCAAAATAGTAATAAACTGTCTTCTAATAAAGGTCATGTCGATATCTCTTTACCATTAACGTATAAAGAATGTAATGAGTTTGTCCCACTGGCCACAGTGCCACAGTGGTGAGTGGACACTACATCCGCAGCGGAACTCTAGTACCTCTCTGTTTGTGGTCTCGATAACTCCACGTTTCATAACCGCATGCCGCATACAGTACTCACTGCGGTATAGAACGCGATACATTCAATATTTTTAATGCATTTGTTGGAACATGTTAGTTGAAAATACATTTTAAATAGGGATGGGGTGCCAAGATAAGTAATGAAACAAGTTTCTGAAGTCCCTTGTAAGGTTTAGTCTGTTAATCCCTTATATTATTAAGATGCGATTGACTAAATGTGTCAGCAAATGGGATGCCCAAGCTTAAATAGTAGTAAAACATTTGTTTTATATCAAAAAAATCTTCTGAAATAAAACTGAGTGTATTTTCTACTATTTTTCTTGCATCTTTTAAAAGTACGCTTTGAATATCGCTTAAATTGATCATGTTATATCACGACTTTTAATTATTAAAACGGTTCCGACTAGACCTATTTCAGTAAAGACTCGGATTTGCAGTTGAAATAGCGTATATGTCAATTAAACCAAATAAAGTAAATAAAACTGAGTCGTAAATAGTCTTTACTGCGTCCACGTGTAGTTGCGAAAGTATAAAATATAGTCGACACATGCGCTAGAGAAATTCCTGTGCGGTGCGCGAGTGTTTCCTGTGCGCCGACCTTAATGGCGGTATTCATCACATCTAATGAGTTTGCGTATTTCTAATTAAAATGAAATTGATATCCATTGTGGAAGACTATGAAAAGAGACGTATTAAAATCTTATTAATGACGAGGTTTTTAAGTTGAAAAGTGAATTGTTTCGCGATTTATACAGACAAATCTATCTAATTCCTTATTACTAGTGTTAGGAGTTGAAATGTAGATAAATCGTTACATTATAAAGTAAATAATATTCTGAAGCTGTTATGAATGACGTATTGTACAATGTAATATATCCTGGAAAGGCCATGACTAAGTTTGTAAGAAATATTCCATTGTAACCACAGGACTATCAATGACAAAGTTTCGTATTACGTCACCAAAGTACTAATCACAAAGTCTTCACACCAAAAATACGCTAATTGAATCTGAAACAGCGGAATATTCCAATGAAATTACGAAGAAAATCAATTGGCATAATAAAATGAAGGTAATAATGTATTGCAGTAAACATTGGCACGAGTCCTGACTCTCACTGATTCAATGTCACCGTATGGACATAGGTTGTTTACCTTTATGCGTTTTCTTAGAAGAATTAATCATCGTCTTGTTTAAGATATAGATCGAATTTGAGTAATTCTGTACTGAAGCGATAAGGACATTTTGTTTTGTTTGTCTCTACGAAACTCGCGTATAGAAACCTACTATACCTATTCTTCATTGATATAGACATAGCCTCAAGGTTTACACCAATTTTATTCTGGTGGTAGACTATGGCAAGTAAACCACCAATGGGTACATTTTTGTAACCTGACTAAAGAGAAATTTAACCCGATGCGTCGGTACTTGCTTATGTACAAACTTACCCAATCAAAACGTATTATGAAGCTGTAATCTAATCGAAACCCATATACATTGGAACTGATGACTGCTTTATCTCATTATCCTTTAATACAAATTCCATATTATTCGAACTATCTGTATTGATGTCGTAATTTTCTGATAAGATTGTCACTGCATATCGTTTTTATTTATTACCTTTAACATGACAAAGTTTCGAAAGTGGCTATTCTTTCGCCTAATTTGTTAGTAAAAAACAATTTCTATTCAACAGTCGAGACTGCATTCAATTTATAAATAACTTTACCTTCTAAAAGAATCAATACATAATTCAATTAGATTGTTTTTCCGCCTTTTATTTGCACAAGTGCTGAATCAAAGCCGTTGACCGGCCGCAAAGGACGTTTGAATCACGGCACAAATCACACATTGAATTTATCGATTTCTGCAATCGCTTTATAATCTGTAGGTAGCAAATTGATCTGGAATTACATATTGATTGGTCGTTTATAACGAAAAAATTGCTGCAAACATTCTTTGTTCTTTTCTATTCATATAAAAATGAAAGAGAGGTAACGATTGCGGGTTCAAAGCCCATATTTTAAGTGGAGTCTTCGGTTCAAGTTTTCAAGGCTCGAGACTACTTGATTTAAAATGCGCATTGGCGAAACCTTGATCTGTAGAAGTTCAAGGCCTCGACGACCGCATGGGACAAAAGTTTGTGTTGGATACATGGAGCCAAATGTTTGGGTGACACTTGCGAATATGTTTGGCCAGCTATAGCCAATATTGGCCACAAAAAGCAAGTTTTTGTTTCCTTGTTGAAATTCAGGTTTATATTTTATGCTGTTATCTTAGTTTGGAGCTTAGAACTTTTAAGCCAGTTTTGCATTTCGTTGTTCTTTTTAAAGCAAATAAATTATACTAAATCCTCAGATACTTGTAGCAGTTGATTCATGAATAGGCACTTGTAAATATGTTCCATTTTAGACGCAAATATTAATATTAATAATGTCAAATATTCATGACAGCCTGAAATGGTCTTCCTCATATTCATAATTCATTTTGGAATCCGTTCATTTCTTAATACCGTCTTGATCAAATTATATTCCAAGTTGTTTATCAACAAGACAATATGGCTACAGGAATGTCGTCGCTAGATAAAATTAGAACTGTCCATTGTCATTTTGGTCTTATCTTACGCATTGGCGCCTCTCGTTCATTCCTTATTCTATTTTCATACATGGCTCCCACAAATATAGCAGTAATAATTTTTACTTATAATATTATACGGGAATAATACAACAGGCATTTTATCTCCGATTGCTGGACGTTTCGGCGCAGGTTACAATCGTTGTGATCGCAAGCCGACTGATAGAAGTAAATTATGCTACATTTACTGACCGCGTTTTTCATGTAAAGGTGCTGTTTAAATTGCAAATAACTGCTAATGATAGTTTATAATCAATAATTTACATTCTGAATAAATACCGGAGCAATCTTGCTTAATTGAGTAAACCAGTTCTTGGTGTTTGCTGTTACATCACACTTTATGTCGGTTAGAAAACGTTAATATTATCCACGAAGGTTTTTCTTTACTTATCTATGATACTGTTTTAACTTTAAAAAAAGTAAATCCTTTTGGTCATCAGTGAAGCCTTTTCCCAGCAGTGGGACACTCAGACAAGCTAAGGAAATCCTTTTGTTCCCGTCTCCACGTAGAAATATCTTTAGCAGAAAGAGGAAAATTTTACCATTAATTATATTCTATTTTGATCTAAATACTCTCCTTTACCGCATCAAACCACATTTTACTTGTTTTGATATTCTCTCCCACGTAATAAGCGTTATATCTGTTGCAGAAACAGGAAAAGTTTACCAATTATTATAATCTATTTTAGCGTACATTGAAAGGCGTGTTTGTTTCTTCATGTAAAATCGCACAAACAATATGATAGAGTAGTACTAACTCGAAATACATCGACACAACTACAACTAGACTTAAGACTATAACCATACCGTATTTATTTATTTAAGTATTAGTAACAAAATAATATCTTCTATTTCATTTTTAAAACACAAAGAGCATTTTTATTTGTTCCCATAATAGGGAATAATAAACAAATTAGTCGTCGATTCTGAAAGAAATTGTATTTAGAGTTACAGCACTATTATATTGTTAGTACTTTATGTAAAACTACGAAACAACTAAAACATAACTGCAACATACACGTGCCAATTCGTGACGGAGTTGTTTTATCTCTCCACCATAATATGATGCTATTGTAACGTTGCTTACGTCATACTTGCACCATGTTACACAGTTATGTTTCCATTGTGACGTCCTCTGTACTGTGACGTCAGTGCCCGTGACGTCAGAGGGGAGATGCGTGCTACAGTTATTTTCGTCGCCTACGTCCCTTGCGAAATGGGCCGTGGTGTAATCTTGATTGATATTTTGTTTTTGCAAAGCCTTCTCATCCGGAATGATTGCGTTGGCTTTTATTATTACGTACAATTTTGTTAGTAAAACTATTGAACTGAAATGCAGAGGCGGAGTAGTGGAGAATAATTTCTACTTGCGACTATGCGTGGCACGTTTATATTTATTTTTCTGACTATTTTCCCGGATGATTTCCTCGTAAAATAAAGTTCTTAACTAGCCAACGTTCAATAGTTTCGGAAATGACCAGTCTGTAAACAAACAAAGTTTAGTTAAACATGATTTCAGTCTTCTCGATTGCAAATACAAATCTAATACCGATTCCATCCCACGCCAATGAGCGTTTCGAAAATAAATAATGCAAACACGTGTATATAAAAGTTTAAACAAAGACCACGTTTCGTGGAAATGCGTTCAATGATAACATCTTTTCGACCGCTGCCAAACCTAGTATTTACAATTATAAATAGAATTCGTTATCCACACGTGATGTGGCGACGATTCACGTGCTTATCCCCGGTATCGCTCACTGTAAACCATTAACATTTATTTATTTATCAACATTGTATCACGTGGCTGCCAATTTGATAATTTAGGGTAGTCGGACATTTGCTGATGTCGTTTAAGCGATTGGCTTATCGTTTTAGCTACTGTTCTGCTTTCTGAAGCTATATTTCTGCCTGTTCTCCTTGTTTAAGCTTGAAGGTCGTGTTAAAATCTAGATTTATAAGTAGCCTTAGCAACTGCTATTGTGCAAAAAACTAGAACTAATTAAAATTTTATATCGTTGCTTACAGTCTTATCCTATATTTTCAGCGTTTTTTATCCTTCAATAGCTTCAGGAATTGGACTTTCGAAGTATATTACGTCTTATTCAATAATTTTAATTTATTTTTAGTTTGATACTAGTCTATGTATAGTGAACTTTAGCGGCAAGATTGGGCGTTTTCAAGGTTATCGACTAACGATAAGTCTGGTCTAACCTTGGACGGGTTTATAGACATTCAACGATTACGTACACGTCTGTTAGCGTTTATGTCGTGTGGAATATTTAGCGAGATCGTTTTTATTATGCGTGCCATAATAAGTGGCCGGTCGTTATAACTTTATTGCCATGTTACGGATGCCTGACTTAATAAATCGTTGGATGACTTTTAAATCAATGTTGTATGCTGATTCATTTTACGTTTTCCTAGTGTCGTTTCCATGTGTTTTGTGGAATAGTATTGATATTAAATAATTGTAAAGAATAGGTCCACGTGTATGCGAAGTTGGTAGATAATATAGTCAAGATAATGCGTTGTTGCGGTCAAGATCTCGATTAGTGAGTGTCAACCTTGCCCTCGAAAAGACGACATTCGATATGAATATAATAGAGCTAAGAAAAAACAGCTACAACAATCTGTCTTTATCGCTTCAAGTCTATTATTACTACAAATTAGCCATTACGTCGTTGTTTTTCTTCGTCTGGTTTCACCGGATCCAGTATTAGAAAGATCTTTTCAAGAGACTCAAAAATACCCCTATATCCATAACCCAGATGACAGAAGTCTTCAACTTACATGTTTTTGTACCTTTAGATTCATTTATGTTTGTATATCATTAGGCGATACAAATTATTCACACATATTTAATTAAATATTATCAATTCACAGAGAACGAGATTCAAGAAAAGCTAGAAGAGAAAGTGCTAGAGATCGTGGAAGCGCTAAACGCACGTTCAAACGCAGCCCGTGCGACTGCGTTCCTTCAGTTACGTGCGGCGTTACAACGACGGCCGTTTGATACCGTGCTGAGTGCGCACAGAGCCACGCTCGCCGACCACGTGTCCAGGGCGCTGAGGAGAGGGAAGGATGGCGAGAGGAAGGCAGCAGCTGCTGTTGCACCGCTACTGGCGTTACAGGTACACTTTTATTCTACACCACCATTAATATATGTGATTGTACTGGTTGTATTAACTAGTTGTGTGTTGTTCAGATACCAGGGAGTAGAAGTCGTATTGCCTCGCGTACATCTACGTTCCGATTTGACAGAGATGTCGTAGTATTCTATTCGTGCTTGTAATTTTTTTATGGCCCTCAAGAAATACGTTTGAGCCTCTTCCTTCAACATTAGTAGGCCCTTCCGATATGAATTTAACCTAAAACAAAAATAAACCCGTTTATATTAATTACAACCGGACTTGATAAAATTTATTACATTTGTTATTGTTTTGTTAATAGATTGGCGAAGAAGGCACAGAGGAATTCGTGGCCGAAGTCCGGCCCGCGCTCACAGCTACCGCTACAGACAAGACTGCCTCGCTTGAAACACGATCTGAGGTAAATACAATTAATTTAATACTACCATACTACTATAAAATCCCACCATATTTCCTTAATCATACACGATACGTATTTTTTGCAGAATGACAGATTCTCGATACGACATTATCGATTTCCTATCGATCAAACGTCAATCGTTCCGATACATGCTGTTTTATTTTCCTTACAAAACTTGGTTACAGGTTATATTTTCCACATATTTAAAAGTGTATTGTTTTTACAGTGCTGCTCATCATTGGCTGTGCTGTGCTACTTGATGGAGGACGATCTCACTGAAATCTTGGAGGTTATGCGCGTGTATGAGACCATCTTCAGTGGCAGCTACCTCAAGGTAATAGACTTACCGAATACTCTATCTACATTAAATACTACAAAATGTCATAATCATCCTTAGTCTCTATAAAAATTAAAACTATTTTACTTGGTTATTCAATGGACTTAGATAGCATATCTTTCCTTTATTAAATAATCATCATTTATGCTTAAATATTGTCTGTGTTTTGATTTTATTTTTCTATCAACTATTTTTAAAATATTTTATTTGATTGTCTTTAAATTGCAGTATAGTTCCACGATTTTCATAGATTGAATAATTAGAAGTCAGTATATATATGATGGTATATGATCGTGTCCAGGGTGACGGCAGCGTGAAGGTGTCGGGCGCGGCGGTGGAGGAGGGCGGCGTGCACGCGGCCGCGCTGGACGCGTGGGCCGTGCTGCTGCCGCTGCTGGCGCCGGCGCACGCGCTGCAGCTGCTCAGCTCCGCGCCGCCCAGCTTCGCCAAGCTCGCCGACTTACTTGAAGCGTGCTCGCTCGAGGTAGATGTCCAATTAAATAGTTCTTTACTTCTAAAATTCATATGGTTAAGTGACTTAATAAAAAATCTGGGAGCACGGAAGTGCCCCCGCAAGTCGAGCATCATATTTTTCTTAAAATTACATACTTACACTATCTATAAATTTATTTGTCTTTAGCTGTGTTGTCCACTTTTTTTACAAACTCGTCAGTCTCAATCTTAGGCCACTTCTTACTTCATACCAATCACAAATCATTACATCAATTTCCTCTCGGTTTACTACGTTGTCTACTTCAAAAGATCGTTAAATTTCATCGATTGCAAAAATGATTCTGATTTTGTTTTTTATAGTTAGACTTTTAACTTATATACTAACAAATTATTTTTATCACCAGGTTCGTATGGCAGCCGGCGGTGCTTTAGCCGTAGCATACGAGACAGTAACAGACGGCGACACAGGTGCAGAGACTGAACTTACAGCGCAAGTGGAAGCAATCCTGCCGCGACTGAGCGAGCTGGCGAAAGACTCACACAAGTATCGCGCCAAGAGAGACCGCAAGATCCAACGAGCGACCTTCAGAGATATTCTCAAGTATTTTGAGGTTAGTACACTGAACAATTGTGCAACAAATGGTGTCTTCATTTCTTGAAAGAGTAGAGCTGCATAGTATTCTTTTATTCATATTTTTGAACTTTGACATTCAATACCTAAGCGTCTTAAAGGTGGTCATCAGTTTTGTAATATACGAATATATTGTTTCCCAGGAGGGTGAAGTACCATGCATGTCAGTGCGCGTGGGCATCGAGACGGCGTCCTGGTCGTCATGGAGCGGCTGCGCCTCATACGCGCTGCTGGCGGCGGCGCTGGGCGGCGCGCTGCAGACGCTGGCCACGCGCAGCCCGCGCCTGCGTGCCGCGCTGCAGCTGCCCGACCTGCCGCCGCTCGGCAACAAGCCCGCGCTCAAGCTCAACAAGCTGCAGCGGGTACGTGCACACACTGTCAACTCACACGCCATACCTACTATCTAACGATACCTATCTCATATTGCTGAAAATTAGCTATTTTGCGACGATTTCATAATAACCTAACTAAAATATTATTCTCGTCAAACAACTAACCTGATTACCTAGCAACCCAGTAACAATAAAAAGCAAGGTTAACGATATTTGAAATACTTGTAATGGCATCTCGCCAACTCTTACGACGATGCGGGTTCATGACGAAGCAGACACACCCACACAAACTACTAATAATGATAACTCATCACTTCCTATCCTATTCCACGAAATACAAATTGTACTTACAAACTTTGACTAAAAGCAATATTACTGAGGTAACACTTATTACATCTGATTAATATTTAGTATTTCCATAAAATTAGAAACGTTTTAATCATTTATCATTACATACAACTTTAAGCATAATACTAATAGCAGTGTTTTGTTATATTGCAGCACCTCCAAAACAACGCAGCATGCAAGGCCCGCACGGTGGCCCGCAACAAGAACCGCGACAAGCGCTCGGCGGCGCTGGCCATCTGAGCCCCTCACAGCAGCAGCACACGGTCCAACACTAAAACACGCTCATTGTACGGCATAGTTTAACGCTAGCGTAGCCACTCCACGCCTTATCCGACCCTCCAAAATATAACATCGATGACGAAACCTCGAGTTAATGTTGTCGTAGTATCACTGCCTAAATTACTTAGTTATGTTTTTCGGTTTTATATTTTGGTCTCGTGTGAAGTTAGTGTTAGGTTAACATAGGCTAGTTGTTAAAACCAAAGAAATTCGTATTATTTTGGATAAAACGTTGGAACCGTCTAGTTAAGCATCTCGTTCGACGCTGTTACGTAAATTGTACGTCGAATTCGTCATTCCCTCGCGATGTATGTTTTATATGATTGCGATTGATGTTATCATATCATTTTGTATTATACAAGTTACACTTACTCCATGTCTTGGTGATTTGGGTTCGCGCCTCATTCCGAATGTATTCATATACAGCCGGTACTTACTGTTATGATTTTTAGTGAAAATATTTTACTATAATTATACTTATGTTATATTATTGATATTTTTTTTGTATTTAAATTGACAGTTTTCGTGTGTTGATAGATTATTATTAGATATAATACGTCGCTGCAACATTAGTTTTACATAAAGATTACGTATTGTAAATCAAGTTGTGGAGTAAGGGCGTTTTATTTTTAATGGTTGATAAATTTAATGTTTCCTATGACTTGTACTGGTCATATTATCTCGTAGATAGGTACGAGGCAGGTGCGTGCACGTTGGAGCACGTATAATGACAGTGCAAATCATACGTCTATATATATATAAAGCTTCTCTGTAAATATTATTTTGATTTGTATTCGTTGCTGTTGTCGACACGACTTGTACATTATTAGGCTATACGGATTGTTGAAATAATATTTATTATGAGAACCAATGTTGTGTTTCAATACCTCCATCCTATTCCTGTTGATTTTAATTCACAAAATCTTGAACAAGTGGGAAATAAAAATAAAACTCGAATGTAAACACATGACTAGTTTTATTTCAGACACATAATCGTCCTGTCTCATACAAAGGTTACATCGTTGGTCATACAACAATAAATACATGTACGCTACAGTCACAGTCGGCCCCCGGTGGGTTGCACTCCTGCGCAATGATGACTAGACATACATTATGTTGAAACGACAATTTACTTTTGATAATATACATATACCATGGTATTTTATAGCTAGGGAATATTTACTAATCAATGTCAAATTCTATTTATCTTTCAAAATACAGACTCGGTTTTTTTTTGACCCAGCAATTTTCACAAGAGTTGTCTTATTTTCATAGACATTACATGATGTAAGACAGTCTTTAGAAAAGGACACACGATTTAGTATTATTACAGTGTCAATATCGTGGTGTTACAAATATTCCCTAGTGATAAATAAACCAGGACTTAACCACAAGAATAATTCACTGAATAATTTATTAAGTTGCCATTGATTAATTGCCGAAACAATATAGTGGTGTTTACCATTGGAATAATATAATTATAATCCCCAGACAATTACTTTGTAGATCTTAGCACGCTGGATAAATATAGCATATAATGTGTCATTCGAATTATATTATCAATCAATTCAAGATGTATAATTATTTCTTGTGGCTAAGTAAAAAATTTACACGAATATTAAATAGACATCAAAATTACAGTTTTACTATTAAAGGATCAAGTAAACCAATGACAAAAGGTGGAAATATAAAAATAGGTATTGATCTTAGTATAGTTTCAGTTACATTCGATCATTACACGTAATAATAACTAGACACTTATAAGATTTAATAATTGTCTTTAGACGTATTCTAGAAGATTCGAATACACAAAGTTTTACGACATTCTCCATCCAAGATGTATACAGGAATGCAGCCCAAAGTATTCGTTGCTCAATTTTAAACATTTGATAATAGAACAAGTGGATAGACCTTATCTAAACTTGGTACAAAATGTTTAAGCTCATGTGTCGGACTACTGTAGCTAAACATTGTTGTCGTTCACGTTTTATCAAGCAAATGTACTACTCGAGCACGTGTTTATACGTGTTTTACAGATACGTATGTATACGTATACGCACTTTCGCTCTCGAATACGAACTACGAGCTTCTCAGGACCATTAGTCCAAAGGATTCTTTAGACGATTTGTTCGCGAAACTTTGCTTGTTGCTTCGCCAAATTCGTATTCGACAGCATTGAAAAATAGATGAAAAATCACCTTAGCCAAGTAATAGTTTTTATCCCATACTGACAGTCTACACATTCCTATTCATGTATCATTTTACTCTCAAGTTAAAATCTATTCAGATTCCAATACGCGGGCTATTTGACTGAACCTTTCATACATAGTAAGTGTTATAGATATGAAGTGGAGTGGAGTATTTTAGCTACAGTCCGCCTGTATATCATCAAGACACTCAATACAAATATCTTAACATCTAAACGGCTACATTTACTCATGGTCTCCAATAAGTACAAACATTTATTTGTGAACGAAACTCGAGAGTGACGGCCGTCGTCTCGAGTGACATTCACAGCGACACATAATAACTATAGTGCAATTCCACGATATACTTGCAAAAATATAAATTAACACTTTTAGATAGTAAACGACTAAAATAACTAGACTTTGTGTGTCTCCTAAACGATGAAGGCATGATGGTTGTATGAACCTATCTTTATATTCTTTAAATAAACTATTTCTTTTTTTTTCGAGGCACTGGCAAGCCGTGTCTGGGTGTTACATGTACACAATTCTCCCAGACGGCACAGTACTATTGTCACTCAATCGTTTAAAATATAATCCTCTCCGCTACACGATCTCGACTGGACATAAATAACTTACGTTATTGAAACGAATCACAACATCATGTTATACTTTATTTGCTGTGCAACACAACCGATCAGAGCGTATACCAAATAACGTAGCAATCGTAAGGCAACTTCAGAAGGCAGTAGATCTGCATTATTGATATAATTATAAAATTGTTATAAAATACAAGTAAAATGTACATAAAGCTGATGAAGCTTGAAATAATGATTATATTGTCCTCTATTATATACTAGACAGGCCTTATTGCACTGTTCGGCCAGACGGGTCGTGTTCGCGAACTCAAACTACTCTACTGCCATCTATACTGCAAATGGGGGAACTGTTATACGCTGTCATAAAATGTATGTTAAAACAAGCATACTACGTTCTAAAAGAACGCCAGAACTACCCATATAAAGTCTCATCTCGTTTGAGTTCACGAACAGATAACTATTACTATTAGGAAACGTCTACATAAAATAAAAATCTATTGTAATTGTAAATAAAATATAGGTGACCTAAAGTTTATACAGGGATAGTTGGTCAGCATCAAAACAAACCAAAATTGTCGTTGGACAACTTTTATAAAATTGTTCGAACGAACTTGTACCACGAAAATCGCTGCTCGCGTCATTATCGACACCGTTGTAAAGAACTAACGATAAACGACAGTCGTAATCGCAAACTGTTTTAGCTTACTTTCCTTTTAAGCTGAAGACGAACGCGTATTTCAGAAAAAATGCAATGCTTTGCGTAATCTCAACACGATACGACAATACGTATTGTATAAGCAACTTGACAATACGCTCGACCGCCGTGAGCCTAAAAGGAATGGAAGCTTAAGATATCATTAACCAGCCAGCTCACCAACTATCACTGTTCAAACAACACATGTCTATAGAAATTGCAACGCACTTTGGTAATACAGTACAGTGACAATATACTACTTAACTACACTTATTTAACACCTAACATAGACTTACTGACTTAGGCCATTACAGGGTAGTTATAACTATAAGATTTTGATTACATGAATATATTAAATGTAGACGAATAATATCTTAGGATTATAAAATGGAAAAATATACATTTGTGGAAACGATTGTTTTGATGGAAGTAGGATAAAATGTTTAAAGGATATTTAATTACTAAAGTCATCAAAAGTGGCATTTTCATACACTTTTATCTGCGATCTGAATGCTATAGTTATTTCGTAGAAGACTATAGCAAGTTAAATCATCGACTAGATATTTTAGGTTGCAGAAATGTTCTCATTGCTAAAAGGACGTAAAATAAAAATATAAAGACGCTTCAAGTAAATACCAATATTAAGAGCAGAAGAAAATAAATAATGCTAACATTATCCCTTACTAAACATACATGCATAAATACAATATTACCTCTACTTCTAATATACAAAATAAAATATACATAATCTACTAAACTATAAGAAAACAGGAAAAATAACGTTCTTTGGCATATGTCTAAATAAATACATTTAAATAATTTAACTGCTGAAATAAAAATATGAATATTTCAAGCTGGCAATGTTTTAACTTTGGTGGTGTTACCAAAAATCTTATTTAAAAATGCTTATATTATTATGACTTGTATATAATATTTACAGTATATAATAATTTATTATTATATGATTAGACAACCATTGTAGATGTGAACTTATTTATTTAAGATGAATGAAGAATCTTAAATTGATGAAATATAGTTAGTGATTATGTTAAAATAATATGAGATCTCCTGCCAAAAAATTTACATATATGAAAAAGTATACATTTAAATAATAATGCATATAAGTTCTTTTATCATCATGTGTATTACTGCTTAAAGTAATACTTGTAGGTTCCATTGACAGGAAGACCATGGAATAAATAATTATTTACTAAATACATACATACAATCTGAAATGTGCAATTAAGAAGTTTTTTGTGCTGTAAATAAGTGACTTTTAAGTCAAACGATATGATGGTTGTAAACTTATCTTGAAGTTGGTAGCCTATATACGGAAAAATAAGATTTCCTTGTTTCGATTAAAGTGATGTTATACTATTACTTTTGCTATCGTTTGGTATCTTTAAATCTATATATTATCGTTATATTAAGACTTTAAGGCCAGTCACTGTGGAAATATATAAAATTACTGTAAACGTACTTCTATATGTATATATCTATTGAATGCGGTGAAAATATACCCTACGTTATCTTAAATAAGAAGTTTTAGTCCAATAAGTATAGACATCTATCGGGCAAGGCCCTGGAACTCTTATATATAAAGATACATACATAATTGTATACACTAAAATAATGCTAAGTTCAGAGCCTGTCTATATCCATTCCAAATATACATTCTCGAACAGTATATAACTGTTGTACAAAACCTTCATTCGGAGATCAATATAATATAAACATATATACGTCTTATATACTAACCGCCTCACTATACTCGGGGCATTACAAACGTGCAGACTACGTCATATCATTTCATCGCACTCTCTCGCTCGCACATACACAGTCCTATGATTCTTTTGATTGCTACGTAGCTCGCACGATTGTAGCGACCCGTATAATAAACGTTGTTTAAGCTCTGATAAACTGTATAAAAGTGAAATAGATAAAACACTATAACTAACCAGAGCTTTCACGCCGTTTATTAGTAAGACAGTATGATTATTATAACGTCACGATTTTTATACGTCACGAGAATTATTTATAACGATACGTCACGACAATATCAAAACAAATAGTCGTGATAGTTTATTGAAGTTAAGAAAAGTGTTCAAACCACGCCTACCTACCAATCACGTCGCAGTAAGAAAATTGGCTTAAACTTGATTGGTTGAGAGGTTTTCTTCACGTGAACGTCAAAATAATAGCCCGTCACGATAAAATTATCGTACACGTTATACACCTTAATACGAGATTATTATACATTGATGAATAAATATAAGTGAGGACGTTAATTCGATTTTAATGCAAAATGTCCGTAATGACTAATTATCCAAATCTTTTACTTTATTTTGTTAAATGTTGGTCGACTTTCATTGAGATACGCCATAAACTCATGACCCAGGATTATCGTAAACCCTAATGGTTTTAACCTAAACTAACAGTATGTTATCCTACAGAATCGATGAAATATAATACCGAAAATGTAGAAAGGAAAAATCTTGAAGTTACACCTTCAATGCAAGAAAGTCATAGCATCAAATTATGCAATACGACATAAGCTTTTTTTCTCCCGATCCACTTTTAATGATGGATAATGTTGTATCTTCGATAGAAAAAGGTCATAAGAAGATCTTGAGTTACATTATGCTTTGCTTACACTGAAGGCGACGGCCCTATTTTACGAAATGTATGCTGCCAAAAGTATCATAATTCGTCTCAATGTATTCAACACCGACACCGAAAAATCCACTACAATTATGGAAATACGAACATTTGCCGCATAAGAATAAGGTTCAAATTCAAATAACAGTATGAATTTTATATACCTTGAGGAATAAGAAATAATATAGAAGAGATAGGTATACAACTCGACAAACGCAAATGCATTGAATAGTTGTCGTAAAGACTGACTCAACACTGTGGGAAGGCAAATAATAACGTCTCTTGTTCAATTCTTGTTATGTTCATAGCTTTCGTAGAACAACTGTCATTAGAAAAGTTTGGTTAATTATAACCGTTATATCCCAATAATTTTGCATCTACTCTATCGTTCTCAACTACACATTATCTTACACCCAAGGTATTATAGAGTCTACACACTTAAGTCTGAAACTGTCCACGACTACAAGTCTTGGACATAATTGTCCAGGGGCGACTTTATTGTGTAGACTCCATTAATGAGAGAGAGTAATATTAGGTCGCGGAAAAAGTCTTCACATTATAGTAACTTGTAATAAAATCTTTTCTCTTCACAATAAAACTCGATATTTGTGTACCTCACGAGCTCACTGAAAGAAACCTGATGAACCGTGTACGTCAAGAATCACAATCTTGAAGCCAAAGAGATTTTATTATCAGTTCATACATACTATAAAGCGAAAAGACTTTTTCTCCGACCTAATACCTCAATATACTGTTCAATTTCGTGTTGTTATTACTCTGCAATCCTAGGTTTCTTGCACTCGGGCTCTTCATCTTCCTCCTCGTCGTCATCCCACTCCCAGTCCTGGTCGTCCTCATCAGGTTCAAGGCGGAGAGGCTCTTCTGGGATGTCTTCTTCTTCTTGTTCCTAGATAATAGAAGATTAGGAATAAGATGTTGTTTCTACATGTAACGTGCAGGTGCACGTAATCATTTAATGTAAAACGTATACGGTTACATGGTTTCATTTTATATGAAAATCATTTGTTTTATTTCAGCCATCTGTGCTATCTACAAAGTAAAAGACAATATTAAGGCGCGATTAAAAATTAACTTAACAATCACACTGACAACGCATGTGTTTTCAATGCGTGAGTGGTGTGGTTCGGGTTGCCCGCATACTTAGAACAGAAGATAGCAGTCGGAAATGATGAATACATTAGCCACCTTTACACTCACACACACAGGATTACGCGCGGGAAAGCAGCGCGCTATGCGCTCGCGATTTTCTTCGCGGGTTTGACAGACGAGCGCAGCGCTTGGTCTTTCCTTTCCCCTTGCATGTGCGCTCGTTCACGCAGATTGTTGTTTTATGTGCGATAAAGTGTGTGGGAAATGTACACGGAAGAATATACTTTATAATGTGAACTAAGTGCATGTGTCTCACCAGCACCCGCTGCATGACGGCGATGCAGGGCACGCTGTGGTGCGCGGCCACGCGGCGCTCGATGAGGTACGACACGTACTTTATAATGTGAACTAAGTGCATGTGTCTCACCAGCACCCGCTGCATGACGGCGATGCAGGGCACGCTGTGGTGCGCGGCCACGCGGCGCTCGATGAGGTACGACACGTACTTTATAATGTGAACTAAGTGCATGTGTCTCACCAGCACCCGCTGCATGACGGCGATGCAGGGCACGCTGTGGTGCGCGGCCACGCGGCGCTCGATGAGGTACGACACGTACTTTATAATGTGAACTAAGTGCATGTGTCTCACCAGCACCCGCTGCATGACGGCGATGCAGGGCACGCTGTGGTGCGCGGCCACGCGGCGCTCGATGAGGTACGACACGTACTTTATAATGTGAACTAAGTGCATGTGTCTCACCAGCACCCGCTGCATGACGGCGATGCAGGGCACGCTGTGGTGCGCGGCCACGCGGCGCTCGATGAGGTACGACACGTACTTTATAATGTGAACTAAGTGCATGTGTCTCACCAGCACCCGCTGCATGACGGCGATGCAGGGCACGCTGTGGTGCGCGGCCACGCGGCGCTCGATGAGGTACGACACGTACTTTATAATGTGAACTAAGTGCATGTGTCTCACCAGCACCCGCTGCATGACGGCGATGCAGGGCACGCTGTGGTGCGCGGCCACGCGGCGCTCGATGAGGTACGACACGTACTTTATAATGTGAACTAAGTGCATGTGTCTCACCAGCACCCGCTGCATGACGGCGATGCAGGGCACGCTGTGGTGCGCGGCCACGCGGCGCTCGATGAGGTACGACACGTACTTTATAATGTGAACTAAGTGCATGTGTCTCACCAGCACCCGCTGCATGACGGCGATGCAGGGCACGCTGTGGTGCGCGGCCACGCGGCGCTCGATGAGGTACGACACGTACTTTATAATGTGAACTAAGTGCATGTGTCTCACCAGCACCCGCTGCATGACGGCGATGCAGGGCACGCTGTGGTGCGCGGCCACGCGGCGCTCGATGAGGTACGACACGTACTTTATAATGTGAACTAAGTGCATGTGTCTCACCAGCACCCGCTGCATGACGGCGATGCAGGGCACGCTGTGGTGCGCGGCCACGCGGCGCTCGATGAGGTACGACACGTACTCGTCGTACAGCAGCCGGATCAGGTGGAACGAGCCGAACGACGCTGCAGACCTGCACGGACACGTAGTAAACATTACTGCCATGATTACATGTTAATGTCTTATTGCCTGTTGGTTCAAAGACTCCTCTCCAGCACCTGTATCACATATATAAACATCTGAATAGCCCACATGGAGGCCATACTGGGTCAAAAATTCACAATTCAAGTTCGAATGGATAGTGTGTGGAGTGTCAACATATATGGCACGCAGCACGTGCACAGTCGCCTCGGACACGTCTGTCTTGCGTGTACGGACGCGTGTACGTATACGTATAAACATGTACGTTCATGTATACGTTACCGGAGCGTGAGCTCCCGTATGACAAGCGAGGAGTAGAAGGACCAGTCCAGCAGCAGGCGGCGCGCGCGCGCCGTGTAGTCGGCGCGGCGCTCGTGCGGCGCCAGCGCGCTGCGCACGCAGCTCTCCAGCCAGCCCGCCCACTGCTCCAGGGACGCGCCGCGACCCAGCGTGGCCTGTGGTGTAAAAAATACATTACTTACCCATCAATACATCTCCTGAAATCTACAGTAAGATGCTGTCGATGCTTGTATGAACCAATTTAATTCCAACTAACTCTTTCTGAGTTTATGTTAAACAGTTGTTATAATCAAATGTGTAAAAATAAAGCAATCGGATCGAAACTGCAATAGACCAACATTTTCGAAATTAGTGTCAATATGAGCAAAAATCTTTACCACGAAGTTAAACGTATTTTAGTGTAAATGAGGATCAATACATACCTTGAAATCAGCTTCAAGTTTGTGTGCAGTAGCGGCACTACCACATGAGCACGCCCACGCTGCCTGCTCGCGGACCACGCGGAAGTCCACGCGGTTCAAGTCCGCTAACATCTAAATATACAAGTTATTTTATAAGTTATAAAAAAAGACAACTCCCGCACTAAGAACAGATAGTCAATACATAACGTTCCAAAAAGGAGATCGGCAGATTTCGTACAGCTTAAAGTTTGTGTTGTTTCGTAACAGAATTTGTACCACTTATTAAGGGGACTAAGTCACTTATTTTTATTTGGGAGTATTATTTTTAGAAGTCCGGATTAATTAGAAAGTATTTGTTTATTTAAATAATAATTTTTGGTCCATTTCTTATATTTGTTGACAACTAAAGAAAAAAAATCTCATGAGACGTCACTTTTCGTCTGACGTCTACGCATCCGCCAATTTGCTGTTGTTTTGAATTGTGGTTTTGACAGCATCTGAGCAATTTAGCAAACTATCGGGGCTTCTAAAAATGGACATAACTTTTACCTCCCAACTTTTAAAAATATAAGAATTTTAAAATAAGCTTGTCTATCATATTAGCTACCAATTAAAACAAAAAGTAAACCTAAACATGACATTTTATAAGCTGTACGAATTCTTCATATAAACCTGCCGTTCGCCTTTATTAATTTAAACAAACAAGGCGACTTGAACGCTATTCTTTGGTGGCAGTACATTTACACACAAAAAATAATGTTTCATTTGTCATCTGTAAATTTCAAGGCGACACACACTCGTATGGACCATAGCGTCCATGAGTTACTCTAGTTATAGTTTACTTTAGTTACCTGATGTATCTGGTGGTGGTTGGTGAGCACGGCGCGCGCGGCCTGCGCCAGGTGGTTGAGCGACGTGTAGCGCCGCAGCGCCGCCGCCAGCGCCGCCGCCGCCGCCGCCTGCGCCCTGGCCGCCACGGCCGGAGCACCCCCAGCACCTGCCGCTAGTGCACCCTCCAGGCTCTTCGCGAAGTTACGGATAGACTGCAATGGAAAACTTGTATAAGCGTGGATCATAGGAGACTCATAGGTGAGGAGAGGATCATAGAAGAGGATGTTGCTGCTTAGTATTTGCATTTGAGACTTAAAATGTAAGTGATAGTCAGGATCATTCAAAGCGGGAGGCAAATTTAAGTAAAATCTATTTTTTCTTGACACTGGGAGTTGTGCTAGCTGCAGTATGACGTCACAAGCCGACAGTATGTACCTGCGTGAGCTGCGGCGGGATGGGCCGCAGCACGTCGGGCAGCAGCAGCTCCACGGCGCGCTGGTACAGCTGCAGCTCGGCGAGGCGCAGCCACGCGGCCACGTCGCGCCGGGACGTCAGCTTGCACAGCACGCGCCGGCACAGCGACGTGGGCGGCCGCCGCCAGAAGGCGCGCCGAGCTCGCTCCACTGCGCCTATGTCTAGAGCTGCGACTGCTTCCAGGAATTCTATGCCATGCTCTCTATGCAACAAAACGGACACATTAAAGTCCATTCACAAATCGCTTTTAATCTCAAATCACAGACAGGAGAGCTACAAATTTGCGGCTGACCGGACACATAGTACAGAAAACTTTGGTAAATCCATATAACCATAAATCTAGTAAGCTGGGGAACACAAAGTACGTCATCATAATTAAATCCTATTTTCATTATGTACGTACCTATGATGTCTCCGGAGTGCATCGAGCGCATCGTGCGGCACATCTTCAGGCAGGTCGATGATGCTCAGCGGCGGCGGCTCGGGCGGCGCCACCGCGCCCAAGTACTGGCGGTGTTGGTTCGCTGTGGGGGAGGTCGCGCGCTGACGCTCGCGCGGTCTACCCTCCTAATAAAAATGGCCGTTGTGAGATTTTTGAAATGTAACAGTCCGTCTTTTTCAAGCAAATTTCTTTACATTTACCGAACCGGTCTACGGTGAAGGCAGTCTACATAAGTAACTTATGATTTTATACACATTTTGCCTATTTCTCGCCTGTTAGCCTGTACCTAATTCATATGCTCGACGAACTAAGTTCAATTAGCATGAGCGCGTAAAACCGAAAGAGACGCGTTCCTCTATCGCTAATACTGTTTTTATTGTAAAACGCGGGTAGAAATTCCCGTGACGAAAAAATGCTCAAGTAACTTGACTGGATTAACGAAAATTATCAAACTTGTACTAGTAAAAGGTTAATCTAAAATGCTAATTCTATGTAATTTTTATCGTAAATAATCGTGAAATTTTAATTATTACAGACTAAAACATTTTATCAGACACTTATTTTTTACCAACGAAAATACGAAACTGTGATGTCACTAGACCGTTCTATACTAAAATGTGATATGACACTTAATAAAGAGTAGCTGATTTGACTGATAATAATCAACTACCCTATTTAGTCATGAGCCTGATTCGTTTAACTCACAACAAAATATAATACATGACAAATCTGCATCTCAATTAGATACATTTTTTAAAATATGTTACTTTCCTTTATATTATTAAAAGACCAATTTGCTTCGCAAGGCGCGTAGGAGACGCGGCCATCCATACAAAAAACTCTCTTACAACATTTTTTTTTTCAGATATTGTTTATTAGAGACCTATTAATATTAAAGTATTAATATTAAAATAATAGACTAATTGCTTCGATACGTGCCTCATGTTTGATAGACATATTCGACATCCAATGAAAAAGTCGATAGACCCCGGAGAAAATGTTAATCATCTTGAAGTCTCAAACAGCTATAAATTTCTCAAAATATGAAAGCAGGAACAATATGCTCCAAAAAATATTTACAACTTTGAGATAACCTCGACTGATCTAATTAATTGACTCTATGTCGCCATAACTCCTCATTTCATTATAAGCTATATTACAAACGTTAAAGGTTTCTTTTCCTTATTATTCAACTGTCCAATGTCCATTACAAGATCAATACAGAAACAAAAATAATACGCAAATAAAACATGGCAACGGGAGTACAAATTTTCAATCTGGGGACGCGGCGTCGATTCGCCTAGCAACGCCCAACGCTGAAACCCGGGCAACGGGAGACACAAGTGCGAGCGAGATAGCACACACAAAACACTACAAGAGCGAAAGAGATAGAACGTGACGTCCGAACGAATGCCGACCGTGCAGTTCGGAGTCTGCGAATGAACTGAGTAAGGCTGTGTTAGACTGCCTACGTGTATAGATACAGGTACAAAAGCCTCAATGTACCGTGTGCTATTGCAGACAGTCGCGTACATTATGTAGTACATGCTCCAGACGGAATGGTTCTAGGTATACTTGCACGTTTATAATGCGTATGATGGTTGATCTGTGTACTAGACGTATTATATCCACGTATGAGATTATCTTTGTGTGTTTGTGTATACGAGTTCTGTAAAGCTTTTTAGGTATAAAGTATTAATGCACTTTTGAAGTTAGGAATAAAGAAGTAGTTTTGTATTTGTATGTGAAATATTAATGGCATTGAAATAAATTACAATATAAATGTTGTTATTTTAGCGCTGCAATTAATTAGCATTAAATATGATCCGGGATCCATTTACTTATTAAGACAAATTACACGGTATTTTCAATTTGTAATGAAATAGAATAATTCCATATTGGTAACTGTAGAAAGTCATCCTAGAAAGGAAATAATAACACAAGAAAAATTTGAAACCCGACGCCAAATCCGTTACTTCGTATGAGTTTTCAAACGATCTATGAGTAAGTAGATTTTCAGAAGCTGGCCGCTTCAGCGTTTCAGTTCCTTGAAATCGATCACATACATGTTTTCCGCTATGTTTCGCTATACGCACCATTTATGGTTAAACAATTATGTGGTTAATTCAATGAAAAAGTTCTTATTTTTATACAGGGTGGTAGGCACACGGTTGTTCAAAGGATTTAAGCACTTGGAAAGTAGAAGAACTCTATATTCTATAACGGGTTTTTAAGTTTTTCTAAATTAAGTTGAATGGTACCAATGTGCCAATGTGCTCAATGGTCATATCGTTTAGAATATAACCGTCTGCCTAACACCCATATTTTGCAGACTAGCTATTTTCTGAAAAGAAGAAACTGTTCTTGGATTCCCTGTAAAGTATGTAAAAGACACAGGAAATTTGGTACGCGCAGCGACTAACGGCCAATTTTTTCATCAAAATTAACAGCCAAAGTATAGAGGTAAAGAAAAAATTACAGTCAAATTTGTTCGACAAAAATGTCATTTTTACCTTGGCTGTTACTTTTGACGGAGCCAGAACTGGCCGTTAGTCATCAAAAGTCGGTGGTAAAAGTATCAATTTAATTCCTTCCACCTCCCACTTACCTGCTGGTCTAGAACATCGGTCTTATCATCAACAGTATCATGCTGTTCCTGTCCCTCTTCCCTGATGTCATCGCCGTGGTCTTCCTGGTCTATTCCCGGCTTAGCTCGGATCCCATAGTAATGGTACTTGGAGTTTCCTCGGGTGCCGAGCCGTCGGGTCCGAAGGCCCACGAAGACGGAACGAATGAGCTTGCCGAAGGAGGCCGCGTTGACTGGTTCCAAGCGATGAGTGGCGCAGTGACGAAGGTAATGGGCGTATAGAGTTGAACGAGGAAGAGATACGCCTGTTGTCGAAAGGGATGTTGTTACTTAGACTACCCAGAATCTAAACTCGATTTAACTGTTATATATTTCTTAGGCTTAAAGGACCAAGAAAATCTAAGTAATTGATGTACATAGACCAATATAAAGTTGTACGACGTAGCCCAATTATTGATTGATAAAGTTGATAAACTAAATATGATTGTAATATCTTTTTCTGAAATTGAGAGTACTAAAACGTGATGTGTTATCTAATCGTCATATTTTCTTGTAAAAGCGCTGAAACTCGGCATAAAATAATACAGTAAGAAATAGAGCCCATGGTCATATACCCGTCGGATAAGTAACGGTGGCACTTTATATATTGATAGCTGCAAACATGCAAACTGAACGTACTATAATAAAATGCGTAATATAATAAAAGCCCAGATATATTGTTGGGAATTATAGCGATATTAAAGTCTTTTAGACGTTTTAAACTATAGGGACGCTCAGGCGCGATTCAGTACGATGCGGAAATGTTGCACAGATGTCCGCAACGGATGGTAAGCGTGGAAAGTATAAGGCTAAGTTCATATGACCGCGCGGAGCCGCGCGGAACTTTCGACCGCGCGGTACAAGATCGAAGTAAACAGCTACATCACCGCGCGGTAACAGAACCGAGAAACCGCGCGGTTCAAGAACTAGCGCGTTGGTCGTAGCGTGACGCGCGGAATGACTTAGCTATGGTATACAGATGTACTTAGTCTAACACTGAACGCGCGATACAAATATTTTACTATCCTCGAGAGTATCAACCGCGTCGCATTGAATCCGCACTTAATACAAAATAACACAAAACTAAAAGTCTTACTACTTTTATAAAGTTAATATTTAGTAAGTAATAGTAAGAGATAGTAAAGTGTGTATAGTTACAGGATACGTCACCTTCGGCGGTCTCGTAGTGGTCGAGCAGCCACTGCACGGTGGCGGGCGGCATGCGCGGCGCCGCGGGGCCGCCCGCCGGCGTGGCGGGCGACGCGGGCGCCTCCGCCTCGTCGCCGGCCACCTGCACCATGGACTTTACTATACCACTGACACTAACTTACAACAGTAATCACGACGATAGGTTACAGAGCCCTATGGCTGTCTATCCTTTGACACCGAACAAAAGCGCGGTGCGGAAACCACTGAAGAGGAGCTTTGTGCACTCCTATTAGTTAATATTCTTCCGTTCATCCGCACCGCAGTCTCGCTCTACGTCAATGATCAGGAAGCCTTAAATTACGAAATCGTATTATACCAATTCCATCTGCAGTCCGCTGATAAAAATTACCCACAATACGTAGGTATCCGTAGGTTCTAAAGAATACCAAAACCCTTATCTTTAAATATAAAGAGCGCTTAAAAGAAAACTGAATATATTAAGATAGAAGGCATAGGTTAGGTAATTGCATTGTTGTTGCAGACGACGCCGTCGGCCGGGACGCGGTAACGCCCGCCGGCCGTCGGCATAGCAACGTAGCATTGTTTTACCTGGCTAGCACGCTGAATCTATTGGTAAACTATATAGAGATATAAATTTTATCTTTTGAGTGAACTTATTAGAAAATTTTACAGAAATTTTAATTGAAAAACGTAAATATAACAACACTGAAAAAGAAAATTACCAATACGTAGAAAATACGTAGAAAATATTTTTTTCTTGCACTGTCTGAAGAACCATTGTAAAATGCCAAGATCTTTTGAAATAAGTACGTTATTATTTACTTTTAAGTAGTTTCTTCGACAATCGACCGGCGCTAAACAAAGAAATCACAGAAGCTACTCGGATGATAACGAATAAACTGGAAATTGTACGACAAGATCTTTTTAGTATGAGACTAAATGAGATAAAATTCTGTATAAACATTTGCTTCGCATAGCACACTGAAAAATAACAACAGTAATTACATTTCGAGTAGGTTCAAACTATTTTCCTTTGTTTAAAAGTACCTACTTGTATTGTGTAAAAATATTTACTCTGTGACTTGGTCTTTGGCCAATTAAATTAATTCTACATACGCCCTAATATTTCCTGCATTTATACCTAAAACAAACTAGAACTGAAGAAAGTAACACAAAGCGGCCCTCATACAATAAGCAGAGAGGTTCCTCTTGTCCATGTTCCTATCCCACGTTCAGAAGAGTCAGCTCAGCATGTCATTGTGTTCGTTCTAAAAAACACTGTAAAGAGATTTAGCTGATGGATTTTCCTCCTCGGGAAATACAAAACCTTCCCTCTTTCCTATATCCCAACCAAAATGACTTCTAGATCCACTTATATTTCCTGCAGTTAATCCTGTAATCATCTTAAAACATAAGAAAGTAACACAAAGGAGTCTCCAGTACTCACAACGACGCCATAGGCGGTGTACTCGGCGGAGGAGGCGCCGCCCCAGCCGCTGTCGGCCGACGTGCCCTCCGCGCCGCCCGCGCCCACCGTCGTCACGCCGTACACCGGGTACGAGCGCAACGTCTCCCTGGACGGACACGTACACGTTACAACAATACAACATTAATATCTTTTATAGTATAAGATCTTTTTGTATATGTTACTGGGCACGCAATAAATGATTTTAATTTGATTTTTTTGGAAAATTCTTGGAAATGTAACTGAAATTCGTAGTAATGTATTTCTAAGGAAAACAATGCTCCGAATTTCTTAAGATATCAACTTTTTTAAAATATATAACTTTTAAGCTCAACCCATCAATAATGTAGGAAAAAGAAATCTTGTCTTAAGTAAGTACACCGTGATGTTAGTCCAACAATAATTTAAGAAACGAGATGCAATCTACGCTTTGGTAATCAGAGGACTTCTCTAACAGTAAATTGCATTACAGTTAAAATAAATATAACACTTAGAATATTATTGATATTTATATATGTGTTTTACCAAACAAAGAACTTAGTTTTAATCAGGTATAAAACTCTTTTTTTTTTTCAACTTTAAAAAGGTTCATTTAGAGGGAAAATATCTTCGAGATACTTACATATGAGTTTGATGTCCTTGTGTATAAATCTCCTGTGGTTCAGTGACATACTGCACATGATAGTTGACGGCGTTACCACCCTCGCCTGAAGAACAAACACGATACCATTACACACACAAACAATTAAAAATAACACCTAAACCCCAAGAAAATTAAGCTTTAGTTAATGAAAAAAGAAATAGTATTTTTTGTCGTTATCACTAAAATTGTTAAGTTAAGTATTTACAAGGCAAGATAAAATATAAGTCCCAATTAGAAAATTTCAACACAATACAATCCCTTCAATGGAGTAATTATAAATGAATTATCACAGTGTTAGTTGTGTTTGCAAGCGAATGAAAGGACCTCCTCGTTCGAACTCAGTCACACAAAGAAGGTACAACACTCACAAGGGTAATAGGACCGGTATCGAGGCACCTCCATGCCGCTAGAGATCTCCCAGGCAACTCGCCTCTGGACCTTCACTTCTCAGAACAACATCACCATCACTCACCATCTCCCTCTAACATATACATCTGTCTCGCTCGCTCCCACCCCGTTTTAGTCAATGTAATATATACGTAAGCGATATAATTGTGAAGTTTGTTCTTTGTTTGATTGGGTACATAGTATTTTGTTGTTAATAAACAATCGGGAAGGTGGTGTACGTAGCAACGGTGTCAGGGTGAGCCTTGACTTGTTATTGTTCTGTCTAGTAAGATTCCAGTTGGAATATGAGGGGTGTCTGAGCGGATATTTTAGGATTTCCTTTGTTCGTTTGGTTCAAAGATATTATCATTATAGAAAGTGTTTTTTAAATAAATGTAATACGCTCAGCTTATGATGTATTAAGAACGTTTAAGTTAACAAGAAAATAGGCTTTACAACTATCTCATATATGGTTTTAACAACACTGAATGTATAAGAGTTAATTATGAAATACACACAAACAACACAGCTTTTGTTTATGAGTAGGTCTAATTATAGCCTCTATGTAACAAATCCTGATCAATCACGACACAAATAGACAAAGAAATTGGGATTAAAAGAAGAGCGAAATACATTTTTGTAGTAGTGTAACAAAGACAAAATTCAAATCATCCTTACTTTTAATGCTGTTACCAAAATTGTGACTGATAACAGAATATAAGTAAACAATTTCAATAAAAGTAGAAAACGATATGAAAAATACAATATCACATAGGAAAGACATATACAAAAGCCCTCAACATCTAATATCTGCAAATAAAATTGCGAAACTTGACAAAAGCAGGCAATTTTCGTACCATACAAATCTTCCGTACGAGAGGACAATTTGAAAAAAAGACCTACAAAATATATGGCAATAAGAAGCAATAAAATACAATAATGCGTATGAGCCCTTGTATATAACCGACTAGACATGTATATAGAAATGTTATGTATTAATATAGCTACGTTTGTACGGCGTCGCGACGACACGCGTCATATCAAAGGTAACCAAGCACCGTGATTATCTTTTATACTGCATGTGCATGTATTGTGTGTCGTCAGTCAGGTAGATAATCCGATGGGGTGGGCGCAATTATGCATTATTACTTGTTAGGGCGATGCGCGTATTAATTGGGAACGCAATTACGGTGCTGGTTGTTTGGTAATGTTGATGTGCGATGGGGAGATGTAGCTTTATTCTTCACTTAAATAAAAATATTTTTTAAAGTGAAAAATATACTGAAGTTTCCAATATGATGGCTGAGGCACGAATAAGAGCATGCTTAAAAACTATAATTTCTTCCAATAAGATAGGCAAGGAATATTTTTAGTGATATCTATATAATTTACTGATATTAAATTATCAATAATTTCTGTACTGTTCATTCATTAAAGAGCCTGGTAACTATCTAATAAAGTAGTAAAGATATTAAAAAATCAAATGCTTCTAATATATTATTATAATTATATCAAATACTCCTGCAACATGAAAAACTCTTGTAATACTTTGTATTATCTTTTCAAAATAATCAAGATAATTTATCTTCATACTCTTATCCAAGACTAACCTTAATCTATGCTTATCTAACAAATGTATGTTATCAATACAATTTACCTATCTTCAGGGGCCGAAACAAGTTCCATGATCAAAAATACTGATTTTACTGACCAAAAATTCAAAAATACTGACCAAATACTGACCATTTCCAAACCTTTTTTTGGGTGAATGGTGTGAAATATAAAGCTTATTTTCAGTTATTGGCCTCCACCATCCCCATAGACAACCAGCACCGCCTTTTTATTGTCTTAATGTTCAATAGACTCCAAAAAACACAAATAAACCCTAAAAACGCCAATAAACTCCAAAAATTCTAATAAACTCCATTAAACTCCAATAAACACCAAAAACTCTAAAAAACTTCCCGTCTTACGAATATTCGATCAGGTCTTACGAATTTTCGATCAGGTCTAACGAATTTTCAATCAGGTCTAACGAATTTTCAATCAGGTCTAACGAATTTTCAATCAGGTCTAACGAATTTTCGATCAGGTCTAACGAATTTTCAATCAGGTCTAACGAATTTTCAATCAGGTCTAACGAATTTTCAATCAGGTCTAACGAATTTTCAATCAGGTCTAACGAATTTTCAATCAAGTCTAACGAATTTTCGATCAGGTCTAACGAATTTTCAATCAGGTCTAACGAATTTTCAATCAGGTCTAACGAATTTTCAATCAGGTCTAACGAATTTTCGATCAGGTCTAACGAATTTTCGATGAGGTCTTAAGAATTTTTTACGAGTTGAGAAGTTTTAACCCATTCCAAAAACGTGCGCAACGCCGCTAAACAAGCTTTCACTCCAAAAATATTGATTTCAAATACACTAGTCACAAAAATTAAGGGATATAAAAAAAATCAACATTTTTGGGTGATTTTCAACAAGCTGTAACTCCGAGGAAAATGGTCGTACAGAAAAAATAAAAAAAATAATTGTAGCTCCAAGTGTCTTGTTTTTAGATATGACGATGAAAATTTTTTGTCATGGCCAGGTCTGGAGAAATACTACGAAAACTACCGAAAAAATTTTTTCCCGTCCAAAAAATGGTCCACGGGCTTAAAAAAATATTTTTTGATTCTTTCGTTCAAAAGTTCTTTTAGAAATTTTAATCCTCTTTAATTTGCCGTATTCAAAAAGCCTGTCCGACGATTTGCCGCGGAGTTATCGTCAATCAAAGCAAAAAAGTTCTTTTTGACTTTGATATTCAATAACTCCGGAAATAATGATCGTACAGGAAATCAAAGGAGGGTTTTGAAAACTGCACAATATTCTCTATAAGAAAATGTAAACATCTTTAAGAAAAAAAAAATTTTTTTAATTGAAAACTCGGACTGAAAAAAAGACAAAATTTCGCAAAATTAAGGATATTTGGATAAAAAAGCAAATCGCAAAACGAGAGATCGTCTATCGCTGCCATAAGACACTGGTCCACTGTCTACGACCCCAATCGTGATGTGGTCATGCGCATAAGCCAATCGGGCTCGACGATGTCGTGGAGTGAGCATAGGCACGCGATTTGCTTTTTAATCGAAAAAATAAAGATTTTAGAGAGAAAAAAGAAAAATTTATTAAAAAAATGAATAAAAATCACTAAATTGCAAAATTGATTTTAGCAAAAACAAAGAATTTGAAGCTTCGGGGCACAACGAAAAAAAAATCGCGGCGCTTTGAATTTTTGAGGAATTTTAGGGGACACTTTGACGTTGAAAAATTACTGACGATATCCTTCGTTCATCCATTTTATCCAAAGTTATACCAAGTTATCCAAATATCCTTAATTTTGCGAATTTTTGTCTTTTTTTCAGTCCGAGTTTTCATTTCAAATTTTTTTTTTTCTTAACCATGTTTACATTTTCTTATAGAGAATATTGTGCAGTTTTCAAAACCCTCCTTTGATTTCCTGTACGATCATTATTTCCGGAGTTATTGAATATCAAAGTCAAAAATAACTTTTTTGCTTTGATTGACGATAACTCCGCGGCAAACCGTCGTACAGGCTTTTTGAATACGGCAAATTAAAGAGAATTAAATTTTCTAAAAGAACTTTTGAACGAAAGAATCAAAAACATTTTTTTGAAGCCCGTGGACCTATTTTTAGGCGGTAAAAAATTTGGAATTTTTTTTTTCGGTAGTTTTCGTAGGATTTCTCCAGACCTGGCCATGACAAAAATTTTTCATCGTCATATCTAAAAACTAGACACTTGGAGCTACAATATTTGTTTTTTTATTTTTTCTGTACGACCATTTTCCTCTGAGTTACAGCTTGTTGAAAATCACCCAAAAATTTGTTTTTTTTTTATATCCCTTAATTTTCGTGACAAGTTTAGATGCTATTTTTTGAGGTCATGTGATGCTTCAATATATGTGTACGTAGTAGATCATCCACATACACAGAGTATCCAAAGCAGCCCTCAGATATCATCACATGACAAATCGAGAATGTAAGATTGGCCAACAGCAGAGGAAAACCAAAAAAATATATTGAATTTGGAAAAATACTGACAATACTGACCGATTTTCGAAAATACTGACTTTTACTGACCAGGTCCAAAAATACTGACTTTTACTGACTTTACTGACCTGTTTCGGCCCCTGTATCTTACAACTGTCTACCAAACTCATTACACAATCATTTATTGACTTGTAAAACAAGAAGCCAAACAAAATACTTTAAAACCTTGCGCACTCGCATCACCCCTTTGTGCTTTTCAAATTGATAGACCACCCTTATAATAAACACGACCTTATCTCAAAGCAGTAAGGTTTCATTTAAATAAACAATTTAAAAATATAAAACTACCTTTATTTGAGTATGCAATTTCTAAAAGGGCACATGTTTTAAGTATTTATAATAAGAGATAAGGCCTTTTGAAATTGCATATACTTTTATTAAAATCGACGTTTTTATGTACACGTGATAAGGTTGAATTTTGGACAATAATTTGGCATAAAAATAGGGTGCATTTAATAAAGCACAATGCCGACAGGTAGAGATAATCAGATGTAAGGGTGATAGATAATCACTTTGTTTGCAGTCCATCAAAGGTTTCTATAGTGTATCAAGTCGAGTGGAAACGAAGGGATCATTGCGGATTTATTTCAGAGATGAATGGTGACTCATGGTCAAAGGCAGAGATTTTTTCTTTTGATATTATTACGTTATGTATGAAAAGGACAATAGTTTTCATGTTCAGGTGGTACTGTTCCCAATGTGATAAGATTTAAGTTAAACAACAAAAATTGCTGATGAAATTTTAGTGCTTCATGTCGAGTTTCCAGCGACACAATGAAAAGCCTTTATAAGGCATCATAATATAAATCAAATAGTTTTCAAAATTCAGAAACGTATTACTACGTGAATTAATAACTAGGGTTTGGTCAACCCGAAACTAACCCACTGCTGGGCAAAGGTTTCCTTTCGAACAAGAAAGGGGTTAGGCCTTTATCCAATAATAAGCGATATAAGGACAGTGGTCAAGTCTAATGGCATTCTCAAATGTCCAGAATATAGGCTTTTATTCTTACAAATGTATTTCATAGAAACAATGTAGTAATCGACTCGGTGGACTGATGCTATCACTATTCACTATTGATCGCAGTAGCAAATGAGTCAGTAATAACACAATGTTAGTCTATAATCACTACTCACAAGACCTTCGTACTTATTTCTAAGTTATAAACCTAATTTTATTGCAATAATGACGCACACACCATGTAGAAAAGGCAGAGGTTTATCGTAATCTAAAATTCATTCGATTATCGTGGACATTATTCAAAAATTGCAGGGTTTTGTAGTGCAGAGAGCTATTCTATGTTTATACAGAAAGTTTGCGATAGTTATTGTAAAGCATTTAAATTGCAGAAAAAGAGACCAATAATTTAATATACCTACTTAAAGCTCAACAGAAAGTAGGTTCTGTCAACAAGACTAGGCTTCCCAAAAGACCTAACAAAGCTATCTTTGTTATTATGAACTGCTAAAAAAGTAAGAATAAGGCTGAATAAAAGAATACCAAAGTAAGTGAACTACTAATGAATTACATCACTTCTAAACTTATAGGTATGTGTAATGAGGAAATGATCCACTAATAAGATTGTTTTTCCTATATCTGGATTTGATTGCGGATGTTATCTTATTAGTTTTCCTCATCTCGTTAATTATTCCATATTAGATAGTAAATATAAACAAACATGTATGTATGTACTATGAATTGAAAATGATTATGCGAAAAGGTAAGGGGACCATGATGACTTCAACAAAGACCCGAAAAAGACAATTGAAGAAGCTTAAAGGTAATGTGTATCACGAATTTAAAATGGCATTGAAATGGACAATTGGTTAGGCCCGAAGATCGAGAAAAAAATATATGTTGAACGAAAGTGGAGCATGGAATGAACGAATAACGCAACGAAAACCCCAGGTTAGTATGTAGTTAGATGACGTCATCCTTATACAGTAATGGAAGAGACTGGCACACGATCGGACGAGAAGATCCTAGAACTCTTCCCCACGCGTAGACTGAATGAACAGACTAATGGAAATGAGAAGTAATTTTGAATCACAGATAGTATTGTAAAGCTTCAAACTTTAGTATGAAAGTTCCTTAGTTGGCTAAATAGTTGAAAAATATTATTAGTCTTCACTACATAGTATAAAACAAAGTCGCCCATTTTGTCTGTAGTCCCTTCGTATGCATAAAACTTTAAAACTACGCAACGGATTTTGATGCGGTTTTCACTAATAGAAAGAGTATTTTCTCCGACAGGTTTTTATATATAATTGAAATACATTGAAACTATATTAGCTGAGTTATAGCGATTTATGTCCAAGAAGTCAGAAAAATAATCTAATTGAAGATTGCATTTGTGCGTGCGCCGCTTATACCGTTGGATACAAGTAAGAACAATGTATAGCAAAAACATTGGTCTTTATTAGTTCTACAAAAAAGTCCGCGATGACATATATCCAGCTTTTTTATTTAAGTCACAAAAACTACTTTTCTGTATTAAAAAAACATTTAATTCGTTGGGTGATGTTTAACTGGTGATATAACCAATAATACATATATCCTTATCAAAATAAGTAAGTTCATCATCACGAGCATTTAATTTAGATTATTTTTGCGGTTTACAGTGTGTTATTTAGACATATAGTTTAGGAGATATCACGATATTAGTATTGCGGCACGGTACGGGCCGGCCGCGGCGGCGGGGGCAGCGTCCCTATAAATAGCGTATATGTAGTGATTGTGTACAATTCGCTTTTAAAACAGAAATGTACAATTGTAGTGCATTCGGTTTATCACTGTACATTTATCTTTTAAACCCTGAATATGCCGAAAACTGAAATCTATACTATATCTATACTTAATATTATAAAGCTGAAGAGTTTGTTTGTTTGTTTGTTTGTTTGAACGCGCTAATCTCAGGAACTACTGGTCCGATTTGAAAAATTCTTTCAGTGTTAGATAGTCCATTTATCGAGGAAGGTTATAGGCTATATATCATCACGCTACTACCAATAAGAGCAGAGTACGGGTGAAAAATGTTACAAAAACGGGGACAATTTTGACCCATTCTCTCTTATGTGACGCAAGCGAAGTTGCGCGGGTCAGCTAGTATTATCTAAAACCCTTTACCAGTTGCAAAAACCCATGCAGTTAAAGCCATGCACATTTGAAGCGAAAATAAAAAATAAAAGACTTGCTTTCTTGATCACTGAGCTCTTCAACCTTGACCAGTGGAATGGCTGCTTCGCTCCAAGACTCTTGCACTTCACGGCACACCACATACATACATAACATAAATAAATGTGCCAACAAAATGGTGCATCACATGCTCACATACGACAACTATTTGCTCTACTGTGGGTACTAGCTACAACATTCAAAAAAAAATCAAGTAACATAAAATCATTTTGGGGTAAAAATACGCTAGGTGTCGCTACTTAGGCTGTAGTTTTCTTGTGATGAACAATGACCTGACTTTTCTTTTATTAGATATCTTTATTCGACCATTAACTTTGTCATTTGGTAATGTGTTTCTTTTATGTGTGAAAAAATCGGTACTTGAAATGTAAAATAATGGGGCTTTTTCTGTTTTTCAATCTATTTCTAATACAGAATTTTAAAAAACCTACAGCTTAACATTAACTGTTGAGAATGTAGTTGCAGCCAAATGTAGTATAAATATGAAACGAACTAAGGTGGTTTTCTGCTAGATAAGATCTTCGTAACTATAATGTTGAACATAAAACGTGTATAACAAAAGAAACTATACAAAAATACATCTAGGTGCAAAAGTACTGCAAATAACATGGAAATAAATACTAGTATTTCGGATATTTACCAAGTGAATCGCTTGCAACGGTGATGTAGGTGTGTTGTCCGTCGGTAGTGGGGCTGGAGTGACCCGAGCTGTCGCCGTTCACCTCTACCACGGTGCTCGACACCTGAGGACACGTTGTGATGTTCATGAGCCAGGGAAGTAGCAGACAGACCATCATCAGCCTTGCTGGACTCTTAATTCGCAAATAATGTCTTAGTTTCTGATACTTATGGTGCTACTTAAAAGGTGTGTCGAAGAGATCCAGTTTCTAAGACATCGACCACCTTAAAAAATAGGCGGCCCAGTAGCCAATCCAAGTAAAGCAGATGGGAATAAACCGTTTTACGCAACTGTTGTTGTCGAAAAGAAAATTTACAAAACTGTTGTTACGAAACTGAAATGTTACTTAGGTTAACCATTATTATAACCATAGAAACCATGGATAACCATTTTCGGAGTGACTTAGTTTTGCAATCGCTGACAGATGGTTAAAATCGTGAGGTAGTTCCATCTGCTGTCTAATAATTTACCAACGGCACAGAAAAGCGTCGATCAGCTCCTTCAATCCCAAATCGAAATTTCAAAGATACCTCCCTAACACCATTGATAAGAAAAACTATAAGTAATTATTTGTAAGTGTACGTAAAGCATATTACCTGTTGCATAGCGTGTTGCAAATGTATAGAGTTAGGTAATTCCGGTATGACGATCAGCTCGCGGACTGCAGTCGGTGATCCACCCCCGGCTGCGGTTCCGCCCTATACACGTAATTACATTTACATGTTTAAGTGAAACAGACATAAAATCAGCAATTCTATTTCTTTACAAATGTGAATTTTAGTTTTGATGGCTTGAAAATTATGTATTGTCTTCTGTGGGAAAGTAGTCTTCTTGTGTTATATTACGCAGTACATATAGGACCTAGAAACTATACTTAGGCCGTTACAAACGTGCTAACAACGTCATAATCAAGAGAATCATACGAATGTGACAATGTATAAGTGTGAGCGAGAGACTCCGATAATATGACATGACTTAGTTCGAACGTTTGGAATTGGCCGAGTATAGTTTAATTTACATCTTGGAGCATATAAGATGGCTGTTATGTATTAAAATTTTACCTGTGTAGGAGTCGCTAGCCTG
Source organism: Anticarsia gemmatalis (assembly GCF_050436995.1). Classification (NCBI taxonomy): domain Eukaryota; kingdom Metazoa; phylum Arthropoda; class Insecta; order Lepidoptera; family Erebidae; genus Anticarsia; species Anticarsia gemmatalis. The sequence continues at coordinate 12,571,590 of NC_134749.1, read as the reverse complement.
GCGGCCATGTCCGGCGAGGCAGGCGGCGACGATTCCACTAGTACTTCGTCGCCAGCACACTCAAAATCTGAAGACAACCATGTTTTATATGTAAATAGAAATATCTTAATAAAATATAGATGTATTTTTTTTTTTTAAAGCAGTAAAGTTCAGGAGCATTTTACTGAAATCTACATCTCATCATCTTACCTATTGAAATGAGCCTAACGAAATAATTTGAAATCGGAAGACTAGATCAGTTAACTATATGACTAGATAATTTAAAATTACAACAATTTAATAAGAAGCATAGGAAATATTTCATAAAACAACTAACTTACAGATATTTTTTTACCAGATAGGTAATCTGGTAAAAAAATATTCTCTTATAAAACACAATCATCAAAAAATGCTTGTTACCTGTTTGTGAAAGTAACTCAATATTGCAATTATATTGAAAGCAATACCTGCCAACTAATTAGAGACATTTCAATGTGGGGTGGCTCTCCCCTTGTGCATGTTTTGCAATTAAATATAGCACTAAGAGATCACTGTTACATGATGGATTATAAACTATAAGAGGGATTATTTGAACACATTTATTTTAACAGCATGAAATAAGTTGCAAAGAAATATTATGTAAGTTAAATTTTTAGTCAAAGCTTGACTGGAATTATAATGTTTTAATTTAAAGATGTAACTATGTATTTAAATTTATTTTACATTTATTAATAGGTTTTATGAGTTTGTATGTGAATTTTATTCTAGAAGAAAAACTAGTCACATAAGGAAAATTTCATATGAAAATTAATATTAAGTTGCAGAGACCACAAATAAGCAATAAATCAAATATATAATTAAAACACAATATAAAAACAAAATGATTCATCTGAGTTATTGCATAACACTGTCCCAGGTGATAGAGATGTTATTGATCTGCCGGGAGCAGGGGCGGAGAGTATCCGCACAGCGTAACCTGGCAACACCTTATCCATCCCTCCGCACCTTCACTCTCAATAAACATCTATACAATAACACTCACTTTCTAAATAAAACACATTCTCAAACCCCATCTCAGACATTTTGGATACAAAAATGATTTTAACTGGAAAATATCACTTGAACACAACAGTTCCACATTATTGTGACTATACACTGATTTGTATGACATCAAGTATTGATCAAACAATGGTATCTATGTGGTAGCTAGCTTGGCAGACATGTTGCCTAGTGTATCTGTGACTTCTGTTTTTAATGTATTGTGGTGTGGGCTCACGGAGGTAGTGTGTGTGTAATTTTGTCATAGGGTCAGAGTGGGGTGCTTGCAGGTGCTTTGTTTCGGTTGAGTGACACCACCTGCCATGTGCCACCATTGGTGATGCATGACTGGATATTTTGTATTGTATATTTAATTGTTGTGTTGTAATAATGTTTAACTGCCATTTTATTTTTTTATACCATAGGTAATTATGCAATCAATAATGTGTAATTGTCATAATATGTGAAATGAAGATAACTTGCCAAATTATTAATTTTCTTAGAATTTGATTATTGATATTTTTTTAAGTTTATTATTTAGGTTTATTTTGAGTTCGTTTCAGAAATAGAAGAATATGATATTTATTCGCTAAATACTTAAATTTAGAGTGTTTTTAACAAATATTGCTCCTGATATTCGCAGCTTCGTGAAAGGTACTTGTTATTGGATTTTACCTGCGCATTTACCGGCCCCCTTATGTAAGGGGAAGTATATAAATATCTGGAAAGTTAATTCCGCAGGTGAGTAAGGCCGGCGGGACGTGTGCCGTGCCAGGCGCCGCCGCCGTATCCCTCCTGCTCCGATAACTATGATAAAATTGATACGCGCCCGGGATCGTAGGGGGAGCTCATTTCGGACGCTTCCCGCTCAGGGAAGGACGCGTATTATTAACAAATCATTCTATTAACTTTATTGAACATTATCAGTGCAATATTTCAGGTTATTGGTGAATTATTACAGCAAGAATTTATTAAACCTACCTGCCATCCATACCTCGAACTGTCAAAATCATTATTGTTCCTTCGTGAATAATTAGATCACGAGTATTAAATGTTTTACTATGCTGTTTTTACATGTAACTAGCAATAGTTTTGGCAATTTTTATGTAACACGATAAGAAATGACTTATCAATGTTGTTGTCTTGTAGCTACACCCGTTTCCTAGGCTACGGACACCCCGGCCAAATTTCAAGCTAGTGATGTGTGCAGTTCCTGTTTAGTTTTTTTTTTAGTAACTACTAGTCAAACATCACTAGTATTAATAAACTACAAACTATTTAGGAACTTTAGCCAAATTGTTGCAATAAAGTCCTTAACATCCAAAGTATTATAATGCTTAATTAATTAATAAAACTTGCGATAGTATAACATCTTACTGCTTCTGTTAAATTAAGTTCTTATGTCATAAATTTGTAAATAATAAGTATGTTCATCCAGGATTTATTAATTTTTTTTTTTTTAGCATTTATATTTATTAATATCTTTTACCACACACCTTTAAATTAAACTAGTCACAGTCACGTAAAAGAATTTACATAAAGAATTAACTATTAGTTTCTACCCGACAGGACGTCGGCCGACGATAAAATAATAACAATGAAGGGTTATGTTTTAGCTCCCATAATGTAACCATGCCTGCATTCGAGATCCGTTGAATTAGTTTTATTTATTTTTTTCAAGTAACCTTTGTCTAAAGAAAAACTTTTAAATGTTCCAGAAATCTTTTTTGTATTGACTGTAACGGACACAGATTCGTTAACACCTATTCTTGTTAATTTAATTAAAATGGAATTAATTAAATTATTTCATTACCTTCGAAATAGTTGACCTCAAAAATTAATACAGAGTTATTCGAATCATCTTCAGTACATTCTATTGGCTTTGAACTACTCATTTTGTTCATCAAGATTTATTTATACAAACTTCAAGTACTTTGCCTCGAGAGGTAGAAATACTCCAAAGTATTTTTATCACCTTGGTAATTATTTATTTACTTACGAAACTTGAAGATTGAGAAAATGACATTTGCAATCAATTTATTTTTATCTCTTAATGGTCGGTCAAACTGCCAGCAAAATCTAGAAGGCATTTTTTGAGTTTTAAACCTTTTTTCTATAGTTCAAGGAGGTTTAAAAATGTTAAGGCTTCATATTGTATCGGCCATAACATTATTCCAAGAGGGACCGAATTTACTCTTTCAGAGACACTTTTAAAAAGAATAGGTAGCCTTTTCTTTCTCCAAAACTATAAATAGGTAATCATCTTTAACTCGAAGAGAGTGTCTACAACAAAAAACATCAAGTAGGTACCTATTTGTTTTCATAGCTTTTCAATCAATAGTTTTGCTTTATAAATATGTAGGAACCGCTTTAACCCCCGACTTCGTCCGCGCCTCTTGTTGTCTGGAAGGGGAATGAAGTAGGTACATAATAGCAATATGGCGTTGTATTAATATAGATTTTCCGTGGAAATCAGAAAATTCGTAGCATTAAAAAGTGGTCTGTCTGGACTAAAAACCAATCATATAAATCTATTACACAGGTTCGGCGTGAAATAAGGACAAACAAAACATTTTTTAAATTAACTTACTAAAATGAGAACGGAGTGATTTTATATTTTACTAGCTGACCCGGCAAACGTTGTTTTGCATTGTAAATAAAAAAAATATATTGTCACTTAGGGGTATGCAAAATAGATGTTGGCCGATTCTCAGACCTACTCAATATGCTCACAAAATTTCATGAGAATCGGTCAAGCCGTTTTGGATGAGTATGGCAACGAAAACTGTGACGCGAATATTTTATATTTCATATATTTTTTTTTTTTGGGAATCTAAACCATTCTCAGATCCCCTTAAACACACACAAAAAAAATCATCAAAATCGGTCCAGTCGTTTAAGAGATGTTCAGTGACATACAAACTTACAGAAGAATTAAATATATTAAGATCATAAGTATTAATAGGAATAAATTGAGAAGTGGAATCTCGAACGACTTTTTCCTACATTTGCTGCATCTGATTCTATCCGTAAATACTAAAGTGGTGCAACTATAGATATTCCTATAGAATTTCAAGGTATAGGTGTCGCCAAACCTCTTATTTTAAAGAAGATTTTAAAGTAAGCAAATCGAACGTAGAACCAGCCCAGAGCAGAATACCGTTGGTCGACTGTGCGACACATCGGGGATCGATATTCAATAGCTCTCGCTGTCGCGCCAGGCAATTCTTTCCAAGCGGACTTAAAATTGCTTCATTACGCTGTAACGAAATTGTTTAAGTTGTTCGGCGACACATGATATAATAATATGTAGCTATAAATATTGAGATTTTATATAAAAATAAATAATATTACGGTTTTTTATGGCAGCACTGAAAACGTAATGTCAAACGCTGACATGAGTGACGCTGGCTGTGTTCCGATTTTTGTGGTTACAATTTTTACATTTTTATCGTAAGAAAGAGAAAGATTAAAGGCAAATTACATACGATTGAAAGAAGCAGCAAAAGTAGTACAATGTTTCTCGTACAAAACGTCACCTCAAACAGTTGTTTTTGTCTGTCATTGGTATCATGCTGATAAATTAATATTTTTGTAATTTACACGCAGTGTTTTGTGAAAATCAAGCAATATTGAGACTATTCAAAATGAAAGTCATAGTAAAGAAGTTGCAAGGTGGCGAATGTATTTTGGAGGTGCGATCGGTGACCGAACATTTAGAATGTAAATTTTTATGGTTTGGTATCAAGTAACTCATCTTTACTTTTGTTTTAGGTGCTTCCAACTACACATATTTTCGAAATTAAACGACAAGTTGAAGAGAAGTTACATATACCAGTCGAAGAACAGAAATTGTTGTTCCTTGGCCGAACATTAGTTGATGAACAAACAATTCAAGCATACCCCACCATAAAAGATGGAACTAAATTAAACTTAGTGGTTAAAAAACCTGAGGGTCTCCATGAGGCCTCTGTAAAGCATTTCAAAAAGATGGGCATGACAGATGGAGAGGCATTATGTGCAGCTAATCGACTTATAAAAATTGTGCAAGATAAATTCAATAGACTATCATGGGACGATATTGATAGGCTATCACTAGACTGCTTGTTAGACGAGACCGGCCAACCGCGCGCGCCCATCGACGCCGACGGAGATTGTGACGATATGTACAGTTTGTGACCTGAGACATTAATAAATATTTATAATGTTTTCTGTATTTTAAAATTACTAATTTAAACTCAGATTCAATAAGTTGTTTAGCAGCTAGCAGATTGATAAAAGTATTTTTAAGAGGTCTAGTGTTAGTGTTGCTGTATGTATATTGTGTAAGAGTTATTGATTTTAAATATAACAATTGGATTTTTAGTATAGTTTATTTCATACAAGTTGCAATTATTGTTCGAGTTTTTATCATATTTATATGAAAAAGGCTTAGATGTAAATATTATGTATTTATTAGTAATATAGATTACTAATGTTCTATTTAATATTTTTGCTATCTATAATAATACTGTTGAAATGGTTGGATTGAACTGTATATTGTTTTAGTGGCAGGAGAATGAGAAATCAATGAGAACTCTTTTGTATATTTAATTTCTTTCTTTTTGGACAAAACTGAAATTCTAATGAGGTCATGAATAAAACAAGTGTTTCATTATTCATGTTATTATTACGTCATGCATTGTTTCATACCAATCTATAGTATAATACAATATGATGGCAAGTAACACACTTGGACAGTGCCTTTGTCGACAGGTAAAAAATTAAATGCATCAACTTACCAACTAATGTAAGCCAATTAATGGCCAGTGCCATAAAACATACAATACTTTCCTTACTGAGTACTAATAATACATTTGTATGAATGGGACAAGTTTAAAATTAAAGTTCACATAGTTCTGCTCAAAGTCTTACATCTGTATTTCAAATCAAACTAGATGAAGAGAGTAAAGGCTGAAAACACAATCCACAAACTGTATAAGATACATAATAAATACCAAAACACAGCTATAACATAGAATGTTGATAGATCTTTAGTGTTCGAAAATTGGAGCAACTTTCTAATCTTTTAGCCTTTCACCATTATTTTAACTATGGCTATCAAGTTGAACTATCACAATCAGGAACTACAAGAAATTGCAGTTGAAGAATGTTTTTTATATATTACTTGCCACATACAAAAAATCAGTAAGGAAATATTGTACAGAGGCACTGGCAGAACAATGAATCAAACTTACTTGAGATAATTTGAGATAAGGCATGTAAATGTTTTGCAGAACAACCATTGTATTGCTAACTGTTGAAAATGCCTCTGCAGGAGCCGTTCTAGTGCCAACTTAAGACTAGATCTCACAACTGATTAACGTCGTTATGACAATATTTACATTTATATTTTGTTTAATAATATCCCTTTTTTATAATCAGATAAAGGCAGGAACAGGTTAACTTGAATATGAGATTTTCTCGTATTTATTACTGAAATTCATTCCATTGGGGAGGGGTCATTGAACTCTCCCCCATTCAAGTAGAAAATTCCATAAACAAAAATGCTTAAATGCATAGATTTCAATTCAGATACTCATAGAATATGCAATTTATATTTTTACTGTAGTATCAAATTCTGAATCACAATACATTTTCTCGGAAATTCAAGAGCGAAATACCGAATCGAATATTAACCGTCTTTGCAAAAAAACTGGGATATTATTATACAAAACAACTCTTAACATACTAGACATTTATAATATCAGTACACAAAACCACGTGAGTTACATTGTGGCAAAGATACGAACCAACCGTCAGACATGTTGGTTACGTCTTCTATAGACAAACGGTTATACACTAGTGCATGCTGCCTACATCCTGCTCCAAATTACGTATGTACCCTCCGAAGAAATCATACAAAAATATATTTGAATAGAGACGAATTTTATACAAAACTTTACTGATAGACTGACCCAAATTAGAATGAGCTCTTCCCATAGAAAAATATCTTAAATTCTTAATAGAACAAGTTTCATATTAAAGAGCTAAATAAACGATGTAAAACTCGTACATTTGCGGGCCTTAAATGCGATGAATTTAAAGGTTACGATAACTTTTTCACAATCCTATGTTTCGAGACAATGGTCAGTGACCGAAAACCAATAACCCCTTAAATTTTTATCACATTGTAAAGTCATATAATATAAATATTGAAAAATAAATAATAATTTAAGCGTATGAAATAATATGTTTGGAGGGTAAACTTCGAATCACAGAGGCACTTCTCTTAACAAACCTACGTTCAAACGATCACAACCTTATTATGAGCCTATTCTCATACGATTCAATTCTCGCACATATGACAGTAAAAAAACAAAATTAAAAATATTCCATTTTTTTTCACAGTCATCTATGGTTCAAATGTGCTAGAATTAAGAATAAATCGTGTTTAGTCGTTGAAACATTCACATTAATATCATTGATTATTGATAATTTGAGTCTATTTTTACATTTATAAATGCAGTTGAAAGAATTATTAGAGAATACTATTTATAGACATTAAGACATATTTGTGATACAAACATTAGGTTTTGAAACAAGTAATTGAAATGGTACACAAAACTCCCCTCCTTTTGCCTATCAAAATTGAAAACAAAATGATTGATCAAATAATTAGAATTTCAAAGTGCGTTTTTGAGTTCACAAATTATACAATATCGAAGGTTAGTCACAAAATATTTACAATAATAAGAGATCTTATTAAATTTCATTCAATTCCCGTTAAAGATTTACAAAAAAATCATATAAAATTTAATTTATAAGAACACAATAACTTCGCACCTGAACATTGCAAAGATAAAAAATAAATATAACATGACAGAAGCATGTACAAAGATGAAACTAAAAAATCTTTCTCGTTTCAAAACCTAACAAATTTATTATTTTTATTCCATCGACGACACAAATATATTAAAAGATCCTACTCCATTTTGGTCACATCATTCTTAAGAACATACGGCTCAGAATAACTACAAACGGAATCACGTGCGATAAATAACATCATGCATTCAATATTATAAACTATATGTACAATTATATTGAAATATCAGAGGCAGTCATATTGGCCACTTATTATGAGTATATGAGAAATACGGCGACGTTTTAATACTTTAAAATCGCTAAATTGTAAGATGGTCGACCACGTTTCTATATTAATGTTATATAAATAAGAATATTGTTAGGCGAATAAATATTAAGTTTTATATTCAGGTTGATGTAATTATACAGTCAACACACAAAACTGTAATGTTTCGTAGGTACCAAAGAAATATAACTTGCTTGGCGCATCACCAGAACCAATGAGTTAGGCGTATAGGAGCATTCCTACAAATATCATGTAGTTTCCTTTTAGAACTCGGACAATCGAGGAAAGATTGACTTGAGAAACGAAATCACATCACAGTTTTGTGTTTTCATTCTTAAGTAAAATAAAAAATGTTTCTGTTTGAATATCAGAAACCCGCTAAGAGGTATTTATTGGGCACAAAACATCTCAAAATCTGCACGTAGCATACATAAATATTACGATACTTGTTCATGTGCTACGCCGTAGCTCATACACTTCTACGACATAGAACTTCAAAAGATTATTTCACACAACCATCAATTATCTACAAGTGAATACAAATAGCGACCTGTAAGCCCCCTTACGCAATAGCGATTAACCGCGATTTCAGTTTAATATTCAACTATCTTAAAATTCATGGCGGTTGCATAATAAACCGTAAAAGCGGTTAACCGCTAGTGTGTAAGAGGGCTAATAGTTGCCTCTTCACAATACTTTAATAACTAATTTTTCAGAGTAGACCTCTTACATATGGTCCATACAACATACTCGTAACCTATACAGAGAAATACTTTGCGATTTGATCGTTTAAGACTTATTTATGGATCATAGATTAATTTAAATCGCTCATATATTACTGTTGGACAACCGGGCTGTCAGACAAAAAAAACTTAAGTACAGTATAAACTTATGTATACAGTAGCTTATATAAAAATGCTGTACATAAAATCAAGCCTTTTCCCCATGGAGTTAGGCAGGGACAAAAGAAAAGTGGCCTTATTTCAGAATAAAAATTTGCCCCTCTTTTTGGCTACGTCTTCTATAAGATAGGCACGATAAATAAAATTAAGGATACATCTTCAACAATAATATACACGTACCTAACACATAGTTTAGGTATTTGGCCGGGTGATAGATTTTATTCCCGAAAAGTACATCGTCTAAGTACTGTTTGTTTCATAAGCATTAGCCAGGTACAAAATAAACCGCATATTTAGCCAAGGTTTATCTGACAACCGCAGTTTGACCATAAATACATAAACATGAGCATTTATTACCAGATCCATATCTATCTTCAAAAGTAGTCCATATTCATTAATGCTTCCTACATTTCACAAATCAATTGAAGCGTTCAATTACATGTTTCATTTAATTTACACGCAGACCGACAGGTTAATATCATAGAGTAAAGTACTAATAAATTTTCATTACATCTTATTAGAATTTGAACAATGTTGATAGAATCTAACATGTTATTATGAAATGATCGATTTTAAATGTCTGTTTAGTTTATTCGATTCATTGAAATACTAACGTCAATATTGCGTATTTACAAGGCGATAGAAACCAACTACTGAACTTACTACAACAGTTTCGAAAAAGGCACATCTTACGTCAGAAAATCATAGGACATGTGCCCTTTTTGAAATTGAATAATCAATTCAGACTTACTGTAACGTTAATATACATTTTAAACGTGTAAATCATTCCAAAGTTTCAGAAATTCCATAGAAAGAGTACTGGAAGACTCAAACATTTATGTAAGTATTGCCAAAAGTATTGAGGAAATAAATCGTTTAAATCTAAGACCTGTCATTCATACTTAAGTTTAGAAACTCTTTCGTTGTTATAACAGACAATGTAGAGCATCTCCTTGTCTATGGTTGTTTTACCTTAGAGGTTTGTAACCGCGGAGGTTCGGTACGCGGCGCGCACCTAGTAGGAGAACAATCAGTCATAATCACTGTCATCTTCTGAAGATGATTCGGATTCAGAGCTGTCGGGGTGGTTCTTTGTGATCTCGATGCAGTTGTCCACATCTGTCAGTCTTTTTAGCGATCGCCCTGAAGAAAGAAAACAATATTATTAAAATTTAATTAACCTTTAATACACACCAAAGGCAGCATTTTATAATGAATCAATGCAAGAATGAAGAGAAGTGTTGATAAGGCTCACCTGTGAGTGTAGTGAGCAATCGGTTCTCATTGCCGGGTGGCATGTTGATGGGTCCCAATTTTTTGGCGAGCTCCCGCGCCCTGTCTGCTCCTGACACTGCAAAAAAAATCATATGATAAGGAGTCTTTAGATATACCTACCTATATTATTGGTTTAATTATGCAATACGACTTGAAACAATATCCAATATTTTATCAAATACATAAGCTTTAGGCGAAGTAAATCGTTACCTCGACTGCCTTCCTGGCTGGAGTCTTCTGTCATGGATACTCTTTCAGTCCTATATACGCCGCTCACAAGATCCCACACGAACAAACACTGAAATGAAAAATACAAATGTATGGTGAATATACGACATACGTCCTTTGACTTATTTATCCACATAATTTTATTAAGGAAAGGCACAGAAACAACTATCAAGGGTGTTTTTACACTGAACCGGTTCTCGTTTTCATACTATCGTTAATCTATTCTGTTAGTACAGTACGTGTTGAGCGTATATTTAGCCAAGTGCACGTGCACGTATACACTTATATTACACGTTTGTAAAAAAATATTTTTCTATAGAAAATACATCCAGACATATTTTGCTAGCACTAGATCTTTAGAAGCTAAAATAAGTTTAATATTATAATTATTTAACTAGTTGTTATAGTGTGTTACCTCAGCGGCATATTGTTGTCGATGTAGCAGACAGCCGGCACTGACACCCTTACACGCCTCGCATTCCGATGTCGCACCTGACTCTTCGCTAGCCCACATCCACATTGCACATAGCTGGGAACATAAAATATAACATTATTATGAAAAAGTGAAGCTAAGTTTTGAAATAACATTTGCTGATGAAAACGCTGGAAAATAACATTTGTTATAACATATATTGAGATAAAAAAACGCAGCGTTAAGTTAGACATATTATTCTATCTCGGATTTGAGATAAAACCAGTGCCAATAAAATTGAGATAACAAAAGAATTTTGCTCAAAAGCTCTATACTAATACTCACCCCGGACAGGCAGCCACTGGACTGGCACACGTCGATGACATGGCAGCCCCAGTCGAAGCAGTAGATGAACTTCTTGCCGTTGATCTTGCACAGTCGGCCGCACACCTCGTTGCACAGCAGCTCCGTGTCCAGCGAGCGCTGGTGGGCGCGCAGCGTGAGCGGGGGGAGGGGCGGCGCGGCGCCGCACAGGCGCTCCCACGCGCCCGCGCCCACGCCCTGCAGCCCCGCGTAGCCCGCGCCGTGTGCGGATAGTGGCAGCGCCACGTGGTAGCCAGAGATGCAGTCGTCTGGAGATAAAATTCAAGTTGAAATGCCATTATATGTTTTTTTTCTTGAGTAATAGCATCGAATAAGTAAGTAGTGATTAGGAAAACTATATTGGAATGCTGGCAAATTCAAATTCCTTAACATTTATAAAACTTGAATTTAATAATCCCTTTTGCTGAAACTTTAATCAATAGAGCAGTTTTTATTTTTCTCTTTGGTCATCAGATATATTGTATCAAAACTTTGGCATTTACACAGTTAATAGTAAATGTATAAAGGCTAAGATTTCTGGGTAAAACCTACTAAGACTTTAATATATAATATTATAATAGCTCAATCAAAAACAAACTATATATTGACCCAAATGCTTACAATAACTAAATCATCGAGATTTATTAAAATACTCTAACAAATCCCACCGATATCGCAAACGATTCGTAGTACAATGAATGTTTACTAACAAGGGGCCGATAATACGAGAGTCGTAAGCCGATGTAAACGGGCCACGACAGATATAAATAAACGATTGTTATCAACGGCACATACCACCAGATAATGTTCAATTTAAATATTCGTTACTAGAATTATGTTTGTGCTGTTTTATAAAAGTGTTTCTAGAACATTCTTTAAGGTGTATTTATTTAGTAAAGTCTAGATTTTTTACGATTATTTTATGATACATTTATTGAGGGCATGCAAAGTCCCCAACCCACACTGGGCCAGCGTGGTGGACTTAAGGCCTAACCTCTCCCTCATAACGGGAGGAGACCCTTGCCCAGCAGTGGGTCAGTAACGGGTTAAATTTATTATATTTATTATTTTATGAGGTGACATGGTGGTTAAACCTGATCTAAATCATTGGATTTGTTTATACTTTTAAGGACAATTAAAGTTACACACGTAAGTTACCATGGACATCAAAATTTACAAAAAGTTAAATTTACTGTAAATAAGACCAAAAGTATAACTTTGATAATTTCAAACGGTTTTTATACTTTTGAATGCTAGGAAATCAAGTAGTTACAAGTACTCACCCTCCGAATCCGTAATAATCGACGTAATCTCATCATCACTTTCGACAAAATACCGCGTGAAGAATTTACTGCACTTAGAATTTTCCGAATGCACCAAATAAGGGTCTTGAGCATTCACAGGACAGTCTGACAACGTCTTAGACGTGTTGTCGTGCACAGCCACTGTTTTCAGAGAACCATCGTCCAACATCTCCATCACTCGGTACTCCGACTCACTATTATGGTCCGATTCTAAAGCTGAAAGTCCATTACTCTTCAAATCACTACTAGTCGTCGGCGAAGGCGGTCTACTGATCTGGTTATGTGCTCGCAACACCACGCTCTCAACCGGGGGAGACTTCGGACGCCGCAACTGACTTTTACTCGTCGATCCAATGAAGTATTTCCTATTACTCCTCAACACTCTAAACGGTACAATATTCTCGTTATTGTCTTCTGAAAACTCGTACTTTTTGTCAGCGAGCCGCCGTTTCCTGAACATACTAAGTTTCTCGCATTTAGTCTCTGTTTCTTCTACGAATTCGTACGCTTTTTCCGCTATTATTCGATGGGTTTCGTTGAACCGCGACATGCTTTCAGCAGGCCGCCGTCGTGGAGATCTTAGAGGTGGGCTTATTAACGTTCTGATGGATGGGGAGGGGCCTTCCCACTCTTCGACTAGATTGTGTGAGATAGATGACGCTTGGATGCACAGTTCCTGTCCCATGACGTCAGGCAGTCGTACCGGCTTGGACATTTGATACGGCTCCATTTCTAAGTCAGAGAAATCTGCTAGAATGTTCTGTACTACGTTGTTTTGGTATTTCGGGGATTGGAAAGGTGCTGACACGTCTGACATGGGCGTGCTAGGATTCGTGTCCATAGAATTAGTTTCCTCCCTATCTAAAGAGTATTTGTTTTCTTCTGCGATGTCTGTACGTTCAGGGTCTGGTTTGACGAAGTCTATTTCCAGTATGTGTATAAAGTCCGTGTATATTATGATTTGATTTGAGTACGCTAGTTGTACGACGGGCTCATACATGCTTGAATCTGAGGTACAGAAGAATTTTGTGTGGATTGCGAAGTTGTGTTCAAGGCACCTTTTGCCCCAATTTAATTCAATTTCGTCTGAAAAGAAAAGTTACATGAAATACTCTAGTATATAAAAATAGTTTTGTATGTTAGTGATGCTGTATGGTACATACCTTCTTCTCTAGAGAAAGCTGCGCATTTCTTACATCCTAATCGAGGTACTCCGATAACACTGAGGTAGGATCGTTCAGAGCAGGAATCTCTGTTCAAACAAATAACAACGTATTAAAACATTACCTTCCCTCCTGCATTAGTCGGGTAAGAAGATTACCGCTAAAACCAAAAGGAAATACAATTAATAATTATATACCTAGTACCTCTATTTTTTTTTCCGCAGCCATAATTATTATGTAAAGGTAATTCAGTATATTTAAACTAGACACAAGCCAAGGAAAAGAGTGGGTCTCGGCTAGGCTAAAGTAATGTTTCACAGCATACGGATAAATGGTCAAAATTCACCCAGTAAGCTAACGAATTTACAAGAGGTAAATTCTAAGTTTTAAAAATTACTCAGAAGCAAGCAAATCTATTAAAAATTTGTTTTTCCATTAGGCACATTTTTAAGCCGCTAGATTAAGCCGAAAAGACAATTTTTATTTATCAGTTTATCTATGTAAGTATTTCGTCCATCCCACGTGACGCACATCCTCTTTCAAATTGCAACGGTATCTTATCACCGTAATTCTTAATGCATCTGTTACGCAAATCGCGACTATCATATTTTCATCTCATTCGATGAATAACAATAGACGTGGAATATTTATGACAACATAAAGTCTGACAACTTAGTAGAGAGCTTTGGCATGCTCAATTTATTTAGATTATCTTCTATAATATAAACAACTAGCTGACCTGCGCAACTTCGCTTGCGTCACATAAGAGAGAATGGGTCATAATTTTCCCTGTTTTTGTAACATTTTTTTATTGGTACTCTGCTCCTTTTGGTCGTAGCGCGATTACGCGTTCAAACAAATAAACTATTCAGCTTTATAATAATAATATTATATATAAGTATAAGTAGATGAATCGCTAAAAGTGTTGCAAAGCGCAAGTCTCGAGAGCAGCTAAACCGATCTCGGTAATTCTTTTTTCCCTATAAAGTACGAGGATGGTTCTTACAGAGAGAAATTTAAAAAAATGCAAGCAAAATATCGAATCGGTGAAGGAAAACATCGTGAGGAAACTTTGTATGCCTAATATTAGTTTAATACATTTATTGAGGGCATGCAAAGTCCCCAACCCGCACTTGGCCAGCGTGGTGGACTCAAGGCCTAACCCCTCCCTCATTACGGGAGGAGACCCTTGCCCAGCAGTGGGACATTATAATAATGGGTTGAATTTATTATTTATAAGCAAAATATCAAGAATCGACTTTAAGGTGGTAGGTTGTTCTCCGGGTCAGCTAAAAACAATTACGTACTGTTCCAAAATTAGTTGCTATAATAATGTGCCCTAGGCCGATATTTCGGTGATCAGTTTCATTGCAACCAACCAAACATCGCCCAAGGATTTGAGTTCATCTCAAATCCTTGGCGATCCTGGGGCCTTTTCTCGTAAAAGGTAAGTTTAATCATTTTTCGTTCCCAGTTAAGTACAAAATTCTGTATACCGCGAACCTTGCATACAAGGCTCTTTACTAAGTTATCAGTCTTATAGTGTTCGCATTATTGAGATTATGGGTTATATTTTCATATTGATTTGTAATGCGGGTGTGCCTTGTCAATGTTGTTTGCGAAGGATCTTCCTGTTAAGGCATGAATAATTTAAGGTGTGTTTGTTAGTACTTTTATTTTTTATTATTATATGCATAGATGACGTATCCCCTCCCGCAGATTATATGAAGTGTTTATTTCGAGAATTAGCTGACTATTGAAAGTGTTATAACGATATTGTACTTTATCCGTTAGCCGTATGTAGTTTACTTTTTCAGTGAGACGAAACTGCTTGCAGTCGAATCTTCAAGCACATCATCGAACACAATGGGGCGTAACCACTCCCGGTGGACTTTACAAAAATACAGCACTAAAAATGCCCAAATATTTATGGACATAGAAAACGTTCCCTATGGGATTCAAACCGACATACACACGCAGTAAGAGAAGCGCGATGATCACATTGACCAGCTGATTCCAAAGGCTATTTATGAGTGTATTTTACTAAAAAAAGCTACTTACGCAATACCATAGACGACTAGCACGCCGGGGTTATGTTTCCATTGCGCCATGGATATGGTGACTTTACTGTCGACGCAGTCGTCGCCGAACAGTGGAACGCTATGCACTGGACGCACTATGCGACCCGGCACCCATGACAAGAAGTGTAGACTGAAAGAAAATATATCTGTTAATATTCTGGGTATGCATTTAAGTAGTATGGGCGATTGCCTCTGTGGCCAGGTTGGTAGTGTATGCGACCGCTAATCATGAAGTCGCAGGTTCATTCCCTGGGTCGACCAAATTACTATTGAGAGATACGATATTTAGCATAAAGATCCCTCCGTATTGCCATAGACCGACAATATTAATGGCGAAACGTCGATGGATTTAATAAACCTTGTGTAGAAGATTTGGTGGTCTGCACTAGTCTGCGGCTAAATATGAGTTGCTCGAGACCTTTTAATATTTCGCCGGCATTATCCGGGTTCTGAACCCACGATCTTTAGTCACATACAACAAGAAGCATAGAAGCTATCCTTTAGAATATTGCAACAATATTGTAATATCGCAGAGTAATAACGGACAGTCGTATAAACAATATTCAGGTCATACAACATTAATGTGAATGTCGATTTCTAAATCATAAATAAGTTCCTACGTAAATGCTATAAAAGTTATGAATGCATGTGCCTGCATAAGGCTGAATGATAGGGCAAAGGTGATCATTGGCCAATGATTCAATGCCTAATACAGTAGTGTCAGTGAATAAGCTTTATGGGTATTTCTTTGACCGATTACTGATCAAATGCTGAGTCAGAGAGACAGATTGACAGTCAACAACGCTGGGGTATTATAGGTAGGCATTAATTTTGGAAACAATTTCAGAGAGCTTTTTATTTAAAATGAGATTCAGAAGGTTACACATTACAATACTATTACTCATAGTAATAGAAGTCATTTGCATTTTTACCTTATATCTTACACTGCAAACAGAATAAAGGGGGGTACCAGTGGTATATGTACAATTGACCTTAAGTCTATCTATTCCTAGCATCGTTTTATGGTAAATCACAAGCACATAAAGCTTACTTACGTGAACTTGGAGCTCTCTCTGAAGTACACCTGTGTGTTACAGCTGTACGTGAAACTGAGGAGGAACTGTCCGCACTGTGAGAACCCCATGAACACGTGTTCCCGCAGGTACGACATGGGCACGATGTCCATGAGGCAGAACCGCAACCGCGGCGGGATGCGCTCGAACACTTTACGACTTCTGTCATTTGATCTTCGTGATGTACACCCAAATGTCTAAAAAAGAATAATAAAATTGTTAACAAGTACATGCTTCTGTAGTTTGTTTCTCCCCAGTTTGAAAGTATTCCTCTTACTGCACTTATTTCTTAATGACTTTCATAATTAAATTCTCATTTTGTATTAGAATTGGCCTTCACTTGCTCAATGTGGTGGAATTAAAACCTAATTCTTCTCTCATTAAACAAGGAGCACCTTGCCCAGCAACCAATTAATAATTTATTTATTAGTATCTTTTTAGGACTTTAAGATGATCAAGGTTTAGATTAATTATATAAGAGAAGCTTTATGCTTGTAGAGTGTAACCGAGTCTCAGAGAATAAACAAATGGAATTGATTTGCAATGAATAGATTATTTTGCTGTTAGGCAGAGATATTGTTTCAAACAAATACGATATAATTTATATCTACATCAGTATTGAATAAGGTTTGATTAAAATGATTACAAGAGATAAGTAAAAATTAAATTCATGTTATAATATAGGCAAAGCGCAACTATCAGCATAGCCATGCAGCATGCAAAATTTTGTTAGTTTATTTGTATTGATAATATCAAATGAATGAATTATGTATAAAGAGTGTGCCTAGATTTTAATCTTTGGCTTATAATTTCAAACTTTATTAAAAGAAGACCTTACTATATGTTTATTTTTAGCAATATTTTGCTCCTGATGCAGTTACTTAAATTTTTACTCATT
Organism: Anticarsia gemmatalis; assembly: GCF_050436995.1. Classification (NCBI taxonomy): domain Eukaryota; kingdom Metazoa; phylum Arthropoda; class Insecta; order Lepidoptera; family Erebidae; genus Anticarsia; species Anticarsia gemmatalis. The sequence continues at coordinate 12,553,745 of NC_134749.1, read as the reverse complement.
GGCTTACAACATTACGAGAGTGGTTATTATGATTATATAGTGCAAGGCAGCCAATTTTATTATAAGGAAATAGAAATCATCTGTATGAAGAAGGCAGAGGATCTGTGTATTTTACAATACATATAATCAAAGCCTTAATACTGTTTCATGTATTTCCAATTTTGTTTGTCTGAATATAAGCTATAATTTTGACCTAAACACTATGATCACCATGCAGGCATCTGCATAAATACAGGCTTTTTGAATGGTTAATAGAAAAAGGTGCTTTATTTTAACATTCCCCCATAGTCTATAATAGGATACACATTAGGATAATAGTGATATCCTAATCATAAATGTAAAAGTACTGCAATCAATAGAATTTTTAGTTAACTTAGTCAAGGATGGGACTCAATTATCTATGAATAATACAGCCTTTACTATGGCCTTCATTGTCCATGCCTCATTCTATATTTAAATATCAAAATGTCCCTTCATAAGACTTGAGACAGGCAAATATATAGTGGATATTTATTTCAACAGTGGATATTATAATGTTGAATTTATTTTACTTTTTATTATTTAGAGATTCGTATAAACAAATTGTTTTTCTGAGAATATCAACACCTTTCTTGTCAACTTTTTAATGATAATTGACCAATTATCATCAGTTTTTCTCAATTTTTCAGTTTGTGTACCTACTGTTTACCAACTAGTAACATGGTTATCAAACAATCGAATCAAATTATCTTAATCCTGACCAATCATTTCACGAGAGTCATTAAATAATTAGAGAAATCATACACATTTGTTTTTATATTATAATTACCAAACAATCAACAAATCAAACATCTCAATCTTAGTAATGAAGATCACAAGTCATCTCCTGAGAGATATCACGCTTCTATAGCCATGTTCATAAAATAAACTAGAACATAGGATAAAAAAATAAAACCACAGGTCCAGGATCAAGCTTTTGAACTTTGTGTTATTTTAAAGTCTTAACTTACCTCTCTATTAAATAACTTATGAACAATATTACTACTGTCGACTGACATGTTTCTAGGAGTATTTGAATTGGTTGTTTCGTATTCATTTCTAGTAAACTCATTAAATTTCTCAGGCTTAGCAGCCAGAGAATCCATGTTCGTTTGTTTGACTGAATTATTTTGACAAATCTCAAATCAATGTTGCCAATTACGCAAAAAGATATTGAATGATTCGTTCATCTTATCTTTTGACAGCTGTGAAAATGATTGTATTCAAGCGAGAATGTCATGACTATTCAAGATTTGATCAATGCGAGATCAATCGAATCGAGGACATCTCTTTTTTTGACATTTAAACAAATGTCAATTTTGTTTTTTGCTGTCAACGGCAAAGCGTGTCAGCCGTTTAAAAAAAGTGATAAATAAAATTAAATAACGACAATTACTTTAAACTTAGTGTAGTGTGATATCACAACAGCATACTAAAATAATAAAATGGAGCCAATGACTTTGGGTAGCCCGACTCACTCTCCTTCCAACAGCCCTAATGTGGGATACTTGCCGCCTTTCCTGTTGGGAGAAATAAACCCTCCAACGACTCCTCGCACCAACAGTTTATCTCCTACAAAAGGACGAAGTCTTGCTTTTGGTAAGTGTACCCAAAAATAAGAACCATATAATCCGTTATCCATTCCATTTGGAATTGGTTATAAAAATTAAACAGATACTCTTTTCAAAATCATAAAGCGCTATGCTAGTTCTATTTAGCAGGTTAATACTATTTCTACTATAATACTTTACTTTCCCACAGTTGCTGAAAGCTCTAGACAGTCCTCGGAGTCAGAAACATTTAACTTTTAATTTACAATGGCATATTTGTTCATAGGTTCTCCAACAAGTCCTACTCAGACATCAACACCGGACCAGAAAATGTACCGTCAGAACATGTCGATGCACCAGCAGGCTCTATACAACCAGCAGAACATGTACCCAAACATTCCAGCCTCCCCGAACATGTTCAACAACATACCGGCTTCACCGAACATGTCATACTCAAGCAAACCCAACGGTCCTCCTATAGAAGACTTATTTGACACTATAAAGAGCAATGAACCTTCCATAAACAAGTCCTTATTCCAAGATAGCTTTTACAACAATAATTCTATGGTTCAAAATGGCTATGGGAATATGAATGGGTCAATGAATAATCAGTCCTTGGCAACACCATGGCAGGATGGGTGTCAAGAGCAAGATGAGTACTGGGTTACTGTGTTTGGCTTTCCACCTAATGCTGCAAATACCGTGTTGGCTAGGTTCAGCAATTGTGGTGCTATTTTAGGTAAGAAGGAACTGTTATTCAAACTTAATTATATTTTGATTGCTACCAAATAAGCCATGTACAGAGAAGACTACTTTAATAACCTACCCCACTCTTAATTTGGGAGCAGACCCTTACCCAGTGGGACAGCTATGGGTTATAAAAAAGTACTTTTAACTTACCATGTTCACATCCAATTGGGGTTGTTAAAAATGTCTCTATCTTATGGGTAACATCAATTTAAATTTTTATTTCCTAGAACATCACTGCATGATTTTTATCAATAACTAGCTGGCCCGCGCAACTTCGCTTGCGTCACGTAAGAGAGAATGGGTCATAATTTTCCCCGTTTTTGTAACATTTTTCGTTACTACTCTGCTCCTAATAGTCGTAGCGTGATGATATATAACCTATAGCCTTCCTCGATAAATGGACTATCCAACACTGAAAGAATTTTTCAAATCGGACCAGTAGTTCCTGAGATTAGCGTGTTCAAACAAACAAACAAACAAACTCTTCAGCTTTATAATATTAGTATAGATAAAAAGTTGAGACTAGAAATCATACTTATTTTTCAGACAAGCAGTATCCAACTCAGGGCAACTGGGCACACATCAGATACGCAACAAGGGCTGAGAAAGAGAGAGCCTTAGCATTGAGTGGTAGACAAGTACTGCCTGGTGTGATGGTGGGAGTGGTGGAATGCAAGGAACCACCAAGGATCACTGTCACTAGTCCTGGGATCACTTCCCCTGAGAGGTAAACACATATAAGATCAGGGTTCATCAATACAAGATCTATGTATGATGCAGCCAAGTATTTGTTGGCTTGCTTTGTGTCCTTTTGCAGCAGATTTGACATTCAACACCAAAAACACAGAAATGAAAAAATATACAACTTTTGCCCTTGATTAGAATATTGCTATAGTAATAAAAAAAAAACAACATCTTAATTTTTACTTTAATTTGTATGAATCTGAACAAAACACACATTATGTGTACAACTACAAAGATTGACAACAAATTACAATATTTTATTACAATTTCATCATGCTACTGATACATATTTAATAAGTAGTTAAGCACTATTATACAATCAGAATATTATTTTCATTCAGCCTCAATCTGCAGAAATGTTCAATCATTTATTCCATATCTTTTTGCCATATTGCAGGTTAGCAGGCGCCCGTTCACTCTGCCCAACGCCGATTCCCTCAGCGCCCGTGCCACAGCGCTCCACAGGTCTGATCTCAAAGGCGCTAGACTATGTACTCGGCTGGTGACAGTTCCTTAACGATTTAGAATAATGTACAGGCCTGAAGCTCGTGAACGCAATGAAATGTAGACTGATGAGTTTCTTTGTATAGTCAAGGTACGATTGGAAATGGAAAGTAATCATGGAGATGTATTTACTCTGTACTATAGTTGTAATATAATTAGAAATGAAAGGAACAAATTTTATCATCTGAAATATTTCTTAATTATTGCTGGACAGGACTATAGTTTGTTCAAAGCACTATTTTAAGCTATAGAATGACACAGTTGTTGTGTTTTAGACGTAGCTCGTACCATGTCTGTGACTGGGAGTTATCAATGGTCGTAACTTAATCTTAGATAAATATGACAAGTAGGACAAAATTTTAGTAGTATCTTTTTAAAAATGACCAAGTCTTCAATTGTAATTTATATAAATGTTATTAATCTATCTCATTCTTGACTGTACAAAGTAGACAAAATTATGTATTTCTAACAATGTATGAACAGTGTAATAATGTAATGAAAGAAGCAATTCATAGAAAACTAGTTGTTTTATCAAAAAAATAAAATAACTTGTAATGTCTTAAATAATCGATATCTTTATTTCTAAATATTACATATAAAATACTTAAATTACAGAGATTTTTACTTTATTTATTAAAATTTACTGTCCGAATTTATAAAGTTTAACACTAGAAAATTGGAAAGTGGAGGTAACCAGAACTATAGAAGAAACATGTTCTAAGATTGACAACAGTTTGAAGAATCCTTGCGCCGTGATGTTTATCAATTAGTTCGGATATACACAGAGAACATAAAACACTATATTAATCTAAACTCTTCACTATAAGAGCGTAATACAATTTTACGTCTATTCTATAAATATTAGTATTTATTTATCGTCCGACCCGTTAAACATGGAGTCCATAGAATTACGATTGGTAAAAGAAAACGCTAGTGGTTCCCGTATGGTTGTGATCGTCCTGTTTTATTCCATCGTGGTCGTCATCTGAGGTCGACGCCGCACATCACAGTCTCCGCCCATGCCTAGAATTGTCCAATGTCTACAATACATTAATTTTTCCGGATAGTCTTTACATCTAATTGTCGTTCATCTTACATACTTTGTACAGAGCAACCCTCTCACTTATAAATCTTTAAAAATAATGCTTTATTTATCACCCTACAGAATTAGCTAATTAATTTGCTTTTGACAGATTTACTCATATATTATCTATCACTTTATCTGTTGGTTAGCTGCCCTGATACTTAACTATAAGGTATGAGACAGGTCTCTAACCATTTGTCTCAAAAAGAACCAAGTGTTTAATTTGTTAAATCACAGTATTTTAAACGTTTATAAAAAGAGAGTTGTTTTGTGTCTTAAAATCCATTCCTTGCCTACATTCTGAGTTTCTGACTAGCAGGATACATTAGCAAATGCTCTCCTGACCTCTTTAGCATAGTTGCAACTGACTAGATATATTATACAAGGTACCTACAATTAACAACACATTCCTATAAAACATGTCAAAAAAAGACGATTATCTAATATCAAAGAAGGTATAAGATCTAAACATTAACATTAATATGAATACTAAGACCCTTGCCCAGCAGTGGGACATTAATGGTTAGATTTATTCATTTCTATCAATATGAATACAAGTATCAGTACATAAAATAATACATAAACTTAATAATAAACATAACAATAATCTTATGTGTTTATTTACATATTGCTTGATTCAATCAGCAAGCAAAATCATTTTTCAGCAAACTATAGCATCTGCTATTTGGAACTGCCTAATAAGTATCATGGCACATGAAATAAGTACCTAACTTTTCATAAACATAAAAGTGTTATGTCAAAACAAAATATAACCTAAGTATGCAAAGGTGTTATAGTTCCAACTCAAATCCTACCTACAATATATTAGTATAATCTATAGACAAAATTACTTCTTGTACTTTATAAAACCTAGACAAAAGATTTATTCCTAACCTTTACAATTTGTACACGTCAACCTTCCTCTTGAATCACTATCTATTAAAAAGAACCGCATCAAAATGCGTTGCGTAATTTTAAAGATCTAAGCGTACATACAGACAGCGGAAAGCGACTTAGTTTTATACTATGAAGAAATGGATTGAAAGACACACAAGCGAGGGGCAATAACGATATAATAAAGTTACAAAAGCACATTACTTTGGCTTTTCTATAGTGGCGTTAGCGAGGTCTGTCATCTTGGGGTACTTGATGTTGTGCTTGTCCAGCTCGCTCTGCGACCACAGGATCATGCGCAGGAGGCTGCAGAGCTTCGGGTTTGTGTACTCTTGGTTCTCCATCTTTAGGATAGCTGCGTTTAGTTCGCTTGCGATCTGAGGACAATTTACCATTTCTTACTTATAAGGTGGCGATTCTCGCCACGACAGAGACGTGAGACAGCGACAGGACTCTGCTACTGGTACTTGGCTTTAGATTATATATATGAAACAGTTCGCAAGCGAGACTGAGACATGAGACAAACAAATGGTAAATAATGGTGCAGTCCTCGGTCGTGGTGTCATGTCTCGGTCTCCTGCTTCTGTCTCGCTTGTGACTGCCACCTGTTTGTTTTTACTCCTAGTGCAAAAAAGTAAATTTGTATAGAGTAATGGAGGTACCTATTTGTTATTTTTAAAACTGCGTGATCGAAATAGTGTGTTCGTTTATGAGCATTTTCACAGACAGTTTAGGAACATCCACGATAACTTTAACCATGATGTTGCATGCGTATAGTTTGCAGCAGTGACCGTTTTTTTTCCGATATTCAAATGTTTGACCGAAACACAAGGTCACAAAATCGATAATACAATTAGCCGTTATTTTGTTATCTTAACCCAAGAAGTCAACCTCGATGACCTTTTACTTATCATCTGCAATCATTGTTTCAATATTACGAAATTAAAATTAACACTAAATATAAACCCATGTTTAAAATTAACACACAAAATTCATCTAACTACAATCATCAAAAGAACATCAAACTTATCCATACTAATATTATAAATGCGAAAGTAACTCTGTCTGTCTGCTACTCAATCACGCCTAAACTACTGAACCAATTTGCATGAAATTTGGTATGGAGATATTTTGATACCCGAGAAAGGACATAGGCTATATAATATCATCACGCTACGACCAAAAGGAGCAGAGTACCAGTAATGAATGTTACAAAAACGGGGAAAAATTTCACCCATTCTCTCTTATTGGACGCAAACGAAGTTGCGCGGGTCAGCTAGTATAAAATATAATAGATAGAAAGCGAACATTTTGTGACAACACTGTTCTAACTAAAAGTAAACAAAAGTAAAGACTTGTTACCTTTTGACTATGTGAAGGTAGCAGCAAATCTGCGAAGGGCGATGTGTGTGGATCAGGGAAGGCGAGTAGAGCCAGCGAGCGCTCCAACTCTGTCAGGGCGTTGGGGTCATTGGCCCCGGCCTCAGCGAGTGTGGCGCTGGCGAACGCAAGCGCTTCCTCCGCCCGCCCGCCGCGGATCAGCTCTAGCAGTTGCAGTTGCTGAGGAAATGTGTATTAGCAGGTCAAGTTGAAGCATTGTATTTCAAATACTTATTTATATGCCCTTTGTTGTGACCTGACACCTATTTGGCTAAGAAATTATTATTGCTTTCTAATTGAACAAGTTTTATCTGACAATATGTTAATGAATCTTTATTTGATTGTATATTAACAACTCATAATAATTACAATCAATAAATGCCTATCCAGTGAAAGGAATTCTACAAATGTTGAAAATTATTGTAGGTGCAATAATAGTTGTAATTATTAGGAAATAATAAAGTTGTAGTTTGTTAGGTTGAGTCATAGTCATCAAACTTCATATTTCATAAATCTAGATTCTAGAATTCACCAAGTGATGGTAATTATCACTTAGTCTAATCTGTAAATATAAATCTATAAATGTCTGTATCTGTTGTGTATTGAATAAAAACATGTGTAACTAAGCAGTAGCTTCTTTTCATACCTGTAAATGAAAGTACAGGTATCTATCATTGTCAAGTAGTTCTGGGTGCAGGGCATTGACCATAGCGATGGCATCAGGGATCCTCCCAGTCTGTACAGCCTCACGGATCATAATCCTTTCATCTAAAGAGCTGCAAAGTGCTGGCTCCTGCAGGCCAGCTTCTTGTTGGAACTTTAGTGCAGCTTCTTTGAAGCCCTCTGGAATATTTAGTGATGAAGTAGGCATTTTTTAAAGTGTTGTATTGATATTTCAGAAGTTTTGTATTTTCTAATTAGATTTAATCAGGAGCGAGTTGTCTGTGTAATCAAATTCAGTTTGTAATCTTTAGATGTTTTAATTTATAAAGAACAGAGAGACTGATTTGTCAGCAATAGACACCTATATAGGTTCTTAATTCAGCTTATTTAGGTCTGAGAGTATCTTTGAAAGTATAATTAGTTTCTTTGTTTCATTTTGTCTATACATATAAATTGTAGTAATTAAGGTTTTTATCAAAATGTAAAATATTTTATAAATATTTATGTAAATAAGAAATATAATAGGATTATTCATCAGTTTAAAATTATATTCTTATATTAACTTCAATTTAATTATTTCAGAAACAATTATTCCACCACTTTTCTACTACTTTCCTCTTTGAACATAATCAAAGAGGAAAGTGGCGCAATAATAAATAATAAGCAAATTCAACATGCGTCTTGTCAGATTGCAATGGAGTTCATGTTTTGTTTTTTAATACCACTAAAAATCGCAACTGCAAGCTACCCTTGATAATGAGGTGTACTGTTCAAGTCATATTATGTAGTGGAAACAATAAAATATCAATGGTCATTAAAACTAATCAAGATTTAATCACGTATTGAGGTTTATTTACAAAACGAACGTGTACCTACGACGCGTCGTGGTATTTTTTTCTTTGTTGCGAAATCCACCTTGATTTTAATTTTATACACATGTAAACGATATTTTACATTGTGCCTTTACTTTGTTACACAAACACACATAAAAAATCAATTAGATACGTCGATTTCTTTACCTGTTACCAAATAATTCATTATCAACATATTCATATCAGTCCTGGAGATTTGCAAGTCGTCAGATTTGTTGCGATCGTAATATTTTCGTTCCTCCTTCTCATTGCCATTGTTTGTCGCCGTATCGAAGCTCATTTTGCCCCGATTTCACAAGTATTCAGCACAAAAAGGGATAAAAATTAGAATATTTTCAATAACACTTTTAGATTACAAATGACAATGACAAAATAAGTCGATGAATGAATGAGTGATTGGTAAATTGAATGAAAATAAAATGAATGGAAAAGCATACCGATAGTTTTTCAAGTAGCAACATTTCTATCAAACTATCGAATGGCAAAATAACATCGTATTTTAACATATCTATAAGTTTTGAGTCACCAAACATCTTACAATTTCGTGATTACATAGCTTATAGTTGTTATCTTTACATAAATTTATTACTGAAGTCCGTAGGTTCTCTGAGAAGCAAAGCTAGTAAAAAGATTAATTCCAGTAAAACTCAACGGCCCTCGGAACAATCAAGAAAATGAACCCCATCGCAGAATTTCTACCTCATAGTATTATAATTTTATTGGTGTAAAATTTTAATCTGTTACAAAAAACTAAACTTCGCAGTATAGAAATCTTTGGCCCATTTTGAGGTCAATAATATTGCGCAAGTAGCAACATGTTAAAAGACACCGCCCACGCTAACCATGACAAACCAGTTTCACTAGATTACATTTTTTTTACCAAAGTTCTTTCAACTTAACATCTGTTTTTGTTGTTTATTTATAAACACTAAGAAAATTTGCTCGAGTCATTGAGGAAACTTATAATATCCTTTATTATTTTGATTGTTTTTGTGAGGATGGAGGTTCAGGATTAAAGTTCAATAAAAATCAAATAATGGGTGTTTAGCTAATTTATTTTCAGTTCTTAATCGCCAATAACCTACAATAAAGAGCTGATAATACAATTTAAAAAAAGTCCTATCCTATGTTTTTTTTTTTTATTGAATAATGCTTGGTAACAAATATCGTTTTTTGTATTCAATAAAAAAATTACTAACTAAACAATTATTATATAAAACAAGACCCAATAACGTTGCGTCCGATGCATTTCTGCGTTAAAGTAGTCGTCAACACTGACGCAGTATACCTACAGTACATTATTGAGAAAAAAAATAACTTAAAAATTTAAATAAAGCTAATTAATCATTTTCTAGTAAGCCACGTATCAGTGAGTTAATTTCGAGGAAGTAAGTAGTATATAATATGTGGCCAGGAGCAGCCGTTATAGATAAGAATACATTATAGAGTACTAAAGATATCCCGAACTGTCTGATACAAGAGGCCGTCTCCCATGTGAAGCGGGGCGGGCGAGCCGCGCCCCGCCTCCTACGACAATCAAATTAAATATATAATTTACGAACTACAACTATAATTCGATAACACTATAAAGAAAAGTACAGTAAAAATAATTATCAATCAAAAATAATTATGGCTAACTAATTCGCACTTCGAGGACAATGATTATGAGGCACTCTGCGTGATTTTATTATTTGTGTTAGATTACACGTTACTACAGGTTCTGTAAAGTTATTTTAGAAAATATACAAAATACAAGTAGTCACTTGGTTTCGTATGTGTTTAGACATGTTTGTGTAACAAACCCGTTTATTAGTACGAGGGCCTAGCAGGAGTGGCGGGCACATAACGGCGAGTCCCGGGGCCAGGCCGTTCGCATCTGTTCCATCGATCCTCAGTCTATGAACACAATTATCCAGCGTACCTTACCTAAAGCATTAAAAGCTAATTATGTGTATGTGGCATGAACTAAACCGTGGAATCTCACGCGGGCAATATTACTAACATATAATAATAATATAATCAAAACTTTAACTGAAAAGAAACATAAAAACTGTGGTGGGAATAACTGCATTTGAATATGTACCAATAATACTGTACCATGTATAGTATTGCATTTGCAATATTGGCCTGAGTGAAATTCCACTAGCAATCACAATGTCTTGATTCAGTAGGATACTTTACTCCCGCATATAATATTCACATATACCAAAATATGTTTGTCTTGATATATTTGCAGTATTATACCGCAAGGCCGACTCCTTCTTATTAGGACAGATCTGAAATAAGAAATAATAAGTTAAAGAATAATCACACCAACACTGCCTAATGAGTCAGAGGTTCTATTTTAAAATCTCATCACCTCACAGCTGGGGTATCAGCTCATAGGATATTTATAGTTGACTGCATAACTAAATATTTAGCATCTAGAATTCTAGTCATTCAGGAAACAAAACTAATTAACTCACAGCTGGGGTACTGAATATATTAATAGATAAGTTTTTCAATAACGTCAAAGTGTCAAAGACTCTCGTCAATATGTGTAATTAAAAAAGTGTAGTGATCAACTCACAGCTGGGGACAAGGTCCTGATGCATGTGGTGTTCGGCGTCCATACCGAGCGGCATGCACGTCGCCGGAGGGGGCCGGCGTTGCACCTGTCACACAAATGTTCATGTTACATACTTTTTGTATTAGATAGTAGCATTTATTTCTAGGATGGTTTTAGAAAGGGATACACTCTAGGTGACAAATGTCGGGTGGAGCTTCGCTCGTCGCTACAGACATAAGGCGCGCGACGTCGTCATTTGTTCCTTAGTGTGTCCCTAGTTTTTATGTTATTCATGTAAAATGGCTAACAGGAAAGACACGATCTTAAAATAGTCGCTTTTAAATAATGTAAATTGAGTATTAATGATAGTGACGAAGCGGAACGTCGATTATTAAAGAAAAAACGTATAATACCATATAATGCAACCTATCTTCGTAAAAAGCTAATCGCAATTCAACACCTAAGCTGATTAAAATCGTCGGATATGAGAAGGGTAGCTGTCCATCTGTTATTAAAAACAAAGAAAGAAATATTCTGCAGCAAACCCTAATTATATAAAATGCGAATGGTGTAATAAATGTGTACGCATGAACGCATAAAGCCACAGTCACGCTAACACTTGCTGCAAGGCACGAATGGTATCAGTTAATTGATTAGGGCCCCGCGGTGCGCGCGGTCGAGCGTGTGCACACAAGTTTTTATCGCGACGTTAGAAATATAACTATTTTTAAAAGTACACAAAACAGTGCAATAGTATGTGGACAAATATTTGTTTATGCACAAGTATGTGTGATTAATGTGGTGTAAAGTTTTAAAGAGCACTGTCATTAACTGTTTTAAAAACATTAGTAATTTTGCAGATGGGAAAATATTTTTCAGTTTCCTGCGATTTAAAGACGACTTTTGTGACAAAAACCTTTTACTGATAACGAAATACCAAACTTTTTATTGCGACCGATTATTAAATACTATAATTTATTTAGCGAATAATTATGTCGTTAAATACAAAGCTTATAGCTTACCTGATCCAAGTTGAAGCGCACAAACGCCTCATATTGTTCAGCTAGTTTACTGCTGAGCGCAGACTCGTATTCCGCTCGCAGCGCCACCTCCTGGTCGCGGAGCATTCTCTCGCAGATCATGCGCACCTACACCACAAAACGTTTTAGAATACATTAGAAAGGTTTAGTAATAAAGGAACTTTTTGGCCTCTTGCCAATCTGTACGACAATATAATTATGACTTTGCTAAAATGCAATTTTTAGGAAGTATTTTATGACTGGTTAAATTTATTCATAGTGCAGAAAAGAAGCTAAGATAGAAGTTATTCTAGGTTGAGATTGCATGTTTATCAAACTTCCTGTCTTATTTAGATAGAATTATTATCGTCAATAGTACGATATCAAACGTCAAAGTGCGATATTAAGCGTCGTTTTACTAACTTGACGAACTTTTTGCGTATGTTTCCTCACACATACTTTATGAAGCGTAAAAGGTTTGAGTATAGTCTATAAACGTGCTGCACTTACATTATTTTATGCCTATTGCAAGCTTACATCTTTCATGTAATTAGTAGTAAACCTAGCATCAAAACAATATTGTGAAACAATAATTATCAAGAAATACACAAGCTATATTTCAGTTGTTGTTACCAATCCATAACTTGAATAAATAAATAAGTCTATAGAACATGATGCTCACTAATTAAATCCTTTCTCTAAATGAAGTGATGAGTTACTAGAAGTTACCAACTGCAGTTTTTATATCTTTAAGACAGAAAGGCTACTGAAGATGGTCATATACCAAGCTGGCACTGTTACCAAAAAGAACAAACTATATCAAGTACTGTTGAGTAGCTTCCTTACCTGTTTGAAGGTGAAGAGAGCACGGTGGTGCACTTTCTGTGTGTTGTGTGTGGAGCGGTGCGGGGGCGAGCAGTCGCCTTCGGATCCACTGGACGAGGAGCACGACGCCGCGGCGTTGGTCAGCCGCAGCTGTCGGCGACGCTGCAGACGTTTGATCTCGTCGCAGATCTCTTGTGCCATACGCTCTGGAACACCATTGGCAAATTGATTGATAAGCAATTTGAACGAAGGAGAAGGACTTGTCAAAAAGTATATAGAACTTAATTACTAATTAGTTCTTTGCATAATGTTTTAAAATATACTGTGAATGTGCAACAAGTGTGCACAAAAAGAAATGATTCTTATAAATTGATTGTGAACACTCCCAATTTATTTAAATTAGGTCTGAGTTGCAATCAATTCAATGTTGTATGAAAATTTAAAATTTAAGTAAGGGTTGTATATTTGTTAAGGTGCTTGCACTGCAAGTTCATTGACCTCTAGAAATACTCACAAAAACATAAAGTTATTATGTAGAATTTACAAGGATAAAGACAAATGTGGTAATTTTAAATAATGAACCTGATAGGGAGTAATTCTTATCACTTACAAATTCCATATTTTAGGGAAAATAATTAAGAGATATGAAATCTACAATTCATGTGGAGGAAATTTAATGAACATGCAATTAGTTGAATAATATGTGGCAATATAAATATTCAAGTACAAACTAGACTACAAGCTGTGTATAGATAATCTAAAATTTACAGGTACATAAATATTACTCATCAGACATTTCAATACCATAATTACAGAACATTTGAAATAGTGGAAAAGAAAGCTATTATTATTACTTCAACAAATATAACCCAGCCAGCTGTGAAGTATAAAAGGCCAGGTAGAGGCATTCAATACACTGTCATTGAAAAAAAAAAGGTTGACTACCCATAGACATCAGAGCCCCAGAAAAAAACCTTTTTTGTTTACTTATGATTACTTAGCAACCATTTTTGTTGCAATCACTTGCAAGCATGCAAAGTCAATAACAAAAGGAGGTTAAATTATACAAATATAAAATAAAACATGCAAAGAATGATTAACAAGGTGTTAAGTTTAACCAAAGTGATTGTATCATCAGATAATAAAAAATAAATGACCTCAGATCATGATTTTAACTATGGCCATAGATTGCATGAAGCTAAGTATTTTATCATTGAAAATTATGCCTGATATTTGACCTTGTTGCACTTTTTAAACCTTTGTTTACAATATTGTAGAATACTTGCAACTGTAGTTTAATTGTTTCTGAAGAATTGTGAAGGAATAAAGGGCTTTGTTCAGTATCTAAGAATACAGCAAATACTTAATTATACTTGCAGCCATGAATTACTCAAGTTAATTAATGAAAAACATTGAGCCAATTGTTTACTTTTTATGCTTCAAATTTGCATACAGTATTTTAAAAGCACCTTTTACCTTAATTCCAACCTTCACAATAACATTGTTGAAAGATAAGTGATCATTCAAGTGTGCAGCAAAGTGCCCACATAATGCATTCATCTAATACATATCCATAAATACTGTCAACTAATAAATAAATCAGCTCACATAAGCATAAAACTACTTTGTTCAAATATGTCTAGTCATTCAATTAATTAGTACAATAATTATTTGATAATTCGCTGAAACTGACAAATCGCGTAAGTACTACGCTGCTGTATTGTCCATATTTCGGCATCGTATGCATTATTTGAGTCACGAAACTGTCGGCCACGAACAAAAAATCAGGTTACTGTAAAAACCCACCCATGGCATACTACTACAAAGACTCCCGAGTTGGGAATTCATTACAAAAACCAACAAAAGGACATGAAAAAAATCCACGCAACGGTCATGGAACAGCTCTTTGGATAAGACATCTCGCTCTAACGCGATAAAAATATTCATGATGCAGTGGAAACAATGGCGTTAGATAATACAGCTGATTAATAATACAAATCAACCCACACCTAATTATTTATAGAAACTAAATATATCGTATCACTTTACTGCGTTTCGGAAGCCATGATAAAAAATAAACAAACCTGGGGTCAGTTTTGCAGGTGCGGTAACGGACTCTCCGAATGACGAAGGTCTACTTTCAGACACTTTGATTCCAGGACTTGTGCTTGAGCTGGCTGCAAATGGTGAACATCTTCGCCTTTTAGCAGGCATCTGCGCCATGGACTCCCAGTCCAAATTTCTTTTGAGAGTAGCACACGCCATTTTCTTTTTACGCCCAGCGAATGTCCTCTACCTATCCGATACTATGTTTAGGATTTCTGCTTTTGTCACAAACACAGCAAAAACCGAAAATAATATTAAAACCTAAATATAACAAGCACTACAATTTAAATACAATTATTTCTAAATTATTTTCTTAAAGGATTTCTATAAATATTTAAGATTATTTGACGCTCTCCGATTCTCTCACTTCCAAATAAAATCCGGCAGCGAACACTTTTCACTCAATTCAATTTTATTTTGACATTTTGTTGTTGTAATCAGGGGCGCCAACATACAGCATAAAATGAGGCATAGACTATAGTGATCATGCGTTTTTCTCTATGAGCTAGTTGAGAATATCGTCGGTTTTATCATTATTACTGAAGAATTATATTATAAAAATAATTGAATATCTCTTGTCATATTTAAAAGAAACTTGCTGAAGGTAGTCAAAATATGATAATATGTAAATATCTATATCAGCCATAAAATTGTAATGTGAGCGACATCGTTGTTCTTTTTGGTACACCTCTAATCACTTTGACAGCAAGAGATAAGGAAATTGTTTTGACGTCTGAGTCATCTCACTCAACAGCACTGAACAAATAAATTATTTGCAACTTTTTGTGGCAAATATCTTTAAAGTTGTGCTACCTTGTGCCTTGTGCTGAGCTGCAAATTTATAGGTCCTCGAGCCTATAGTGTTTTTGTGTTAAAAAGTTTTTTTAAAGCCGTCAAACTGGGGAACGAAATGTCTTCGTCCGCTATGGAAAGTATCCTTTTTACAAGTTCGACAGACGTTTTGGTAATCATTTTTTGATAGATCGGGATGTGTTTTCAGTGACAAAAGTTTTAAGTGTATTTTCAGCATGTAAATCCTATTATATGTCAATTAAATTTTATACAAAACAATGGAAGCCTTTGGTAATTTCATCATAATTATAATCCAACTATTAGTTCAACTAATGAACTTACACCAACCCTATCTATATGTTTGGGATTGATTCATAGTATTCACACAATTTGTATTATCATCATATTTGAAATATGAAGAATTGTATTCTATAGACATTTCATAGAAATAGTTTTGCAATCATATGTTTTGACATTAGAACTTTAAAAGTTAAGAATGCTGTAAATGAACATCATCTTATGTTAGCCAGTAATATCACCCTGGTTTACTTTTAATGACCTTGAATTTTTAGTTTCAGCTGATTAGTAAAGTATACAGAAATGTCTTTAAATCACACCCATTAGATCTATAACAGAATTGTGACTCATACTTAAGTAGTTTATTTAGCTAGTACATTGAATCAGCCTTGTTATTGTGTGTTGCCTTGATTTTAATATCATTTGCTATAAAACTTTTTTGGGTGTAAAGTTACTTGTACTTAGTTTTCGTAGCATTTCTTAAGATTTACTTAAATCTGTGGCAGAATAGATTCCTGTTATCTAAGGAAAAATTCAAGAATAATGTAGGTACCCATCTTTTAGAAGAAAATAAAACAAAAAAAAACTTGATTTGGTTTGATAATCTCGGATAACTCACTGAAAACAGGTTTTATAATTTTTTGTATGAGCTTACAATTTCAGATAATTAATTATCTCATTTCCTTAACCCCAATCCAGAGCACCTATTTAATTTAAAATTTGCTGTAAAAGAGTTAGAGAGAAACTCTAAAAAATGTGAAAAAGAAGAAAAAATAGAGAAAGAAAAAGCAAAGAAAGCAATACAGAAGGGTAATATGGAGGGAGCTCGGATTCACGCAGAGAATGCTATAAGACAGAAGAATCAAGCACTCAATTATTTAAGAATGTCAGCACGAGTTGATGCTGTGTCAAGTAGAGTACAGACAGCACTCACAACTAGAAAGGTGAGAGTCACCCTGAATTTTTACATTTCTTATTATTACATAGTTCTTGAAATCATATTTTTGTTTTCCTAAACTAAGGTGGTATTTATAACTGTACTCTTTTTACTGCCGTAATATGTGTATAAAACAATCTTTTGTCTTAATTGATTAAAGTACTGATAACCTTATCAGTCTGGTGAATAAAAGTAAACAAAGTGTAATAAAGATTTAATTTGACAGCCAAAATATAGTGCTGAAAATCTATGAGAATGTTTTTATCAATGAATAATTCATGAAATATTTTCATAGTGAACTATTTGAACCACACATTTTAGGGTCATCCAAAGGCTTTTTATATATTTTTTAATCTGTATAGTGTATTGCCCCTTTGATAGGCAAAGGTCTCCCTTTTTAAAAATCTGCTACATATTAGTTAGAAAGTAAAGAGATATCAACTGATTTTGACTGTTTGTCTAACCTTTTTTCCAGGTCACAAATTCCATGGCGGGCGTAGTAAAAGCGATGGACGCGGCTATGAAGTCAATGAACTTGGAGAAGATATCCACACTGATGGACAAGTTCGAGAGTCAGTTCGAAGACCTTGACGTGCAGTCCTCGTACATGGAGAACGCGATGTCACAGACCACCACAACTACTGTGCCGCAGGGAGACGTCGACAATCTGCTGCAACAAGTCGCTGATGAAGCTGGGTATGTGTTTAGTTTGTTAAAGTTTGTGAGAAAGCCTGAAGAGACCTTTTATATTGAGCTACTATTGATGCTAGGCGGGTTACGCCGTATGTAGTGTGTCTGAGTTTCGGAGCAATATTTTTGGGATAAGTACTTGTCACACTTTTGTTTGAGATGGGTTATAAAGACTGCCACTTCTTATATAGTCTAACAACTTAGTACAGAGCCTTGTATGTAAGTTTCGCAACTGTCGGAAATATATAACATTTAGATAAACGTCGGTGCCCACAGGCGTATGCAACTGACTGTGGCCTGTTTGATACAGCTACTTTATTTTGGAAATAGATAAAATTATTTATTATAATCTAAATAAATTGTGCATGCCAAGGCTCTCTACTAAGTAGTTAGATTATACATTAAAGATTGAGACAGCAAAAACGAGCAGCTAGGTACAGCAGAAATGCTACTAGAATTCTTTCTCTGTATTACTATATATACAGTTATTAAACCAAAACTACACCATATAAGTTTAAAGGAAGCTGAAAGCTTCACAATATATAATTTTTTATTGTTTACTAACACTTTCTTCTTACTTTACAGTCTGGAACTCAATATGGAGCTGCCTTCAGGTATACCGAGCACATCGATCGGCACCGCGACCGTCGTCTCTCAGGAACAAGACGAGCTAACACAACGACTCGCCAGATTACGACAAGCGGAATAACAATGTACAAAATATATTATATATACCTATAATTACTTCACATGCGATAAAAGCTTTCAAGACCTATGTGCTTCTTTGACAGACAAATTCGTGACGTCATTTTGTTGTTTACTCAATTATGACGTCATTGTGTGGGAATTTTGGTTACGTGTTTAAATGAAAATAATATCTTTATAGTTACTTCGGTCTTATGAATTATGTCTAGAAATTATAATACTATGTTAAAATAGGTATTGCTAGGTTTTATTGTGTATATCGATATTACATTAGGTCTGATTATGTTTAGCAAAAACAAATCACTAATTACGTCCAAATATTTTTTTTTATTATAACTTTAAGATTCCCTTTCTTACTTTATTTTTCTACTTATGATAGTAAAAATGTTTAAATCCCTTTGCGATTTGTCTGTCATTGAATTGCATCAAAGTTAGCTTTGACAATAATATTATGGTTTCTGTTGTAAAAGTGTTAGCAAAGTTAGCTTATCCAGGTCCACAATAAAAAGTATTTGTCAAAATAGCCCCGAAATATTTAAAAAATGTATTGTTTTCTCTCAAATTCCATTAATTTCAACACACTGGTATATTACTGTGATCACAAATGTTTCTAAAGCAAGCATTATAATATATACTTAAGTAAGATAAAATATGAACGTCTTGTAATTTTTTGTAAATTATCTTTATAAAGTTATCAATAAAAGAATTTTTTTTTTCATTTTTGTTGTCTCTATTAGTGTTTGTTAGGTTCTAGATAATTAATATTAAGTAATAAGTCTGAACTTGTTAATTTCTCAGTCAAATGATTAATTGGTAGGTCACAACTATTTTATACCTATCAAGACTGACTTTTTGCATAAATATTTCAGGATCATATTAAAAAGTTGTCACTGTCGCTATAGAAATGGTGACTTATGTCGGAAGTCGGGTTTGTTCCCCAGTTGAGCCATAAAATTTATAAGACTTCAGATATGTAAGTTTTTGAGTATACATCGCACTTATTAGTTAATCAATTGACAAATAAAACACAAAATAATTGTTAAAATACTTTTATTATCCGTAAAACAAAAGAAACAAGCACATATGAATACAAATAACAGTAACTTGAACTAATACTTCGAAACGTAGTGAGACTACAATATAACTTATTCTATGCGTCCTACGAGCTACAGAGACTACCGCACCGCACTGTACCGCCGTGCGTCGTGATGTAAGTATCACAAACAAGCTGTATCACATCTATAACTTAGGAAGTGTTTAACTAAATAACATCTTTGATAGTTACCTTAATATAAAGTTGAATAATACTGGAGGATATTTTTAGGTACAGGATCATTTTAGACTAAAATCTAGGACATTTCAGAGTGCAGTAAGGTTTTCAATAGCTTTTCTTTTATCACACCTTATACTTCTAATGTGTAATTAGCAGAATATGCCACTCTTACACACATTAACACATTAATCAATCTTCAAGCTGCTATTTGTTTAGTAATAAAACATTTCCTAACATAAACATCTATCAGTACTGTTCATAGTCAGGCCAGGATTCGAACCTAAGCCTTGGTAATCCGAATTTGTGTACAAAGTAGTAAATAATCACTACAGACAGGGCAATAATCAAGATTTTTAGTCTAAAATGACCCTGTGCATACAATCACCTGAACAAATCTTCCAGTATTCGACAACATAGCATAGTGTGTGTGGTTAAATCTAGGAATATGGCATTATGACTTAGTTTTGGTACATCTTTGGTGTGTTAAGCATCCCCATTGTCCGTGGAGTCGAATGCTATATGATAGAAGAACCAGTCTTCAAGGAACGACGGCACGAACGCTTTGCTCTTAGTGTATTTCACTGGCGGCTTCAGCTTAGCCAGCTCTTGCTCGTACAGTTCCAGAGATTCGGGTGAGGTAGCACCGTTGCCCTGGGAAAATAAAATGTTAATGATTAACAGTTTATCCTATAATACTTTGATCTCTGCGTACCCATGTGGGAATAAAGCGTGATTTTATGTATGTATTAATATTATAGCTGTCTGCTTCTTTAGTGGGAAGAATGGGTGAGGCCACGGTGGCGAATCCAGGATTTATTTCTATTGGGAAGTGATGAAATGTGAATGCTTGGGCCGCCCGAGGGAGAGCGGGTGAGCCCGATCTAGTATACACAAAAAAAAAATTAAGTGGTACTCGTAACTGGCAGCTTAAGTACTGGTCATTAGTGAATACGCGAATTTAATAAGAGAAAAAAAATACAATACATTATTGTACAACTGGAGTTAAGAATTTATAAAGATAGCCAACTTTTTTAGGAGAAAAGCAAGCTTAATTACTATTGCAGTTGTTTGTTAAGTTTCGATATTCCACAGAATATTGTATATGGACAATGTTGCACATTGACAAGTTATTCTCAATCAATCAACACTGAGTGAGAATAATACATTGTCTTCAATTCAGCTCATTATTAAAGTGATTTCATGTAATTGACACTGATTTGTAGACAATGATTGAACAAATGATACTACAATGTTAGTGATTTTCAGTGAAGTTAGGTTTATTGAGGCCTAAATTTAAAGATTTCAGTCTTATTAAGCATTGATACATTTCATTTCATTAGTCAAAGAATTTAAACAAAACGATGCGTTTATATTTCCTTGTTGTTGTTCCATGTTATGAATAGGAAGTGACAACAACCACAGCACGAATTAGGAGTGGCATGGTAATTCCATTAACTAAAAAAGGCCGTAGGTCATAGGCACCTGAACTGCGACCTGAACTTCCTAACTCCAGGCAATTTCAGAAAGGAAAAATTCTTAACAGAAAACTCGAAAAAGACTTTTTGACCCGACCCAGGATTCGAACTCGAGACCTCTTGCATAGTAGTCGCATACACTACCAACTGAGCCACATAGGCAGTATATTAAGATTGGTAAAATATACTTACATGGGTCATGAACTTGCCAGTAGGCTTCAATATTTTGAAGGAGGAGTTGAGTATGGTGATCATGAACTCCCACAGCTCGCCGCACGCCGACTCCGAGATGGGTATGTCGGTGAGGTCGCCGAATATGTAGTCCACCTTCTTGCCCTCCGCTATGAACTTGTTCACAGTTAACATGCAGTCTTCTACTATCACCTGAGGAAATAAAAAATGTGCTAAGAGTCCAAACTAATATTATAAATGCGAAAGTAACTGTCTGTCTGTTACTCATCACGCCTAAACTACTGAACCAATTTGCATGAAATTTGGTATGGAGATATTTTGATACCAGAGAAAGGACATAGGCTACTTTTTACCCCGGAAAATTAAGGTGGCGGACGAAGTCGCGGGTAAAGCAAGTATAAAATAAATCAGAAATGTATTTGGGATTACTGAAAGCTATATTTATTCGTATGCTTAAACTTTGTTTTGAAATGGGAGGTGGGAGGATTGGCGTGTATGTAAAATGTTTTTTTTCGATCTATGACAAAAGCGATCCATTTAATTGATTTTTCTTTTCAGAATATCTTTCTGTCTGATTGAAAAGTTTAGTAAATTAAACATTGCTTGCGGTTTTCTACGACCTTAACTTCTGTAGGTACTCCGGGCAATTACCGAGAATTTGTTTACAGAAAACTCAGGCCTAATTCAGAATCTCGAATTCAAATTAAGATGTATTTATTTGTATAAAACATTGTTTAGAAACCTTCAACATGGTTGCGTCGCTTTCATTGACTCAGTATCTGTTAGTTCCGGGGTATTCATATAAATAAATTAAAAGTTCCGAATAGTATGTAAAACTAAAATAGATAGAGTTGACATTGCGTGTAAAACGCATCGTACACAAATTATACAGAGTGTGTACAAACTACAGACGTTGGTAATTACGCAATACGCGACAGGTTTTTGGCCGACACTCCAAGTAAACTGACTCATTATCTTTATTTAGAAACTAATATCAAATGAAAATGTTAGATTTATTTCACTACGAATTTGGTGGAATAACGCATTCTTTACGATAAGTTTTTATTTTGTTGTGAGTTTTATTGTATAAAGAAATATGTAGTTGCATTATTTATTATTGTTATGTTGAATATTTTTTTTGAGAACATAACCATACATTCGATTTAGTTACAAAACAGTTGACTTTATATGTGGGTCGTTAAACATTTCAAACAGATAATACTAGAAAGCTGTTGTCGCGTGAATTTATTGTCAGAAATAGGATAACTTTTTGCCCAACTGGGTGTTCGAACCCCAGACCTTTATGCGGCTGTCGCCTACACTACCGGTATGCCACAGAAGCAGGTAGACAGACTGAAATTAAGTACATAAAAAAGAAAGAAACAAACCAGACCAAAAACTGTAATCTATCATTGATTCCATTTTTATTTCGTGCGGGAAACGTATACGCGACACCCGCGCGCAGTGGTATCGGCGTGTTAACCACTTTAACCACAACCCCACGGACGTACAAACGATTTACGATAGCTATTCAGATTGGCGTACCCACACAAATTACGGTTCTTGGCTATCACATATTTAAAAAAACGGCTGTGGTTATTGGTTAATGTTAACGAGAGACATATTTTCCAACATACGCAGTTGAAATGTTAACTTACTTCATAGTTAGGTCCACTTCTCCTCTCGAGGACATCTCCGCAGATGGAGCGCAGGTACTTGTTGCACGCTGACATCACCACCTCGTCTATCTCCAACATCCACACAAACTTGGGCTTCTCCTTCAACAGCTCGTAGAGGAGAGCACCGTCGCCTCCACCTATAAATATAATTTAAGTATTAGATAGGCGCCCATAGCCAGTTGCGCTCACCCGTCGGTAAACGATCTGTGGGTTAAGCCTTGGCGCGGTCATTCCATAGATGGGTGAGCGCATAGTGGTATTTGAACTGGGCGTATCCATGCTTCGGAGGGCACGTAAAAAGTCGGTCTCGGCTGTTGTCAATTAAGATAACAGTCGTTAAGCCAAGTCTAACGCCTTCGGGCGGCTTGAACAACTTTGACACTAGGTTGACCACTAACCATACGACAAGAAGAAGAAAGAAGAAGAAGACAACTAGCTTTCCGCTCGCGGCTTTGCCCGCGTCGAATAGCTCATAATGCTCCTCCCTCTACTCTTCCTAAAGACTCAACATACCAAATATCAACTTTCTATGCTCAGTAGTTTCTGTTGGCTGTGCGTTGTTCATCAGTCCGTCAGTCACTCAGTAACGGAAGAGTTTTATATACATATATTGATAGGTTCTCCCCTATTTCACGGGACTAACATTGTTAATGGCCAAATACAGGTGTATCTCATATGCTTTTGCCTGCACCTTCGAATATAACAGGCGTGTAATTATTTATGAATTGAAAGCTTTAGAAATTGTTGAAGTCTGTAGACCAGGTTTGTTTTGGAGAGTACGTAAAGCCATCGGTCCTGCGCATGACCACTCATCGGTTGTATCGGTTATCCGTCCCATCGGACTATGAGAGTGACGGAATAGAGAGTGTACCGTGTATCTGTATATTGTACTACTAACTAAACGTAGCTTGATGAACATTCATACATAAAATCGGCAGAAGCTAATATTTTCTATATCTATACTAATATTATAAAGCTGAAGAGTTTGTTTGTTTGTTTGAACGCACTAATCTCAGGAACCACTGGTCCGATTTGAAAAATTATTTCAGTGTTAGATAGCCCATTTACCAAGGAAGGTTATAGGCTATATTATTATATCATCACGCTACGACCAGAAGGAGCAGAGTAGCAGTAAAAAATGTTACAAAAACGGGGAAAAATTTGACCCATTGTCTCTTATGTGACGCAAGCGAAGTTGCGCGGGTCAGCTAGTGTATTAATATAAAGCCTGTTATTCTGGTTACTTCTGGATACAGGGTATTCAAAGTAAATGCGACATAAACATTATCATATTATTATACACTCAGCGGCAGAAAAAGTGGCCCAAGCGCTTATCGTGAATTTGTAAACAAATTAAGTAATATATGAAAGATATATTGTTGTAAGTAGTTGCGAAGTGATCTGTTTAGTGTTATGAAGTGTTGAATTTCAGATTAATTTAAGTGACGGATGACTTTTTCTAACAATGTGTGTTAGAACTGAATTCAGTGTTGATTCGAGAGGTCAGTTGAATTCTGTATTTTGAAATATTGCTGCACGGAAACGATTTTCTTTATGATTTTTATTGATTATTGGTCTATTTAGATTTTAGAAAAGATTTGAAGATGCCACTTACTGCTGAACAAGTGGCTTAGGTGGTCTTATTGTCCGATCAGGGCCATTACCATTGAGAGGTGGCTGCATTTTTCAATGTATCGCGTACCACTTTAAGGTCTGCGATTAGGAGGTATCGTGAGACTGGTCTCTACACGCGGCGACCAGGAAGTGGACGAACACGATGTACATCCGCAAGAGATGACCGATTTGTTAACCTCGAGGTGCTGAGAAACCGCTTTCTGACAGCGTTTGAGATTCACTAGAGGCTTCAAGCGGCACGCGGAAGCATTCTTAGTGAACGGAACATGAGGCGAAGGATAAAAAAACGTAATTTACAGGCAGGAAGACCAACCCGAGTACCAGAACTCGAGAGACACCATCGAGTTGCGCGATTACGATTTGCTCGTAAACATGTGAATTGGCTATCGACCAATGGAGCAAGTTCTTGTTAACCGATGAGTGCTGAGTAGCATTAAGAGCACCAAATGGTCGTGAGAGAGTGTAAAGACGCCATTAAGGACGGTTTTTTCCCAACACAACACGTCAGACGGTCAGTTACAAAGGTAGGTCTGTTATGGTATGGAGAGGTGTATGTTTGGAGGCACGTACGGAGCTTGTCATCGTAGATCAGCGCCTAACAGCAGCCGGGTACATTGAAGAAATCTTCCAAGACCATGTTGTACCACTTATGGATTTCATTGGTCGGGAGGATTAACTCTAATGCAGTTTAATGCGCGCGCTCATAGCGCCCGCGTTGTGGAATCGCACCTTGCTGATATCGGGATTCAAAAACTGGCTTAGCCTGCTCACAGTCCAGACATCAACCCCATAGAACATGTCTGGCACATGCTAAAAAACAGTGTATGCGCACTGCCCAACCCACCAGAATCACTTGGTGAGCGAAGAACCGCTCTAGTCAGAGTGTGGGATAAAGTTCTTCAAGAAGTAATTAAAACATCCTCCAAAGCATGCCAGAATGCATGCAGGTCACCATAAATGCTAGAGGAGTTAACACGCGGTATAAACTAGATTTTTTCTTTGGTGCAGAATTAGGTTTTTGCAAAAACTTTCAGTAAGCGATTTCGACAAAAGCTGTATTTTTTAATTTTTCCCATTTTTGATTAAAAATTACGACTATTTAGTGTAAATTGTAACTAAACTTGTGTATAAACTGTTTAACTAATAGTTATAGCCAAAATAGTAACCATATATTGATATTCTAAAAAGTTTTATCGTAGTTTTGCTTTGGGCCACTTTTTCTGCCGCTGAGTGTATTTCAATGTTATGTTCATTTTATCATTAATTCTAGGTCAAGCCTAATTCCTAACAGGAAAATACAATACCTAACAAAGTCCGATTTAGGGTTTATAATCAGACCAGGAAATATATGATCAATGCAATTTCATTACGATTATTTCGAAATAGCGTATTTCATCAGCACAGAGTTTGGACTAAAACTAATTAATATTATTTCGGTTAATTATAATAACAAAAAATGTTTATCTGATTTATAACACTCTGTATAAAAAACCTTTTCCTAGTAACACTTTAATGTCCATTATCACGCACTATATAAAAGTTTGGTGAACACGCAAGTCGAATACATGAAAAATTATCAAAGTAGAAAATTAAACCCTCGTTCGAAAAGGACACCTTGCGTCATACTGCGAAAGCGATGGCGGTATGAACTAGACAGGGTTAGAACAGATTGGACTTAGGTGGGCATAGATCGAGACGAACGGAGATCATGGCAAGAGGCCTTAGCCCAGAAGCGGGATGACGTGGGCGTGGGTTAATAGTAGAAAACCTGTTAAAGGGAAAGAAATACTGGAAAGATCTATGCTATTTTTGGCTAGTTACGACACGCCACTATTACAGCTATAGAAATTAGACCATCATCACCCCTTTTCTGTAGCATAGAATGCCAAGAAATAGTAAAATCATAATAGAAGGTTATGCTATGGTCTGAGAAGCCATTACTAAATATAAACACCTAATATTTGTACATAATATATACTCAGTCATGTAAAAACAATGGTAAACTTGTTACAGTTGTAAAATGACCTTGGCTTATAATCGCCGTGACCATGATCCCATGAGTCGGTAGCCAAAAAATCGATAGCGTTTTTTACTTGTATGTACCTATATATTATGTAATGAGGCCCTGATAACCAGCTACACATCGCAGTTGACAAAATATGACCACTGATTTTCGAAAACGTATGCGCGGTTTCTTTAAAATCCCACCACAAACCTTATTAAAAGTTTATTTTACATTTATTTATTCTGAGTATCGTCGCCGTGCCTTCGGTAGGTTGCGTTGGGCCATTGAATGGTGAATAGTGCTTTGAAAGGTACGCCTAGAGTCAGTTTAGCCTGTGCATAAGCCTGTGGGTCCCTTTAGCTCTAAATAACTGAATTTCGTATACTACACCAGCATGCACTTAAGACTAAGTTATTGGACTATAGGTTACCAGGGGACCTACATAAGTTCATACGGAAAAAATACCTAGGTCCTACAAGATGATAATCCCAAGACCACTAATCGGACTGGTCTTTAGGATGCTTGCACGGAATACAGTTTTAAAAAGAGAGAATATTACAACTTACCCAAGATGACAATTTCTTTGCCTTCATAATTCTCCTTGCCTCTCTGCATCAGAGTCTCAGTGTATACGAGATCAGCCTCCGATATATCTACGAAGAGAAATATAACGTTTAAGACAATTGCAGGTTGAAACCTGGTAAAAGACTAAGGCAGTTAAGCTGTTGTTCTACGGTCAGTGTTCATTCACGGGTATCAATTTATTGTAGCCTAGGAAACAATCACAATATGTACTGTCTAATTAAATGTTACTATCAATGTAATGTCCCGAACCAGCACTTGATCAGGGTGGTAGGCCCGAGGTTCCAGGGGTCCCCCCTTGCCCAGCAGTGGGATAACAATGAGTTAAATTTATTTAATTTTGAATCTAATATCGAGACCATTATATTATAGCTACATGGTTTCAAAAATATAATTTGTCAAAAAAGCTATTAGAATTTAGAGAAGTATCCTAGTTGAAAAGATCGTTAAATTACGCAAATCTAACATCAGTCACAATTGTTTTACAGTCGATGTAACATGTTATCTCTGTTATAATGTTTGCCAAGCTAACTGCAGTGCAAATATTTAAGTAAAACGAGACGGGTATTAACGAACACTTATACAACTTTATACATAGCTAATGGAATGTCTTCAATTATCTTTAAAAAGCGTTTTAACGTTTAGCAAAGGGCCATTTTCAATATTCTATCAAAGAATACAGATAGTTTGCTATCTTAGATTAATACGTTAACATCGGGTAGGTATTGCC
The DNA here is from genome assembly GCF_050436995.1 of Anticarsia gemmatalis. Lineage (NCBI taxonomy): Eukaryota > Metazoa > Arthropoda > Insecta > Lepidoptera > Erebidae > Anticarsia > Anticarsia gemmatalis. The sequence continues at coordinate 12,525,796 of NC_134749.1, read as the reverse complement.
CGTGGGTATTGCTATCCATAACTAAGCTAAGTAAGAGTACAATGACAGATAATATATGTTTTAATATTCTTACTAAAAACACAGTCAATAGATAAGGTTTTCAAAAAGGCCGTAAAAAATGTCAGGAACTTACAGTTGGAATTAGTTTTTTATAGTCACCAACATTTCCCTAAATTGGAGCCAACATTTGTTTAAAGTTGCAAACATACTTACTTTGTAAATCATCTAGCACCAACATATTGCCAAGAGTTTTCGAATGAACGATTTGTACTCTCTGGAATGGAGACTGTTCGTCGAATATCACCGCATCGATGTCGTATTCCAGAAGACGTTCGTCTGCAAACGGTTGTTTTAAAGTATCGGGTCTATTATGAAGGGAATACACAGACACGCCTAATAGAAGTCAGAAACACAATGGACAGTGATCTTACAGGATTTAATTCAATGAATATTATTTTGTGTTTTTTCTCTATTAGCCCTCAGTAGGTTTTGTGTTCTCTGTTTTGCAGATTGTGTGGTTTTCTTGGGTCTTTTGGTTGGAAAACTAAAGTCGGAACAGGGAATACTCCATACGTGTTATAATTATTATAAAATTGATGTGTTTTACAGCAGTTCAATGTGTTTCGGATTTCATTCTGTCCCCCGTTACCTCGGCAAATTAAATATTACCACATATTTTCATGAGTAAGTAGCTAAGTATTTTTGCTTCTCGCATCGTGTTCGTGGGTAAACTATGAACCGGTCATTCGTTCATAGTTTTGTAAACGTAATATACAACTTTTAGTATTTATGATTTGCGTAGTTTATGTTAAGATTTTTAGTAAATAAAATGTATACGCATAAGAGGGTAGTTACATAAACATGCGTTAACGTACGTGTACGTGCACGTACACACATGTACACGCAATAAAACGCGAGCTTCGGTCTCGCTGAAAATAGATACTCGTGTAATACACTCGGTTTGTGTGATTTGAAGTATTTAGTATGTGGTTGGTTGACAGGAGACAGAAATAATAGGACAATAACACAGTACAACATAAACATGTACATTAATTGTTCAGGCTTTTCTAAAATATGTACATTCTCAAGGAGGACTCTGGTAAGCATTGTGAACTAAAGTGAACTATCTGTCTAAGAATTGGGTGGGCAACTGTAAAAGATTGTGTATCAATCTTCCTCTTAACTCTAAGTATGTACTAAAATTATAATATTGTTCCAAATATAAAGCACAATTTTAACATGAACCTATTGACTGATATAGATAGTTAGCAAAGCACTTGTTGCAATACAAGATTGGAACTAGGTGACTTGGAATTGCCCTTGTTTGGGTTCTACCTTGTATGACCAACCCAATTCTTGACAAACCTTAGTTACAGTCAATAAAAAATAATGAGAATAATAAAATATTCCACTTACCTGAGCTGGGATAATACCTTCCGAACAGGCATCGCTTTAGCGGCACGTAAGCTTGTGACTTTATAATACTGATGTATTTTTTCAGTTGACTTTCCAATACTCTCGCCGACTATTAAAAATAAAACTCATAAAGAAGGAAAACAAACAAAAAAATGAATGGGTACACTAACATGCAGACTTAGTTGGCTAATAAAAGGTTGAGCGTCGGACTACTGGAAGATTCGTTAGTTGGTTACTACATGGAAACTTCAATCTATGTACACATTAGGACAAACATGCAGTTTAGATATAGATACATATTAATAAGCGTGATCTTGTGATGTGTAAGTGATCTGAGAGTTAGTTTTAAAGTGGGTTGTTACAATACTTTACTTATTCCAATAAGATTTGTTGCTTTAGTACTTTAATTACGTAATTGGCAGTGCATGATAAGTTAGCTAAAGCACTGATGTAAGTGTTGGAAATCTTTAAAGATAAATCAGAGTCTGTACATTTTACTAGTTTTATCAGTGATGGATTATTAAATCAATTTATGATAAGTGAGCGAAATATGGTGCATTCGTGAATACATAGATTTCAATTACAGTGTAAATAATTCAACAAGTAACAAATGTGATAAGAAATATCCAATTCAAAAAATAATATTGTATATTTACGATAAAATTGAAGTCTAATGAATAATAGTAAATAATAATATTTAGAAATAAATATAATAAAGGTCACCAAACTAAGGTGTAAAAGGGTAATTAAAAAGCATTGAACATATATTTCTAACCTGAACTAGTTAGATAAACGTCAAATTTGTAACCGCGTTTGATTGTTGGAAACAATTTAACTCGGTCGCAGTCCAATGACATTCTTACCGAACTTTCCAGTAGTTTAGAGCACTAGAAAATAAATTTATTATACGCTCAACCTTCCAACAACTTCTATTACATGTATAGCAATTATTATTTTTAGACTTTCAACAAATTGCCTATTATTTGTAATATTAAAAAATAAGTACAATTAATATTGTACAGTTATTTGAATTGGTAGAACAACTATATCTGCATAATTTTCAAGAGAATAGTTAAAATTTTATTTAATGAGTATTATATTTTATGAGCTACAAAAACCATGGGAATCTAATTTCTAAAAATTATTTATGAATATCAGTTATCAACTAACTATATTAATTTAGTTGTGTATGTGAATGAATATTATTTCAATCTAACTAAAATATCAATCAGTTTATAAATTAGCATCATTAGGCATGTATTTTTAATTCTACTAAATTAAAAGTATGGAAATAATTCATTCTCTATTCTCTAAAAGGAATAACCTAGATGTACAATGTATTTATTTAACCTAATCAATTGTCGCTCAGCGTTTAAATCGACTTTAGTAGTGTAAACTCAACAATCTATCATTTTAAGTGGCGTACTATCAAATAATTCACAGGCAAATTGAATAGAGCGAATAGCGCGCTTACCTTGAGGTTAATTAATGGTTCCTCGTTTTCTTCCTTATAATATTCAATGTTTACAGTGACAAGGCCACGATCAAACAGTCTTACAGACACCGTAGTGCCTTTCTTGCCGGTCAACAGCTTCAACGAACCTCCTTCTAGTTTTAACTCAGCGGCTAAAATAAGATTCGGAATATACTCCTTCAGTACGGTTTCCAATTGCCCAAATACACTTTTCTGCCCGTTATCGTCTCCTAGACGGGCGGGGTCGATGGAGAAGTCTAATAGTAATGTTTGGACAGACATCTTCAAGATTTCAACGGTAATTGCACTGTTTTATGAAATATCTAGATGGACGGGGCCGGTAAATCCAAGCGCTGCAAATGAACGATGCCGCTCTCTTGGTTGGTAATTGAAGGAAATTGAAAATTGAAATTGAAGGATCTATTTTGATAGATCGGGTGTTGCCAATGTAAATTTATTAAATAGCTGCTATCGATCATCAATCTAATGACTTCCTAGGTAGGTACCTACATAAGTTTATTTATTTTACTGAACTTTCCTTTCTCTTAATATGGTAAAATCAAATAAATATCATTACTTCGAGCGTTGCAAATAAAAAACATCACGTAATTAATTTGTCCCGTTATTTGAAAACTGACTGAAACCGACTATTACTGGATTATTTTTCGACATCCCTACTTTTACTTGGTAGCTTGACAGAAAATAAATTGGTTGCTACTATGAAAAAACAGAGTACCTACTGATATTTTAGGTAAACATCGCTATAATAATAAAACAAGAATTAATATGAAATATTTTTTCTGGACTCAGTTTTAATACTTACACTAAAATAATTTAAACTGAAAATATGCTGCTGTACCTGGCCGTTAGGAAAGTTAATCTGTCAATTATAATGAAAATAAAAAGAAACACGACTTCAAGTCTTGCAACATTACATCCGTCTGTCTTTCTTTTTTGTAAAAAAAATTGCATCGTGAGATTCTTGTGAGTTGTGACATGGCTGGAAATAATACTGAAGAAGTAGAGGTGGGTAGTTATAATTATTTGTGGTGCAAATTAATAGGTCCACCCGTATTTACTAATAATTATATCGTACTTCCTTTACTTTTTGCGGGATATGCTGATGTGGCTGCACTAACTTTCACTGTTGCATTTGTTTCTCGTATGAAGTGTTTCCTCCTTCAATTTCGGTTTTACATAACTAGAAAGTTATTGTAGTAGTTAAGAAATACTTAAAATATAATATTTTAAGTAATCAGTAGGTATCCTGATAAGTTTTTTTAGGTTAGGATTAAAGTAAAAATGACTTGTGTATTCAAGGGGTCCGCGACTACAGAGACCAAGGGCAGTACTAATGCCGAGGTCCCGCCGGAGTTCCTCATCAAGCACCCCCTGCAGAACACCTGGAGCCTGTGGTTCTATGACAACGACAGGAACAAGACATGGGAGGAGAACCTAATTGAATTAACTACCTTCGACACGGTGGAAGATTTCTGGAGGTAAGTTCATAGAATTATTTTAACGAATGGTCTATGGGTCTTTTCTATATTTTTGCTGTCCTGGGCTAAAAATATTCTAAAACATTGATTATATTTACAAAACTAGAAACAGCTGGATGCACACGCTGTCTAAAGTATTGTATGATCAGTATATTTCTAATAATTACTGCAACATTTCAACATTTTTGTCAGTAATAATCATCAACAATTCTCAGTAGGCATGGGGGAGTATTTGGGCATAAGCCAGTGATTACCAAGAACTGTAGTTTGTGTAAACAAAAACACATTTATTTGTACATTATCTCATATTTCTGAAGTTTTATTTTACAAATGTGTAACATCTTGCTAAGAACAAGTTTTTTACTTGTGACTTTAATATAATCAATCTCTTGAAGGTCATTCAGTGATAGTGTTCAGTCTAGTTATTGGTTTTTATACATACATTAATTCTCATACAATTATAAGAACCTACCATTCTTAAAAATACTTTGCAGCTAACTACTGTTGCTGTGTTCTCTAAGTTAGTATATGAAAATAGGCTCATCATATTCAAAGTGTACCTTAGGGTTTAAATGAAGTGATTTTAATAAGTGCAGTACCCACAACCAGAATAAAATTAAGTTGAAAATATTTTAAGTAAAATTGACAGCATTCTTAAGTACCTAATAAAAGTGTACCTTCATATATAAAAAAAAAAACATTAGAGATAACGTAGCGGGCTATCCATTTTATTCATATTTTTTTTCCTTTAATATTTATTGACTATAACTTTAAAATGTTTCTTTCAGACTGTACCACCATATCAAGCTACCTTCAGAGCTGCGTCAAGGTCACGACTATGCGGTGTTCAAGCAAGGCATCCGGCCCATGTGGGAAGACGACGCCAACAAGATGGGCGGCCGGTGGCTCATCAGTCTTGAGAAGAAGCAACGTAACTCTGATCTCGATCGCTTCTGGTTAGATGTGGTAAGTGCAATACACGATAACAGCATTTCTTAAACTTTTCCAGTCCTTGCAGTCAAAGGAAATCAAGCACAATTTCAAAACACCCACTGAATAACCAAAAAGAGATCTTCTAGCTGAAGTTATTGTTAACTTGCTGGCATAGTTAATTTTTATTATTAATATAATAAAAATGGAGATTTTCCAAAATAAGGCCATGGCCCCTCCTGTTAAGTCCACAGCCACAGGTTAAGAAACACTGCACTTTTGTAAACAATTTCATTACTCATGCACTATGGACTATATTGGCAAACAATAACATCAGGCTTTAAATTACCTAGCCTACTTTTTGTGGATCACAAAATGGTTATTGTGTTCACTTGTGACCTAACTATGTGATGATATTGTGAATAGCTTCTTGGCTTTTGTACCTTACATATTGACCAAAGAACAATAAAAAGATATTCCAAACTGCAAATATTGCTAGTATTCTAAAAATATGATTTTGGGGGTTAAACTGTGCTAATTAAAGTTAATAACTGTCTCACCTTGAATGGAATGCATGACTTAAAGCATTGATTTTGTTTGTTTCAGGTACTCCTACTCATTGGCGAAAATTTCGATCATTCTGAGGAAATTTGCGGCGCTGTTGTCAATGTTAGAGCAAAACTTGATAAAATTGGTATGTATTCTTTTCAATTACACAAAAATATTTGGTTTAGACTAATTTTTATAAGGGCACATGGTAACCTGAACCATTTTGTGCAGGATCACCATCTGTTGGTGAAAACCATATGAAAATCCATTCTATTCATATTATTTGAATGTATCAGGAGCAGATAGAATTGGCGAGGGTACTTCATTGTTACGTTATCAATTTTTTCAAGCTACTAATTTTCAATCACTGGTGTTTCAGGAGTCTGGACAGCCGACACTTCAAAGCAGCATGCCAACATCGAAATCGGCAGAAAAATCAAAGAGCAACTCGGTATCCACGGGAAAATAGGCTTCCAAGTTCACCGGGACACCATGGTGAAACATAGTTCAGCCACTAAGAATCTTTACACTGTGTAGTTGATACTGCTCGTTCACTAAATGTAACGCGAGTGTGAGGTAGCCATGTGAAATGTCCAATGAATGTTGTTTTGTAAGCCGAGTTCAATAGTACATAAGTACGCAAAAGAAAATTCTACTAAATGTTCAAGTGTCAACATTTTAGTAGGTTTTTCAGATAGGCGCTCGAAATTACTCTCCTTTTCAGTAAATTTGGTGATTTCTTTAACTATCAAGCAAATTCGAAAGTTTCGTCTATTTACTTTTTTGTGAATAGACAAACATTTTCATGGTTATTGGTTTACTAAACTCAGTAAGCTGTAGAATTAAGTACACAGATAAAATAATTATATATTCAGTAAGAGTTAGGTTTTCTAAATTCGAGAAAAGGTGAGTAATTTGAAAAACAATGTTTGTGAGTAAAGATTGATTGATTTATCAATATATAGGCTATCTCATACCCGCTGTTGTGTTTGTAACCATTGAATAGCTCCAGAGGTATGATTTTAGGTTGATGTTAAGGAGTTGTCTCACATAATTTATCTTATTATAACGTGCATGTTACGAGTCTGTGGTAACTGTTAAATTTTAAGTCTGACTTTTGTACTAAAGTGTGCATTAGTTGTAATGTTAGCTTTTATACATTGTTACTTTTAGTCGTGCTTTGTATCAAGTCGCTATTCTGTATTGAGTGTTTAAGTTACTGTCGCGGGCGGTAGTGGCTGATGATAGCGAGCATTTATTAAAACTCAATGTAGATGGCGCTAGTTAGGCTTAAGGTGAAATCATTTTTCCTACATTTATATGAAATATTTCAATCAGGTGCTAATTATACATTGTTTACGCACCGACAGTTGAATATTCCATAGCGCGCTGTAAAGTGGCGACTAAAACTAGCACTGTGTCGTAAGCTATTTTCAAATGTGTACTGTCTAGCTAGTTGGTTGCAGGATATAAATTATTAGTATTATAATGGAAGTAACAATATTTTTACACTAGCACTTAACATATTATGTAAACACTTGGCTTGATTTACGTTAACACTTCTGTCTGTCAGTCATTTTGTAACATCATTTCAGCGATGCAATGATACCATAAACATTAAATACCATTTTATAGAAAAACCTTAAAATGTGTTTTTATTTTGGCAAATCCCTTATTATATTTTCAGATACAGCGACATTAAAAACTAGGTAAATAACAACAAGCAGATATTTCAACTACTCAGCAAACAATCTTATATACCTTACGATATTCTATTATATTCATATCAGACCGTACGCGGTTTCGCGTCCAAAGACACCATGTTGGCGCAAATGTAGCCGAACTTGTGATCTAGTCTATTTTGAGTATTTTTGAGCCTAAGTAGTACAATGACAACTTTGTTCCCATTAAACCAAGAATAGCAAGACAGAGTTATATTTCCTCCTTGTATAAATGGTAAACTTCTTAATTAAACTTAATGAAATGAAAAATGATTCAAGTGAATAAGTAAAAATATTGTTTATACCTTAGCAATTTTAATACTGGCAACATTATGCCGTAGTGCACGGGACTTCCTAAATATAAAGTGCAATGTGATTCATATATAAAACTACGTGATACTATTTATATGAGTGTATTAGGTACTTCAAAATATCATTTATTCAGTGTGGTGCTACAGAGAGGACGTGTGAGGTATGTAATAACTTATCTATTTAATAAATTATTTCATCATAATACGACAGATTTCAGCGAATCTAACGGTTTGTTTCACCACTTTTGAATGAGTGTAGCTGTTTTCATATATTTGCTTAACTTTACCAATTAGTTAAGTTACCGGGTTATCCTTTAATTGTGTATATTTGATGTTAGCAGAATAAGTTATAGATATTTTTTCATTATGAATCTTTAATTCTTTAGTTATTGTCTATGGATTGAGCGGCAGTGTAGGCGACTGCACGAAGCTTACTCGAGTTCGAATTCCGGGCCGGGCTTCAAGTGTTTTCTGATTTATATGACAATATTCTCAAAATAAATCTGGTAATTGGTGTCTTTTACTTAGGACTAGGTAACATTGTAAATAGTGAATCGCTGGAGTATTTTATACACATCTGTCTACTCCTTCAAATTAAAATTAAATAGAAATTCATAGGAACCTATTATTTTGTATACAAACTACAAAGTAACTAGGTATACAATTAGTTAATTCAGCATTTCAGCACAATATAGCATTTGTTAGGTAACTACGATCTTTTGTTTAATAGCAGTGTTAACAATCGTTCCACTTATTGGGCTTATCTCAACAACAAATTACCGGTTTATATTTATTTATAACTATGCGATAATGTGAGTGCTCTCGTCATTGTCCTAGTGTAAGTACCTACCAAGGGACTTATGAGAAATTATTCTATACTTGAGACTGCCTGTGTTGTCTGAGTGGTAGACGTGGTAAAGTAAGCGGCTCATCACAAGGTTCGATTCCTGGGCCGGGTTAAGTGCTACAGGTTTTTAGCTAGTACTTATTAGAATATTCCTCAATAGAAGACCGTAGATTATTTATTACCAAAGCCATGGCAGGGGCCAAATTTGCTATAGGCAAATCGCAGATGTATTTTATACACCTCGACATACACTTTAGGGTATACTTAAGAGGTGTGATGATAATACACGTATGTACTACATACTTAAATACGACCATTACGTATTTAAAGAAAATCTTACGCTTATTCTCTTATTTTTCCCAGGAAAACAATTAAAATGTTGATCCCAGCAGAGAATTTGAAGCACCCTTTGCTAAATGAGTGGAGTTTCTGGTTGTTTACAAATACTAAGAAAGTATGGGATGAAAATCTAGTGGAATTGACCAGTTTTAACACAGTCGAAGATTATTGGTGGTAAGTTTTATTTTATAGGCAAAACCCTCACACTATACCTACAATAGACGGGGCTTAATGTCGAATTGTTGTGACTACCAGTGACTTTTATAAACAGGCACAAAGTAAACTTATTCTTACTTCTCTTATTTAATCCACATTTTGTCCGTGACTGTACTTAAGCCAGGAACACATACAATTTCGCATGACTTGACTTTAGGTAGTCTGTAGGTATCCCTGGCTACATAGCGTGACTTACGACAAAAATTATGTTTTCGAGCGTAGTGTCACTCGATGTCGCTGAAGACACGTGTCGCAAGACACAATAAAATGTGTCCCTGGTTTAAGTGTATGTCAATTATGTCATTAATCAACGTCGCAGGGGTAATGATGACCTATGTAGCAAAACTACCTCAGAATTACTGTAATTTAAAGGTGACCGATACTACTAGAACAAATGCATGGTATGTTTGTAGGAATAATATATTTTTTTGTAGTATTACGTATCGTAGGCAATTTTAAACAATACATTTTAATTTTAGTGAAATAGATCTGATGTAATTGGACACTAGGGGTAAACAAACATATTGTTATAACTCCTGAGTAATGAAATATTTACTTAGTAGTCAGTACTTACTTTGATTTTAATAGTATTTTAGAAATAAGTACAATAACCAAAATCGCCTCACGCATTTCTAGAGTACACAAAGTAATATACTTACACAACACAGGCTGTTAAACACAAAATCGTCCTTTGCGTTGATCATTTCAGTAAAAATGACATATCCTTAAATTAACCTTTCGTATGGTTGTTATAGTTTGTATCACCACATGAAGCTGCCATCAGAGTTGTCAATGGGACAAGACTACGCGATATTCAAGAAAGGCATTACACCCATGTGGGAACACGAGCGCAACAAGAGAGGCGGCCGATGGCAGATCATGTTCAACGAATTGAAGTTTAAAACCCTGGATAATGTGTGGCTGGACACTGTAAGTTACACATTATTTTTAAATGAGAAATATCGCGAATGCCTGGAACATGCATAAGTAGGTGTAGAAAGCTAACTTTACGAAGTTATGTGTGTATTAGAAAGAATTATATCACGCTCAAACGGTGAAGGAAAACATCGTGAGGAAACCTTGCACGCCTAAAATTTGTTTAATACCTTTATTGAAGGCATGCAAAGTCCCCAACCCGCACTTAGCCAGCGTGGTGGACTCAAGGCCTAACCGCTCCCTCATTACGAGAGGAGACCCTTGCCCAGCATTGGGACAGTTATTAGACCGTAGACCTAGGCCAGAGATGAGAGGACACTCTGTTGACTGTTATACCAATTGAGCGATCGCCCTCGTCGACGCGCCCTGCATTTATTTTCAAACGGACCTTAAAATCGTTCATTATGTCAAGTTTCAGCCGTCAAATGATCAATTTTGACCACTATAGTCAAACAATTTGAGCGCGTTTTTACGCAAGCCGATCACGGCGGAGCGGAGTGTAGCGAACTGCGAATCGAGCATCTATTGTCCTTTCTTATAACAAAATCCGAGCTTTGAATTTTTCTTAGTAAAAACATAGGACAGAGTGGTCATGAGATGATTCATTATGATCATTTCAGAATAAAAAATAAATAAACGCGTTTTTAAATAATTTTTACCCAGTGTCTAACATACCAAAGTATTGATCCTAATAAAATTCCTTCAAAAAAACCTTCTGTAAATAATCCTGTATCATCGTAAACATGACTGGCAATAAATTACAGGTTAAGTTTTAACCATGAGTTTAATCGTTAGATACAAACACGTACAATTTAAACATCGATTGTGTCTATAATTGCGATTAATTACAGTGGACATGTATTTCGTTATCAATGCTTATCTTTTCAGTTAAGTGACGTCACGTTTCAGGATGAGTCACGTATCGAATACTTACTATTATTATTACTCATATATTTCTAGTATTTCTTACACATCATTTCATAATATTTATATTTCATGACTAGCTCTTGAAAGCGACTTCGTATGCGTGAGCAATAGTTATGTGCAAAACCTTTCATAAATCTGGGGGCACGGAAGTGCCCCCGCAAGTCGAGCAAAAAAAAGCGGCACGGCCGTAACATCCTTTTCTCGAAGCAATTCGGGCTATTTTTGACACCCCTATAATTTCGTTGTGGATAAAACAAGAAGCCTAGATTTTCAGCAACTAATCAGTCATTGTATAAACACGGTATATTTAAAATTTCAGTCAATTTGAACCAGTAGTTTAAGAATGACAACTTGTTAAAGTTTCTGAATTTTGTCACTCACTGATTCACTGACTCACTGACTCACCGATCATCAAAAGTCTAAGGTACTTCTAGCAGACTTAGAAGCTTCAAATTTAGAATACAAATAGGGTTTAGTGTCTTAATCATGGGAAAAATTTAATATTTTCTAATTTCGGTCCAGTTTTCTAAATACACCAACTGCAACAATAACTTTGTAATCCCATATAAATGTATAAGATTACAAGGTTACATTTGCAGTTAATGAATTATTATTACTGTAGAAAATAAAATAAATAGGTGTAAATAGGTACCTACTATATGAGGCATAACGGGAGAGAGTATAGGGTGGGTAAGGGTGTTTAGCCCATGAAACTGAACAACATTCCCATAGGAAAATATGTTGAATTATGAAAAAAAAACTTCTTTCCATACAAATTGGACTTATGTTCGCTCTACAAAAAGAAGTGAGATGCCATCAAAAACATTCTGTAAAAACCTCAAGTCTCGCCGTAAAAAGTTGTGAGATCTATATAATACCAAGTCGACTAATCTATTTAGTCTCTACTTAAAGGACCTTCTGTCTTAAGTTATTACGTATGTTATTATCATGCCGATTTAAAAAAAAATACATTTAAAACAAATAGATCGACTTGGTCATCGCAAGAAAACACAAATTCGCCATTAACATTTCAGGAGCATTAACTTCTCGTCGTGCTGTGTAGTGTGATACATACTAATAATCAAATCATGCGATGGCCAGGTCGGTCTATTTGTTTTAAAGGCATTTGTTTTTTAATTGGCATGATAATAACATCCGTAATAACTTAAGACAGAAGGTCCTTTAAGTAGAGACTAAATAGATTAGTCGACTTGGTATTATATAGATCTCACAACTTTTTACGGCGAGACTTGAGGTTTTTACAGAATGTTTTTGATGGCATTAGTATTTTTATAAACTATGTGTTTTGTGGTAACTACTTAAGCTTACTGCCAAGTTTTATCAAAATCTGTTCAGCAGTTTTAGCGTGATTGAGTAACAAAATTCCTTCTAATAATATTTCTTCCGTTTGGGTCTCGAACCTACTCTATACGCCCACTAATAGCGATGGGATAACTCTTCAGTCACATAAAGTTCTGGATTTCGTTATCTAAAACTAATATCTCCTATTTATATTACAGGTATTGTTAGCAATTGGTGAGAATTTCCTAAATTCGGACCTGATTTGCGGCGTCGTCGTAAATGTCAGACAAAAGAGTAAAATATGTAAGTAATCAGACACTTTTCCTGACTTATTGGCAATATTTATGAGCCATTTTCAACAAGAACAAAGCTTATTAAAGTATTTATTGTTTCAGCGATATGGACGGACAGAGGCAACGATTCTAAAGCTGTTATGGATATTGGTAGGAAGCTGAGAAAGCATCTGAACGTGCCGAACAAACTTCGCTACTATTTACATACCACATCAAATTCATTGTACATAATGTAACATAATTTAAACTATAGAAGTCTGATACTACCCCTATGTGAAAAAGGGCGTGATATTATGTATGTACGGTTAGTATTAGGCGTGTTACGACTGTAGATTATCTTCGGATAATTTCGGGTTATAGAAGGAATTGGTGATGGTTTTCAATTTGATTAAATTGAGTTTGAGGAGACTGATAGTTCAGCATGCTTATTGTGTATCTCAGTTGACAACTAGTACGTCAATATGATAGACACTACGTAGTACATTGCGGCTTGGGTGTAACATAATACTCACCATCATTTTAGAAAAGAAACAATGTACACAATAGTGGCTATCAAGCGATCATCAAATTGACAAACAGTAGCTTCATAATATTCGGATTCGAAGTTAAAACATTACCGTACAAATAACACTTCTAGTTAGTAAAAGCGTATACGTTTATATGTGTGAACGATTTCTGTTAAGACTTTAGACTGTACAACTTTGTCATGACATGACTAGTTATACAAGTAGGTATTGTATAGTAGTTTGATAAAAAGTAGAATACAAATATTATCTTTATTGTATAACGTAGTATTTAATGCAAAATGTATTTTTATATCTGTATTGTATTTTAAGTGCAAAATGTGTGGAGGTTTTGCGAGAATGGAGAATTTTATAGTAACGCTTTAAAAGCCGGTCGTGATGTTTCGGCATATCTAACTGTAGGGCCTAATGATAATATGGTATTTATACCGGAAGTAACATAAACAAAATGTGGTTTACTAATTATTTTAATTATTTTTTTTCTGTGATTTAAAATAATTGTGTGTTGGTTTTAATATAGTACTTATATTTTTCAAGATGAATGTCTTTTTTATTAAACGGTTTTATTTAGCTTGGCCAGTTTATTTGTTTGTTTGGGCCAAATTTAGTAATTAGAATTTTTTATTGACTAAGGGTAAATGTCAGTTAATAAATAAATAAATATGTCTTAATAACGGTCCAGTTTATAAAATAAATAATAGCAATAATAAAAACTTTATTGGTAAGCTAAACATTGAAGACGAAAACATTTATAATATCGTGCAAGTTCTAGAGTTTGTTTGGTTTCTGATCTCTGTTTCAACTGTCTCTTCCACCTTGTGGATGCCTTCCTCTGCGCCGTCGATACCTTTGTGGACATTTTCTACAACAAATATATATTTATATTAACTTATAATCGCTGCTCGTGTAAATAGGGTAGAGCCTAATGAGAAGAACTAGCAAGAAACTCACGGCTATTCTTTTCAATTGTGAAATGATTTACAATGATTGATCATGTGAGGAGCTGCCAACAGTCATCGATGTGGAACTCAATTACTTAAGTAAAAAAGAAAACTAACATAAAGAACTATAATGATTGACCCCGGAGTTGCAACTATCTTAGGTCTGAGGTTTAGTCGTCAAAACGTAACAGAGAGTAAACTTAATAATAATAATATTAGTAGAGTAATACGAGGTAGACTATCATTTAAGGAGTTGATTAGATAAACACAATAATACAAGAAACTATAGGTACGTCGTGTTGAGTACCAATAATCTAGAAAACAAAGGATTCAAACACTCTAAAGAAATGAACATTTTCTGTAAAAGGGACTAAGTAAGTTTATAAAAAGGTCTTAAACGCCATTTCTAAACAGTGGCCAAAATAATGCGGTCGGTATGCGATCAGTCTAAGTATTTCACCTAGCCTTATTACGAACCTAGGCATTAATCACACGAAAAATTCCACAAATTACAAGTTTTACTAGAAGGTCAATGGCTGCCCTAAAAACTACCCCTATAACAAAATTTATTTTAAGAACACGGAATTAGAAACAAAAGGGTAAAGATCAAGTTACCTTTGTTACTAAAACATTATTTAGGTATATGAGAACCCTATTTATAGGTATGATAACGAAGAATAGATTAAATATACACAAACAGGGTAATCCCCTCCTATAGATACAATGATAAATTAAATTACTCACCAACAACTTTTTCTTCTATAACCTTCCCTTTACCCATGCAAGAGTTCTCCTTGTCTCTAATCGTTTGGAAAATCCGCGCAAAACGACCTTTCTCCGGCGATTTCGGGACAACAACATCAGCTTCTTCATTATGCTCTCCATCCTCAGGACCGTCGATGTGGTCTTCACTCCTAACAATAGGCATGACCGCCTGTGTCTTCGTTTTACCAGCTTGAGGACTAGACTTGTCTGAACCACAAGGAATCGTCTCATTCTCCGACTGTCCAGTCTCGCTCTTCTCATCACTGTGTTTACTGAGCCCAGGACTTATCTGAGTTAGATCAGGAACATGCAACAACTCAGGCAATATAGGCGTCTTCGGCGGAGGAGAATTTGCGATCTCAACCATTTTATCCGGAATGTCCAAAACCTTTTTCGCCTCGTCATGCACCGAAGGCGATATCACTGCGGCTTTTTTAACAAACTCTTCAACAACTTCCACATTTTCATTCACTTTGTCCGTCACGGTCGTCACCACTTCCTCCACTTTGCTCTCGGCCTTGTCCGCCATAGTGTCCATGCTGTCGACCACCTCCGCAACTTTCGTTTCAATCAAGGAAGACGGATCCATTTTGTTTATATCAGCCACGTCATGCGTGATACCATTTTCGTTTTCAAGGTCGTTTATGTTTACTATATGGGAGCCGCTGACGTTCGCCTCTAATGAATCTATCGATCCGGACTCTGAGTTCACATTTCCATTCACATTATCTGTGTTGTGCACTTGGACGTTGGAGTTGGTGATGTCGTCGATGGCGTGCGCGTGTTCCTCCGTCTTGTTCATGATGGGTACTTTCTGCAGCGGCGGTAGTTCCGTGAGCGAGATGTGCCTCGTCTGCTCGTCGATAACGTTGAAGTCGTTGTTAGTGAAGTCCGCGTTCGAGCCCTTAGTGGCCGTCAGTAGCGTGTGGCAGCCACCGCACGCCACATTGTCGACTACGTGCCCATTCATTGCTGTGACCCGCTTAGGTGTGTATTGATTGGGCACTGCTTCGTTAGCGTTGTCGGCATCGTCGATTTCTTCCAAACAGAGTTTATTGTGGCGGGACTCGCCGCAGCTGTACAGTAGGCCGTTGTCTGAAATGTAAACACAGGTGAACGTGCGTCCGCTGGTGACAAACGTTAATGCTATACTGATCATACAAGGGAGCACTGAGTGGTCCGCACCCCGCAGCTAATTTGGTCAGTATTTATGTTGACGTGACGTTGGAAATTAGTCAATTACATTAGGTAGGTATCGTGTTTGTGTGGGCAATAACTGTCACCCGTCGTCCTTCGATATCTACTGAAATAGAGCTTTCTAATAAATGTGTGTCAT
The DNA here is from genome assembly GCF_050436995.1 of Anticarsia gemmatalis. Classification (NCBI taxonomy): domain Eukaryota; kingdom Metazoa; phylum Arthropoda; class Insecta; order Lepidoptera; family Erebidae; genus Anticarsia; species Anticarsia gemmatalis. Next base: position 12,509,470 of record NC_134749.1, on the reverse strand, counting down.
TTCCTTATAATTCTAGTTATGGCGGTGTGTGTATTATATTGTATTATATGTTATGAGTTACGAGTAAATTATGTACTTGGGTATATAGGTGTACAGAATTAAATTGTTTAATAGTGTTGTATTGCGGACGACGTCCTAGATTCGATTCTTATGTAAATGTGTGTGTTATGTTAAGTAATTTTTATTTGAAAAATTGAATAATTGCGAACTCCCCAGCTATTTATAAAATAGAAAATCAAAGAACACACTGAAATTAACGCTGTTTTTAGCAACAACGAACGTGATTCTCGAAATAAAAAAAAGGGTCCATTCGTTTGAGTTTGAGTTTTTACTTTTATACGCCATGTACGGTTAAAAAACCTTTTTTTATTACATTTTATTACCTATTATTTACACACACCACTTAAAACACTTACCTGCTTTAAACTAAAATAAATAATTACTTAAAACACATTTATCAGTAACACATAGTTAAACCCACACCTACCGGTAACAAAAGCAGTATGCATCGCGCCGCACGCAACCAGCTTCAACTGGTACCCATCAAACATCTTCTCCATATCAATCTCCGTAGGTTCAGTCACATGTTCCACTGTCTTAGGCAAGCCTAGCTGTCCCTTCTCATTGGAGCCGAAAGCCAAGATCTTACTCTCGTCCATGGAGAGCAGGAAGGTATGTGCGGCTCCACAACACGCACTCTTGATCGGTATTGTGATGGGCAAGACTTCAGGCACGTAGATAGTCGTGGGTTTGTCCTGTATACCTAGTTTTTGGTTTTCATTGTCGCCTGTTACGAAGACTGCGCCTTTTGCTGTTAGAAAATAGTAAAATTGAAGACGATGCTAAAGTGGAATGTTATTAAAAACTGGTTAATTTCCTTGGAAATGAAACAGAGATTAGTAGATACTGATGAATACAATATTATTTTTTAAAAAATCGTCGATGTTTCGTACAATAAGTTCTTTCTAAGTGTTATTAAATCAATAAAGAAGAAGTAAATGCAGATAGGTGTGTTCTATAATACCTCATTTTGTTTTTAAACAATCCTTTCATATTATTTTGTTTTATTTCTTTATTATGGTACTGATGGTGATGATGATACAGTAACCTCTATTTCGTATTTCGTTGATTCGCTGTCCTGTTGATGGGCTTACGACCATACGATATTGCTATGAACGCTTTTTACTTGCGACTAGTAAAGTTTTCTCTATCATGTTGCATACTAACCAGTGATAAATACGGTATGGTAGTATCCACACTCGACAAAGTTGATCTTCTCCATGAACTTGAGCTCAGTGAACTTGACACAGGAGCGCGTGTCTTCTCCCAGGCCTAGCTGACCTTCTGTGTTGGAGCCGCATACGAACACACGACCGTTGTCTGGACAAAGATGATAGTTTGATGCATATTATGTTACGGACTGTACGTTTTAGAAAATGATTAACCCCGCGGTTTCTGAGGTATATTTAACGGTAGTAGCGTTTTTTTTTGTATGAGTTTTTACGCTATTGAATAGATAAACTACCGCTAAATGTACTCAGAAACCGGGGGTAAGCCATTCGTACACAAGGCTACGCAAATCTCCGACACTTAACGTTTTTAGTTTTCGCGGTCTTTGCTTGAAAACTAAAATAGTTGGGTATCGAAGATTTGCATTACCTTGTGTATGAAGGGCCTTAAAGTGAAGCATACAAGTACTCAAACGACACTCAAGTTTAAGTGATATCCAAAGTTATAATAGCTATCGCAATATTACTCGCCAAATTATATTTAAGTGTCGTCTGAGTATTCAGCCCTTTAAAGACGACGAATAGTCAATCTGTCAGAATTAAGTACGTTAAAATGCTTATTAAAAATAGTCCGCTCTTTATTTAAACTAAAACCAGTTTTATAAATATCTTCTGTAGCTTTAACCTATATTCCTGCAGTACGTTTCCTTTAATAATTAATCAAATATCCACGTATGCTAGTGGAACGTGGTATCTCCAAAATTATTAGGTCGGGGAAAAAGTCTTTTCGCATTATAGTATGTATGAATTTGTAATAAAATCTCTTTGGCTTCAAGAACCACAAATGAGTACACGGTTCATTAGATATCTTTCAGTGAGCTCGTGAGGTACCCAAATATCGAGTTTTTTTGAGTAGAGAAAAGATTTTATTACAAGTTCATACATACTATAATGCGAAAAGACTTTTTCCCCGACCTAATAAGTTCTCAGTATTGAGCTTTCTTAAATACTCGTACTTTAAAAACGGGTATATAATTGAATACCTGTAAGTATGGCTGTATGATTACTGCCAGCAGACACTTGTCTGATGGGTCCACTCTCTCCATCTAGCTCCACAAACTGTGGGACCGTGTGGTGTTCCATGTCACCAGTACCGAGCTGACCCTCATCGTTGCAGCCTACCGTGTAGATGGCGTTCGTATCTGTCGCAAAAACAAAACATTGTAAAGAATCAATTTCAATTTAGATAACCATTAAGTCATCTTGAAGTTGACGAAAAGAGTTTCTTAGAAAACAAAGATAGTAGTTTTAAATGCTTTCAAAAACATTATAAATAATGCTGAGGTCCTAGTCACACTACTTGACTTGAGCTAGAGATTATCAATTCATTCTAATGAAATACGGATAGGCAATTTAAGTACACAAGCTAGCCTAGATAAGAGACTACTAATAAAGATGCAAAATCACAGTTTTACACGAGCGTTGCGAGCCCTTCGACTATGATTATATCATGATGCTTATATTAAATTCACAAAATTCTGTATTCGATCTATGGGAATTCTTTCGTAGTACTTTATTCAATAACTTTACTCAACAGTTTTATGTGTATGTTTACCTGTAACAAACACAGTGTGTGCTCTCCCACATGCGACGAACAGTGCCCTGTGAGGTTTAAGCCACTTGACGCAGCTGGGCCTGGTCACTTCATCCTTATGGCCCAGGCCGAGCTGGCCCCACGCGTTGCCGCCGAAAACGAATACACGACCATTTTCTGTAACAATGTAAGATAGGTTTAGTGTACAATGGGAAAAAGTGGAAGCTAATAGAGTACTTTTGGCGACACCTAGCGGTCAGTAGCAGAAATGTGTATTTTAACACTAAAATTGTTTTTGTCTGTCTCTGTGGCGTAATCAGTAGCGTAACGGATTGCTGATTATGAGATCTCAGGTTCGATTCCCAAGTTGCAAAGTACTATTGTCTTTTCTAATTTATTTTAGTGTATTTCTCAATAATAGCACGGACTAACATTGATAATGGGGATTATTTCCTGAGGCCCCCGTCCCGGAGGACCCCGATTTATTATAATCTTAACAAACTATTTTAAAAATAAATTGGCCCCCTGGGGAATAACCCGATAATGGTATACACTTTTGTCTACCAGGTCAACAGGCATGATATTATGTATGTATGTACTCACGACATATAACAGCGCTGTGCTCGTCCCCGCAAGAGATGGCGACGATGGGGTCGTTCTTGATGAAGAAGTGGCTCGGCTCATTGTCCGCGAAGTGAGACTTGCCGAATGTGAACACCGCACCTGTTTCTGAAAAGCAAAACACTTCATTTAGGATATATTTTATAATATATGTACCGCTTAAGGATTGCTATACACATCCGGTTCGGCATTAATCTCCGTAGCCGGGCGACTGAACCACATATGTGCAGTGGAACTCGATCGGCACAAGCCGAACAAGCAAAACGAGTCGGTTGTGTTTTTCGATAAATATTGCCGACCGAATATGTGTGTAGCCTAAATAATTATTTATTTTAGAACCTTAGTCATAAAGATTTTAAATTTAAGGACTGTCACACAAAATAGACAAAATGGGTCAAACAAACTTGGGTATTAGTTGATTTATGTTTAATTGCTACATTATTTTTCTGCACGTTTGACGTTCTGTTTTCTGACGTTTAACATGTTTACTGCCGGTTTAGGATGTTTTCTTCTACGATTAAAACTTAATCAATGAATTTCATACATATGTAACTTCGAAGACAGCCTAATTTTTCATAAAAAATAAAGGAAAATAACATTATAACGTAGTTAATACAAGTTTTTTCCAACACATCGTTTCCCCGTCTAACCGCTTGTTATTACTTGACTGTAAATTAGCTAGCTCTACTGTTAGAGTAGTTTTCGATAGATAATTGTGTGATAATGCAGCTGACTTGTTGACTTCAAGGAGAAACCACTTAGCAGTTCGCTTGATGAATTGCAACTTTATAAAAGATTTAAAAGGAAAAGATTTCCGATCAATACTGCTTTATGGTGAAGTGTATTTTAATAAATATTGGTTATACTTGTAGTTATTTTTCCAATTAGTCACAGTTTCGGTGTTTATTAAAGGCAAACAAACAAAAAGTCAAAGTTTTGGTCTATAGTAGACATTTTAGTTTAGGTAGATTAAAAATAAAACAAATTGAACTGGGCATTAAAAAACTATAATATGTTTTACATTTTATCCGGCTTAGGGATATTTTTAAGATGGAATATAGTACAGTACCTAAATGAATATTTAACGGTCAACGTGTGAATTCACCTTAATTTTGAATCACATCAAGTCAAACTTAAAACGCGTAAAATCAAATCAAAACGAATAATAGGTCAACAACCTCGTAAAATATTTTGACACCTCCCCTTTGCTATTAATTTTCACATTCCTCCGGTTGCTATCGCACGCTATCCTAGGTTTACGATTGTGTCAGGATTTGTGGGTTCAAATCCCAGATTAAATAAATACATATATTTGTATTTAATTGTTGATGCATGGTTCAGCTATCATAAAAGCGATTTTTGAGAATAAAGTAGTCGTACTTTGAATCCTCATTTACAACTAAGTATTTTTTTGCTAAATTTCATGGAAATCGGCTCAGCATTACAGCAACGAAAGAGTAAAAGACTTTAGCACTCCCAGTATCAGTTCATTTATGCATGTAATGGTTGCATTTGTTCTTAAATCGAGATTTTATAACATCCATAAGTATGGAACTAAGTAGTTCCAAGTTACACAAAAGTTACTTTACTTCACTACTAAATCATAGTCGTTAGTCAAGCACTTTATTTTTGCCACATACTTAACTTCACTTTCATAATAAAAGTACATTAATTACATACTTACACGACAAGTTTCAACTGTGGCAGGGAGTAATGTGTTATTATTTCACATTGCTTAACATAAATCATTGTTACATTGCTACGATTATATGCTATGATTATATAGAGAAATCCTTGGTTTCTATGTTGCTACACTGGAGCTACGAAAAGCTACGTAAGTACGTAGCAGTTATAAATTCTATCTCATCAGAAAAAATATCCGCATGTTGAAATATGTAGTTGATTTATTTGAAAGACCAATAGCGCTAAATTATGTTAGTACTCGTGTATACGTAACATTCAGCCAATTACAGGTTCTTGCTAGTATTTAAATTAATAAATTGTTCTTTATGTCGAAACGGACAAATTAGGAGGTTCTGTGGTTAAAGGAACAGATCGCGGTAAGTTGTCCAAATATGTGTGTGACTTAATTAAATTGTGAGACCAACTTTTGAGTTAATATTGAGACAGACTGTGGATGCCCAACGTTCAAGGCAAACCGACGCGGCGTGTGATGAACCTACATCTAAATTATATTAAATAATACAATACAGTCTCAATCACAATACAGTAAAATTCGCATTACCAAAAAAACCCTTTAATTAAAAGAACAACGTTCAACAATATTAATATTCACCACGTTATGACGTCAGTATGGTCAAATTATACACCCTATACTAGTTAGAAAGTAAAAATATAAAAGGACCATTAGTAGTCGCACGTAACTTCCGTGGACCTTGCCACCTTCGAGGGCTTTAGATTTGATTTACACAGATTAGGAGTATTGTACCCTAATGACGTGGTACAAGTTCAGACTGTGTAGTGTTGCTATATTTAGAAGGATTTTATTTGAGCTATTAGTTCTTTTATTGGGGTCTTTTTTATACATATATTAAGGGAGGTTAATGAGCTTCTTGAGGGATTTCCTTATAGATTTGTTTTTGAACTAACAGTTTTACTTTTCATTAATATCTTATTGTAACTTCCTTTCCTGGAGTTTCCATTTACTCCATAATAATATGTATTATCTCGATCATTAGGTATTATAGGTATTATAGTATGAACGAATTAAAAAATTTCAGTTACGACTACTAGCGTCAGTTTATTGTTTTCTAAATAAATAAATGTCATGAAGATTGCTTCACTGGTCCCGAAGTAGAAGCATATTAAGCAGTGGGACAGACTTTTTTTATCATAACTGGTAGAATAGTATAGATTCTGCACTCAGTATATACAACATCTGCTTAGGTTTATAAAAAATGACTATATCTAATAACATATTCAAAGTGGAAAATTTCAGTCAGTTCAAGGGTTGTAAGTTAGTGGTCGGAAAACAGCAGTAACTGTTAAGTGGCGGTAATTATTCAAATGTCAACAAATGAATAATTCAGTACAATAATATGTCAGACGTCATGTTCACTGATGTAGTTATTGACCTGACAACGTTATTAGGAAGTACATATTTATGTATATTCTATATTATTATGTAGCTGTAAAAATAGTTCGAGTTTCGAAAGAAAATCGTCGAAAAATTAAGGTAAATTAACAAGGTGGAGATTGCTAATTAACTGATCTGAGATAAGGTTATCTCTTACTGAAGATAGCTTATTGATACCCGTCCAGTTGCTTTTGGATACACGGTACAGTGGGCGGTGTAATTAAGTAGGTTAACGTAGGACGATCTTTCTTGTCCGATTAAAAAAAAATTGAGTTCTTCAAATGCGTTTCCTTTGATTTATAAATTTAAACCCACGAAAGATAATCATACACCTATAGTGCTATAGTGTCACTATAGTTGACCTCTACTAAGGTCTAGACATTCCACCAGAATCGTGACTAAATCAATCTCCAAAGTCCAAGAATAGCCAATAACTATGTAAATTTCGGCCTAAAACATTTACCTGTCAGCTCGGTCTAAGTAATTAACTTTATCAGATTCGCAGCAAGCGATAGTAAGCAATAGTAGGCATTTGACTGTAACCTACAGAAGCTTTACTTGCAAATTGGGTACACGAAAAACGTACATTAATGTTATTTATTACACGTTGCCTTTTAACCCTATTTTAGAGTGGTTTCTTTGCCTGTAAGTACCCTTCATTGTGTTAGTTCCCTCACAGTTCACCATTTACAGTGTAAGTCCTAACTTACACTGTAAATGGTGAACTGTGAGTGTATGTCTTACACCTCCTGCTTAAACCTTTAGATATAACAGGAATGATGGTTTAAAAACCGGTACTCATATAATTCTAGTCAGTAATAAAAAGCCAAAGATCTATAAGATGTACATAGGTACATTGATCCCAATAGGTTTACCATTAGTCGAGATTGTTTATGAGGGTATTATCGTGTCTTGTATACATTTTTTTTTAATATTCCAATATTTTAACTTCTTAGGACGAACATAAATGGCAATTGTAAAACATTGGGTACATTTGATGACAGAAAGGAGGGCCTTGTCTTATTAGGAACACCTTATTAGGAGATACTGAAGAATCGATATCGAGAGACTTAGTGAATCATACTTGAGTCTAAAGCTTTTAAATCTACAGCACTCGCTTAAAAGTTTGTGTTGATACGTCCAGCACAATAATTGCGTCATGCACAGCCGAAAATTTTGCTAGAAAACCGTGTGTACTAACAGCCATTAATTAAAAACAATTTACCAACATTTTACTATACATTTAATTCTACTATTTAAATAATTTATGAGTGTTTTCATTATAGTTATTATGTTTTGCATGACGAATATTTTATGCATAAGTGCATTAGCACAGTGTAGTGTGCCAGTTACGCGCTGTATGCTAAACAAAGGTAGCGTGCAACGGAATGCACCGGTTTTATTATTTTATGGTAATTAGGCTGAATGCATGCCATATCACACCGTTCCTTTTTGTAGTCTATGCTACTATGATATTGTTATTTTTATTTTAAATAGTAATACAAAACAACAGGCAGACGTTTAACAGTTTTGAAAAACAGACTTGAATCACGTTATTTTATATTTTTAACCTAAAGATGCTATCTAATTTAAAAAAAATGTACTAGAAATTAAATAAAAAAACAATCAATTTGACCCATTAATGTAGGTACTGGGCAAGGACCTCCTCCCAGAATGAGGGAAGGGTTGGCTTTGAGTCCACCACGTTGGCGAAGTGCGGGTTGGGGACTATAAATTATTTAAAAAAAAAGTGTAATAACATATTATTATTCAACATACATAATAAAGTACTGGGTAATACAGCACATAAATATTTGATACATTTAAATATTAAGTAAGTTAATCACTTTTCACAGAAGACGGTATCTCGAGCGGGGGAAGACGAACAATAGTACGCATTCTTATATTCCAAGTTAATATTTGGTTCCCAGTGATTTTCAACTCTTGTATCAACACACACACGACGGTTTTAATACACGAACTAATCACAACTAAAATTAACCAACGAAAAATACAAAATCTAGAACTTCACCCTCTTTGGAATGTTTACAAAGAGGTCAAACAACCCAATAACTAAGGCTAGGAATTCAAATACTACAAATTGATAACCTACTAAATACTATAATCGATATAAATACATATGTAGTCGAATAACTAAGTGTCAAACTATTAGAAAATATTCCGTAATTATACAGTACGGCGTGCTTTTCATGACTGCCCCAATTTACTTTGTTACCCGATCAACGAAACCATAGATGAGGTTTTAATCCGTTTGGTAAAAAACATGGCGACGATTTTGAAAAATGGAGGGAAATTTGACATTACTATTTTTTTACTGCTCTGTAATTCAGAGGCTGCGACAGATATATCTGGAAATCGACCAAAGAAAAGGCCCTTGTTCAGCGCTGGGACACAAAAAATGAAAAAAAGAAATGACAATTCCAAATAAATAAACTAATATGAATAATAAAAGCATTAAGTTGTCAAAGCTTTACTATATTGGAAAAGTCCACATTGGAGGACTAAAAAGACCTTATAGACAATAAGAGAAGTACAAAAACAATGTTCTGCATTGTTGTTTACATTCAAAAGAAAATGGCGTAAAAACAGTTACAAAAATATAGAGAAATGTTAGAGATAAATAAGCGGTTTCCTGAAGCATGTTTACGTGAAGTTTAAGAGTGTTTTCCCCGGAAAAACCTTGACTTTGTTTTGTTCAAGTTATTCTTACACAAATTAAGACAAATGTACGATCACATATGAGTTTACAAGTTTGGTTCTCCATTTACGATATGTAAGAAAAACCGCTTCAAAGCATTATTCGTAAAATAGGTATATCAAAATATGCTTAGTGGTATTCGTAGGGACAGGTCTCCCTTACAAATTATAATGAAGGAAGGGGACATAAAACTACAGACCAATCGATGAAAAGTTTAAAACATACATACTCTTTTGATAACTGTTGGCTGTACCTACTATAGAACATGATATGAAACGACAGAATACTAGGAACGAACCACATTATGCTTTTAAAACCAACCTACTCTGAATACAGACTAAACGTACATAACTATCTAGCACTCACACTTAACACTGGCCATTAATAAACCGAATAGCATTTTAATGTTTAAAAAGATGAGCTGTCAAAGTGACAGGTGGATGTCAAAGTGATAATTTTGAAATTTGGATATGTAATTCACCTGGTATGTCGTCTGTCATGGTGGTTAGCGCAAGTCCATGGTACACTGTGTCGGTGGGCGGCCGCGGCGCGAATACTGACCGCTGGTCGCACGTGCCACCCCTAAACCACCACTGTTTGACGTCGATGCTCCCTCACTGGATACGACTAGTTATAGATTTGTTATGAAGTAATTTTCCTACGATATAATACGCGCCTTTAAAATCGAGTCTGAATATAGCAACTAGCCGTTGTTCAAAGGACGATTTTTTTTGTTTAGTTGTAAATGGCTGGTTGATATTAAATAAAGTGAAACTAAATGTATAGAAAAGAGTACACACTAGTTTAAAATCAGAAAGTTTTCAGGAGTTTTAAAAAAAAGAGTACGTTCTGAAGCCCGACTAGGCAATTCATATACAGGCCATAGGAAGTAAACCTAAGTAAGAAACGAAGAAAATCACACAAATGACCAATTCGATAAAAACTATATCCATAACCAATGTTATTGTCGTGCAGACCACTCTATAGACCAAAGCAACCAGACCTTCCTCCCCCCGCGGAACTCTTCGAATAGCCCCCTAGTAGAAGGACAATGCTCACTTTCTAAGGGTCAAAGTAAAATGGTCGGGAGTACATAGAAATAGGTTTTTTTGGTCCGTCGTAATAAATATCAGCTATGGGTTTGTTTACAATGTAATTGTTTACGTGCAATCGCTTCTTAGTCGTTTAAGGGTTTTCTTTATGGTGTCTTTTTGTTTCCGTTGTTAATCGAGCGAAAAACTATATTTCCGGGTCGTTAAAATGTATGTAGTATCACGTTTGTTACACCAGAAGGTGCAGGCAGAGGTGTATGAATTACACACGTGTGTCACCGTTTACAATGTTGGTCTCAAGGTACAGGGGCAAGCCTACTGCCTATTGCCATATAAGAGCCATATTACCAAATTTTGGGCCGTTATCGACCGTACCCAATCATATACTGGTCATTGTTTATTACAAAAGACCAATAAAAATTTTCCCAAACTGCAAATCGAACCCGGTACCTCTTCATTAGTAGTCACACACTACCATCACACTACATCTTTTTCACAGGGGCAGACCATAGACGCAGTTAAAATACATAATATTATTGCAGTTATTTTTATGGAACTGCATGCAAACGTGGCCCATACAGTTAAGTTCATTGCACTTATTCCAAGTTGCATTAACTGGTCAAATGCATGCAATTAGTGAAGTAAGTAAACATTGCTGCGGTCTGCCTTTAGATGGGTATGCGATGGTAATTTAACTGATCGTCTTTTTTATTTTAGGTTCGTAAAATTGTCGTCTTGATTGGAGTACTTTATTAACGCTCGACTTTTCAATATTATTATGAAAGTATACTTACGCCAATTACTTTAATGCACTATAAAGTCTGCTGTTAGTCGCTGTATATTTTATAGTGCTTAGTTGGTCGTATTTAAAAAATATTAGAGTGCATGCATTTAAGAGCAGTATTAACTTACGATTAAAAAGTATGATAGCAAAGGAAATAAACGATGCTATAAATGAGGTTTAAAATAATCAAAATATTTCTATTTCCAAAATGTACCTATAGAAAAATTTAAATTAAAAAACACTGGCACATTGTTGCAATCTCGCCAAATTTGGATTAAAAAAAAGTTGTTATGTGTAATATATGTGTTTACTAAAATTTCTATTTAATATTTTTTAAATTCATCTTTCGTTCGCTACTAATTATAACCTAAGTCTATTTATTACAGCCATTAAAGAGTATAATCGTTAATCGTTTTGTACAATCGCATCGCCTTGACCTCACATCGATTATGTCATTACCTTTCTTTGATTACACCTGGCTGCAAAGCTTGCAAACTTTACATGTAAACATAGACTAATGAAGTTTACATGTCAAATGACTTTTAAAAATAGAATGTTTTATTTTTAAATTATTTATGTGTTGGTAATGATGATTATTTCGTTTAGTTCTACAAAATAATATAGATTGATTTAAGGTTATGTTTTACCAAAATTATATTATTTTTATCGATTTTTATGATATAGGGACGATTTTAGGCGTGCTATAGAGGGATTTGCAGGTCCTGAAATTGTCGGTTGTTATTTATTTAAACGAATAAAAAATAATTTAATATAATAAAAGTAACATAAATAGTATTCCGGTAAAATTAATTATCGTGATTATAATCATATTTGTATGCTTTGTTGGAATATAACCAAGGGCATTATGAAGGCCCGTTGTCAATGCAACTACTCATTTAGTGTTTGAGGTTAAACGTACCACTAAAACTGTATAATATTATTTTCTACCGTCCCCTAGTTTGCAAATTTCAATCCAATTGTTTCGTAAGCTTTAGCTATTCTATTGAAAATAAAAGAAAAAAAGTTTTTTTAATTTGTCCTAACAACTGTCACTTTTCAAAATTCGAACCGTCAAAACCTACCTGCGACTACGGGCTTTGTGAAAAGTTCGTGATGTCGCGTCGGTATAAATCTGGTTAAAGAATAGTTTAAAATAATAGTGCAATATAAAGGTATTTATTATCTGTTTTCTTGTGATAAACTTTCGTGGTTTCCGGTGTAAAAACGAAACTTTAATTTGAATATAGATAAAAATTACAGTTATTTTAGTAATGTAATATATAAACTTAAAACTTAATTCTAAATTTAAAAAATCCAAGTCAGTGAATTGAATTGAAGTGTACACGATAAAATACGAAAACTGTGTTTAATTCCATACCATCTGTGTTAATATAATATAAAAATGTAAGAAATAGGCAGTTTTGTACTTTGGACTGTTATTAAGAAAAATCTTAAGTGTCTCGTCAATCAGAAAACCAGTGTCTAATTATATACAACAATAAGGATCTTGGCTGCAGGCAGCCTTCAGGTAAAATATTTAATTACATTTATAGACATATTATACCCGAAAATATAGGCCGAGGTTTCTAAACACCCATGTAATAGCGGGCCGTTACCAAACTCCGTGCTGTTATTGAGAAATATTCTAATATATTAGAAAATACCAATAGAACTTTTCCCGATTCGGGAAAGGGCCAGGAGATCTTGCAATCAGCAGTCAGATACACTGCCGACTTCGGCACAAGGCAGTTTTATTTCACGTACATTTCATAATTACAAGTATTTACAAGTTACAAGCATTTTATTTTCAGAACAAATGCCTACAAATTAACTTGTCAAGTAAAACTTAGGTATAATTTATTCAATTTGCATTTTCGTGTAGTTGTGAGCCGGCCGACTAATTATACATTTTCGATCGCCTTTATACGCTATCAGCACTTATATCTGAGTTCAGGCACCTTCGCAAGTTCATTACCACTCCACGTTAACTTGAAAGAAATAGTTTATTTCAGGCGTTTAGCGGAGCGATTTAGTCTATAGAAATTGCTATATTTTAAATACTCATTAACAAGTAAAAACAAAATAAGTAAGTCACTTTGATCTAAGAACTATTCCTGTAATTGTTGTTAAATGTTTTTGTAACCTAACTTTTGCTATAGGTACTTGGGTTTAAGACCTAACTATTGTAGTAAAATTTACGGTGATAACCATGAATTTGCGTATAAAAAGGCTTTCGATTTATAAATAGAATTGTAATATAATATATAAAACATAGGGAATCATTCGAGCAGTCACACTTTTCCAGTGGCGGAGGGAGAGTGTAACGTCCAAAACGGTGTATTTCATGAAAATTTGCTTACAAAAACCCTGATAATTCTAGAAACTGTGCTGGAGACTAAAATTCTATCGCTTGCCGCCCCGCTAAACGCTCCGCTCCTTCATAATTCAACATTAAACAATCGTTTGTTCGAAACATCGATAGCTAAGAAACCCCTATGCATACTTAAACAGTGTTGCGTGAAACACTCAAATGTCATTGAACTGAATTTGCGTCGATAGGTAAATTGTATGAAGATTGTAACAAATAGCTATTGGCCATGAGAAAAGCTAATAGCTTAGTATCGGTCAATCTGGTCATGCGAAGCTTGTAGTCTAGAGATTTGTATCATTGATACATTTGAATATAATCTTAGTAGTCGTAAAAAGGCTTTTGGTCTTTTTGCTATAAACAAATGGTTTCCTGTAATGATTTTACTATAAGATAAGATTATGAAGTCTTGTTAAAGTATTCTAAGATTTGTGTTTGCGAGTATTCAAGCCATATATTTTTGCCCTTTGTCAATTACATTCAGACGTCCACAGCGTAGTAGTTAAAGTAATAAGGTTGTTAATATATGACACTGCTACACATATATCTTCTGTTTTCTATGCTACTGACAATATTGGCATCGTAAGTTAAAAAAATATATCAGCTCTCGGTGTAATTTTTGTCCATTGCGTGTAAGTAAAATACTTGACGCACAGTTAATTGTTAGTAAGTAATCTTTTAAGTAAAAAAATAATCTAAGACGTATTATGCAAATAGCTAGTTTACTTCAAGTTCAGGGCCAATCACCGCCCACGGTCGCCGCTGACATCACAAACTTATAGCCAACATCAGATTAGTGGTTACTGCCTGCCTATCAATCATACTCCCGCACTTTCCTGCTCGCCTGGTACCTAGACCCCAATGACTCAGTGGAGTGACGTATTAATTGTTAGTGTTAGGTTCTACGAATTGGCTATTGTTGATTGCGTTGATAAGTATCGTTGTGTTACTCATTTAGTGAGCAAAGTTAAGGTTTCATGTAATTTGAAAGATATTTTTTGGCCTTTAGTTGTGACAAGTGGGTTTTCTAAACGAATCAATTGTGTGAGGGTTTATCGTCTCTCTCTTAGACCGACGTGATCAGCAAAAATTTAAGCGTAGGACAAATGAGTTTATGGGCTTTCCGAAGCACGGTGGTTTCCTATACTTTGAAAATTTCCTTAGTTTACCTGCTAAGAAGTTTTCTTTGTCTGAACTACTTAGGAAAGTCTTCTTTAGTAGCAAAGCATAGCTTTTCTTTGCGTCCATTTGTTATCTATCTGCTAAATCAAAAATAAGCTAACTATTTCAAAGAAAAAAATGCGTGTCCAATCAGCTAACATTTCACCTAGAGCCTATTCCTGGAGCCCTGAATCATCACTTATCAGAGAAGTCAGTACAGAATTCAACACGCGAGATGTTATCGCAAGTAATTGAATAAAATACGCTTCAGTTATATGCAAAATACACTGTTAGTGTGTCCAGTAATGTGTAATTTACATTACATTAACTTCTGACATTCAGGTTCGCGGACACAGGCCTTTCAAGGTGGAAACGAATGGTGGTTTTCATGCGTTTAATGGCGTTAAGGTTTCTTTCTGTTTAGTGTTATAGTTAACCAAATTTCTATTGTTAGATATGGTCTTTTTAGGGTTCCGTCCAAGGGTACAACAGGACCGCATTTCTGAAACTTCGCTGTTAGTTCATCTGTCATCAGGGTGTAATCTCAAAAACTGTGATAGGAGATAGTTAAATTTTCGTAAATGATGTAGTTACATATTTCTGTTGCTGCTATAACAACAAATCCCAAAAAATCTAAGGAAGTAAATCGTTAAGGGGGCTCCATACAACAGATATGAGGTACTGCCGCTTCTTCAAATAAGAGGGAAATTAGCTCGGATACGATGAGAGGGTAATTTAATTTCACTATCGACTATCTAGTATCACGTATGAGAAATTTTGCATGAAAAACTAATTAGCGTGCTCTGCCGTGTTCCGTAGAAGCTGTTTTATGTAAATTTTATATTACAAGCTGTCTATGGAGATACTCGATAATATCGTGTATAGGAAATTGCGTAACTGATTGTCTTTATAACAATTTAAATTAAGGATGTTGTAGCTCTTCGAAGACTAAGAAATGTGATTTTTATAGTATAAAGTTTGAAAACTTAAACGTCTCTTAAAACCTTCTTAAGGTTTAAAATAAACACAACATCAGCATTTTGTCACTACTCGGCTAAATCTCTTCAAAAGAACGTATAATCTCTGAAAGAAACCTAACTTAAATTATATTGACAATTAAATCTACAAACATAGATTACTATCAGAGATTTGTGGTACCATAGTCACTATTACAAATAAATACAAAACTTATTCTAAAAGCGTCCATTTTTTACTATAAAATGAGTAAGCTCTTCAGATTATGCTATTACCTAAGCTTTATTGCAAATAACTTTGAAACAGCAATCAAGTCGTACTACGCAGTTACTAGTATTCGGGTCACACATGTGTACCATCACGGCTAGTGTTAAGGGTAATCGGCAGGTAATTGCGCGAACTAACCCACTTTAACGCGTCGGTATAAGGTCATGTTTACCTCGTAATTACAGAGGGTATGGGAAGAAAGTGCTTGTGAGAATATGTTCTATGTCTATAAGATTGTATAAGATTTTTTGAGTACTAATATTATAAAATTGAGATTTTGGATGGATGTTTAGAAAGTGAAAAGTAATAGTAATAATATTAAAGCTTGGATGTTTATTACTTGTCCGTGTTTCTGAGGTACGTTTGGCGGTAGTTTATCTTTTTTTTTATATGAGTTCAAACGCTATTGAATAGATAAACTAACACTAAATGTACCTCAGAAACCAGAGGCTAGTCACGCTAATCCTACTGAACAGATTTTGAGGAATTTTAGGACGCAGATAGTTTATACCAAATACGTTTTAGTGTTGTTTATGTTTGGTAAAAATAATGTTTATCATTAACTCAAAACATTTTTTTTCGCATTCCAGATGGAAGTCCTATCAGTAATAGAGCAGCAACGGGTAAGTTCGATTTTCTATCAGAGTTTCCCATTTAACCAGATTCAATCTTAAACAATGTCTCTATTCGACAGACACTCATTTTATAACCCAAGAATCTTTTCAACAAATATACAATTTAGACCTGTTTTCTATGAAAAAACAGCAAACAAGCGTAAAAGTCTATGAAATATTTATATTTAGTTAGAAACGTTCAATGAATTGATTATAACTGTATTTACCGCATATTCCTCTAATAATTTTATAAGCATGACTAACAAGGTATTATGTGCATCGTCATTGCCAACTGACGTATGACCAGTTTCATGTGATATGAGCAGAGCTTTTAGAGTGACACTTTATAAAATGTAGAACTTTGGGAATATTATTAACTTTCTTTAATTTTATCATATATGCAATAGAATACGGGAACTATAGCCAACATACATTTTACCTCCAAGTGCTTGACGTTTCGGCGCAGGTTGCACTGGCTGTGGTCGAAAATTCAAATCAAATCAGTGATGACAGGACTCCGTCTATTGAGGCGGAGGAATGTTCACACCTTCATATTTTAATTTCTTCAACTAACGTCACACTTACCGTGTCCCTTTTCTATGGCGATGTATTATCCTTCTTGAAGATTCGAGTAAAAAGGGTTTCAAGACTGACATTCTGGTTAATTCTGCACCCTGTGGTCATGTTTGTAGCAATTGTATTTATTTACCAATTTCTAGAAATTTTCAGACGTTACTTTCCCTAAATAACATTCTAATAAAACTCAAAAATCGAAACGTACGGCGTCGAATTTCAAAGTGGTGCAGCGTCTAGTAACTGTGAGAAATAAACACTATAGATTGTGTTATGTAGAGTAGCACAGAAATAGAGTCGTCACCGCTTATCATGGACACTGAGGCTTCGTGTCAAGGACGCACTTGAATCAAACTGCCAACTGAATATGTGTCACTTGTGGGTTTACCTCGCGAATTATCGTAATGTATGATGATGAATAACAGTTACCACGATGTGTTTGATTTTACCGTTATTTTTAGATCATATCGGTGATGTATTGCAATAAGGTCAGGTGCGAAGTACTCGTAACCGGTTCTGTATGACAGGATGTATGGATGTGAATGAATCAAGGGAAGTTTGTAAGGATCATACCAAATGTTTTGACGGAGATTTTCCGCTGGTAAATAAGCATATATTATTATGTACTCACTAGCTTAGAGCTTATATATTTTTTGTCTGAATAAACAAAGGTACGAATCATTAAGGTTGAGATATACTTTGTATGCCCGTAGCACCTATTACAGGTTTGAGTCATAATTTTTATTTGTCTACGATTTTTATCAACTTTGTAGCTAGGGCTACGAGCTACGGTATCGTAGCACAGAAGCTACGACATACATTCAATTTATGCACGAAATAATAGACTGTTATCTGAACTATGCGAATATTTATTGTAAAAGGAACTAACTATCATAAATTAAGTGATAACGTATGCCTATGAAACAGGCGCCATATCAATTGAGTACATTTAAAACAAACATAACTGTCTGCAATTTTATATTGATTATATCGTAACCCTTAACACAAAGGTTCAGAACACATTTTTGCGTGTTATGATGTTCCAACACCTACCACGTATAGAAAATATATCAATCGAATTTTCTTTTACACATCCATTGCCGGTTTTCCACTGATGTTAAAACAACAGTTCTAAATAAAATCAGTAATGTATACTGTACATTTCGTATTTGTAAAAAATTTTGTTTCTTAACTATGTCGTGGTATATGTATGTATCATGGCTTATAGTTTGTTTGTGATCGGTTGCCATGGCAACTGTATCGCGACATCTCTGGAAATAACATGGATTCGGTCAATGGGTCGTTGATCCGGATAGATTTACACAGGTTTTTAGTACTTTACTATATAAATGTTACAGCCGCATAATTGTATGGTGTGCTATGAAGGAAGTTCGGAGTTTCTTGGCCCTTTTTGGTAATAAGATTGTGGGTTAATTGAAGGGTGTACTGAAACTACCTATCACTATACTATTATTTTTTGAAAATATCTTATTAGGTACTTGATCTTTTAATACTTTTTACTTTACTTTTGTTTTGTATTGGTGCTGGGATTAGACTTGAGATAAAAATAAATTACAATTATATCAATTGCATTGGTTTTCACAAATGAATCCTTAAAGACGCACAACTCTGACGTAATATGTTAGTTAGGAAATAAATTGACTTCATCTGTTCGAAATAGGAGGAGGAATCATCCCACATCCATTGCTTTTTAACCATTGCGGTCCAAGAACCTATGAAACACGCCTCGCAGATAAGCATGTATGAAATATTACTATAGTGTAACAAGTAGCGCCACCCTTAGTCTCGTATAGGAACTATTTGGAACAAGAGGTACAACCTTCTTCAACCCTTAACACAGAGGGTTAAAATAGAAGCTTGTTATTAACCTATTCATAGAACCTTTAAATAGTATAGTCGGACTTTTGGAGTTAGGATCATGTGCTACACCGAGTAGAACGTAGTACGGCTATTCGCTACTAGATGGCAGCACTAGCGTCAAAGTATGTGGCACGTTAGTATTTGCTGTACTATGTAATAATATATTATTATGCTTTTTTACATGAAGATATACTGTCCCGACGTTAGGTAAATGTCACTCCCAAGCTCCTCTACCGATCTCTATCCTCAGCCATAACCAACTAACTATTTAAGTAAATAGTTGTCCAATTTGAATTAGTTATTTTTGACCATTTACTAGTCTGGGGTGGAAAATTAAACCATAATATTCTGATGATTCTTTATTCCTTAAAGTAAGTAAATATTAATTCTTAAGATACAATAAGAAGTTATTTGTTCCTATAAATAAGTTCTTCGCTTTTCTTAAAAAGAATTCACAGTACCTCGGTGTTGCTACTACTAAATTTATAATTAAGTAGTATTTACAGATAAAAATATAAAATTGTATGTTTTAGTAGGCTACAAAAATATTAGAGATGTTAAATAATTTTAATAATATGAAGGAAATAATGTTGTTTTGAGGTATGAGAGTAATACTAGAATTAGCAGTACTATAAAGACTAGGTTTCGATCTAAGAACATAAGTTACTACAGCTATGAAACAACATGAATATTTTGTGTGCTACCTTTATTATTTAAATTTAATTATAACAAACAAAGGAATACCAAAGTAGGAATTCTTTATTAGCTTAGTTTCAAAGTTGACATTTTTTTTAATCTTACTTGTCAAATGTAAAATGTATTCTAAGTTCAAAATTTTATTCGAAGCGTGTTTTCTTAATGTTTATATAATAATTTGTATGCATTATTAAGTCTGCTTATTTTACTTATATCTGAAGAAATCTTGTAAAATGTGTTTAACAACTAAGCTAAAGACAAATTTAAAATACATTTGGTCGCACGTTTATACAAAATAGGTTTGAAATGACTGCTTATTTAACAAACACTTACATAAAATGTGATTTAATTTCATAAATGCGAGGACTATAATAACTGGCAGTTTAGTAAAAAATATGTTAATTTATTAGAAAGTTTTAACTAAAAATAACAAACAGATTGGAACGTAGACTTAAGATTAACTAATTAAACATGAAATGCCAATATTGACGTACGACACTTTGTTAATTTCATTATTTTTAATAAATACGCTTAGTATCGATGAGAAAATGTTAATATATTTTTATTAAAAAAAAAGTTGTTGTATGTAAAATGTAATACATATTTTATACACCAGGTGGCGCCACTAGTACTTTTAATTTATTTTTTTACTTCTGTATTTTGTAAACATACATCATTTTGCTATGAAAAGGAATATTAGAAATGTGCCATAGCGCCCCCTGTCTAAATCGTGATCTACATCCAACAACTAATGGTGTCAGTGTGTACATTATTTTTTTTATTATTTTAATCAACATTTCGAAATATGTTAGAAGTAAGATTAAACATTTTAGTTCTAGAATTATATTTTCTCATAAAACTTACTGACTAGTACATTATAAATAAAAAAAAAACAGATTACGTCAACGTACTTAACATTAAAGCACAGCATTAAGACATAATAATATTAAAAACTCGTGGAATATGAACAAATTAAAAGAAATAAAAAAATACATGTATTGACAACCAACACATTAAGGTGAAACTCACTGTGACTTACATAGTTAGATCTATCAACATTTTAAACTACATATTTACGTTGTATAATAATAATGTTCTAATACTTCGTTCATAAAGAGTAAAAATTTAATTCAAGTATATAAAAGTTTAATTGAATAAGGTCAGCTACACACCAACGATTAACCGCGAGTGCGATTCTACGACATGGAAAAAGGAAATCTACAAAGATGTGGTAACTATAACTACACTGACAAGACTCACACTGGTTTGCAGTTATAATAAAGTAATAAAATTGTCAATTGTAAAATCGAGTAGACGAAGAAGTCGGAAGTTCTGACTACTCTAGAAGGAAGAGGAGAAGAACAGGGGAATGACGCTGAAGCGAGCACGGACACAGAGTTATGACGTCATCGTATTAATTACAGGACTAGCGATATAGAAACAATTAGTTAAAATATTTCGATATGGCAACATTTCTTCATTATCCGTCTAAATGCACGTCAATAACTTTATCCATTGGAGTTATTTCCCTAACGGCCAACTAATTCTCATTCAATTGATATTAACGAGCGAGAACAGTCAGCAGAATCGCAACAGCGTCATCAAAAGCGAAATCGTGGGGGTAAAAGTTCGAGAAAAATCGCAAGGAACTTATGCAATATCGAGGAATAAATCGATTCTGGAATAGTCGATTGTTAACGATTATATGAATCGATTACCCGCGTCTTGCGCGTGCTACTGCGACGGGTTTGAGGTTAGGGAACATGTCGAATTCTTCAACGATTGTTTTGGGGTGTAGAGCGCTGATGTTGTTGTCTACTGTGTATGTTCTTGCGTGAGCTTGTGCGAGGACTTTCCTCGGTTCGTTGACGAGCCAGTCGTCGTCACGGATGCGCTTGCGTCTTGCGATTTGTTTGTCGCGCAGGTGTTGTAGTCTTGCGAGGTGTGCGTTCACTTGCTGGGGAGTGAGGCCGGTGCGTCCAGAGCGAAGCAGTTCGGCGTTGCGGAGGTAGGAACCTTCGGGGTCGCGGCGGTTCCATGTGTAACTGGAAGTTAGAAATGATATTTATGTTAAGTTTGGCTGTATTTGAAGACTTATTAGAGGGCAAATACCTTGTCGCAGGAGTGTCCTTTTTATTTCAATAGATTTGCTTTCAGATAAGCCTTCTGTTTTGGAATTGAAGAAATTCTTTTAAATCTTCTTTTAAATTTTGAAGGCAAAAATATTCCTCAAGCGATGTCGTTATAATAACAAAAATATAGGCTCATAATAATAAAACGATATAAATAACATTACGAGCAGATAACATCGCAGTTAATTTGACGTACGGCCGTATAAATGTGCTATAATGTGTATTTGTTCACAAGTATCGCAGCTAACAATTGATCGCTAAATGGCTAAAGTTACCCCAATGTTGTGATCGGAATGGCACGTATTTATATATTATCTGTTAGAGGCTCTAGTTGGACCTTTACTTAGAATAAAAAAGGTAAATACGACACGACTACTACACACAGTAGTCTCAAAATGTAATCTAGTATATCGAACAGTCACTGTAAATTTCTCAAATTACTTTTTGAACTGGCTTGGAGAATTCGGACCCAATTTTTTTGTAGCATCTCCATTTATTACCACGACTTATAGATCCAGAAATAGCTAATTTATCGGCATGTAAAATGGTACAAGAAGTATTACAACTCACCCTGGGAATGGTCTCTTAAGCCGTCTGCTGCGAATATTGGGCCTCGATCTCTTCTTCAGCGAGTTAGGTCTCAGATCGTAAGTAGCCCTACCACCATAGATCTTTGGGGTCTTCCTCGCGTAGGGACGGAGGTCGTACGACTTCGGGTTGGGCACAGGGCTAGCTGTGACGTCATTCACCATCATAGGGTCATTCACTTCCCGACTATTGCTAGGTACAGTGATCTCGTTGAGCTCGCCCCTTCTTTGCCAGCGCTTGATCTCCTTCAATCTGGTCTTTGGCACCTTCTGCAGTTTCCTTTGACAGATGTAGCGATATTCATTGTAACAGCTTTCGGGCGACCATCTGGAAATAAAAGATTGCTATTTTTGAATTGTTACTAGTGTTGTAGCTTTGCGAATCTAATAATATATGATACGATTACACAGCTCGCTACCATGGTTCTACTTTGCTATAGTGACTCCTTTCCTTCCTGCGTTTTCATG
Source organism: Anticarsia gemmatalis (assembly GCF_050436995.1). NCBI lineage: Eukaryota > Metazoa > Arthropoda > Insecta > Lepidoptera > Erebidae > Anticarsia > Anticarsia gemmatalis. Next base: position 12,486,652 of record NC_134749.1, on the reverse strand, counting down.
GAACTTGTTGTTACCAAATACATGTCAAAATTACGATACGTGTAATTCTAGTAAAAGCGAAAGGAATTTGTAGAGGGCTTACTCTTGGTTATACATCCTACATGTAAATTCAGGTAATAAACTATCCGTGTAATTTTTTTATGAAAATCCAACCACTAGATTTGTTTGGGAGAGTAACAAACATACACACATACATACATTCATCCATTGTCACAAACTTTCGCACTTATTAAATTGGTGTCCTACAGGCTATAATAATCCGCTAGTCATCGGCCGTAGAAATCTGAGCTACAGGAGATGTTAGTAGTATAAAAAAAGCCTAAAAAGAATCTAGTATTAAGAGATGAGTATTTTAAAACATATGTGTCATGGGATCAGTATTCGTGGAGAATGTTTGTTTGTTTTGTGCGAGAATTCTTCGCTACTTTGTTTTGTTCTGTTGTATTTTAGTAAGACGATCCTTTGCGTTTTGTTTCAAATCGGCAGGGGGTTGATTCATTCATTCCTTAGTGCAAGACAAATTACTTTTATTGTGCACGGATAAAATGTCGGATTTGTTTTATATCTTTTAGAATTATGTAGAAAGAATGACTGATTCTGTCCCGAATTGATAGCTAAGATAGAATTATATGCGGTATTGTCACAGATTGCATTTCCAAAAGCAAACATGATAAACTAAGTCCAATAGATACCGAAAACTTAATGTTTCCTGTAGTTAAGTGGTATTTGTATGTTTGTAAACCGTATTATTATTGTGAAAGTAGGGATATATGTACTCAATTTTAAATACGAAAGTCCGTTTGCTGCGCTAAGCTAAGCTGCTACACCGATTTTGATGAAATTTCTTCCAAAGCAGTTAGTAATTAAATAGCAGACATAGTATTCTGATATTTAAGTCTCGTTTAATGAACGTGCTACGTCTGGATTACTTAAAATATACATCTTTTGTGAAATATCTATCGTAAATACCGTTATTAGTTAGACCACCAAGAAGTACCTACACCATAGATAATTACATCACATGTATAATATATTACATAATTAGACCTCCCATTACATGTTACTTAGTAGTTAATTATTTATATTTCGCACATGGGCGCCATTAATTAAACCATGGTATCTCGGCGTGCGAACTTTATATAAATATGAAGGGATACAGTGTAATAAAATAATGTGTTTGTTTATACATGTGGCAGTTTTGAAAATCAGCAACGTATATCAACAATATCAAATATATTATAAACAAATGCGAAAATACAATGCGATATCGGATGCTTGTATGGATATTAGTAACTCAATCCTGAACGGATTTGAATGAAACTTGTCTCACAGACAGTCCATCCCGGGAAATGTTTTTACGTAGACGAAGAAGCTAGTTTATAAAACAAAAACATCTACTATACGCGAATTATTATTTACAATCGTTTAAACAACGGAGCCCTAAATATCGTATATATTGCGTTGACGTCATATTTCAGAAATAAGAGACAATAGCCAAACAGACGGAGGATCGTAAAACTTATTGCTTTTCGCAGGATCGCACTTCGTTAAGCTATAATCGGTTTTGGGACCATGGTACAAGTTACAAGCTTATTTCGATTTAAAATAGCGACTTTATGGTATTGATAGCCTGTTCCTCTAATTACGAACAGGATATAGTATCATAGTAATAGTTACTATTAGTTACACAAGATTATTTTCAATGCTCGCTAAAATGTTAAATGTTGTTTGTTAAAATTTTTACAATAATCATCCTTTGACAATGATTCCCTATGAGAATAGAGGTAAGCGATTTCGAGATAGACAATGAATTAAAAAGTACAAAGTCCAAAGTAGTAAGTTTTTGCTTTTCATTCTAAATTTAGTATTAAATTTCTTATTATTACATTACACGCGTATTGAAACAAATAACGCAAATCAAGTCAGATAAGCTTGGACATAAAATGTTGAAAATTCTATTCATCGTACAATTTTCTGCATAATTATTTATGTCGCTAAGCAATAACATCGCCAGTCGCTTATAACTTGTACAGCTCACAAACGGCTTTTTGTGATTTAAATTGAATTCCAGAGGTTGCGGGCTCTAAGCCGAAATCCTCGCCCTTGAACAAAGCACTCTTATGTTTGTCACGAAACCAATATTGTTTCTTGAAACACCCGATACCTAATAAATATATATTAGTTCAATAGCGTATTGTTTCCTTACGTTTCTTTGTCGAACGTATTAAAATACCTAAGGCTGGTATTTCCCGGTAGATTCTATGATGTAATTGAGTATTTTGTTCTCTAAAAGTAATGCCTTTGGAATATAAGTAGGTCTAGTATAAATAGGAGGAGGAATATAAATAGGTCGTAGTATCAGATCTTCTAAATGTTTTGAATTTTTGAAAAAATAGGACTATAGGTTCTAATTACATCTATATTGTAAAATTGTAACTGTGCTCATAGATATCTGTAAAACAAATATTATCTTATCGTAGTACCGTTTAAGCTCGCCGGAAAAACCGCAACTAGAGTGGCTTGACGAGAATATTAAGTTAAAACTTAATCCAAAAGTTAATTCCCACGGAACACATTAGGAGCACTGATCATTTTTTCACATAGAGAAACATTCTTACACTGCACTAACGAACGACACAGTGTATTAGACACTTAGATAGTCGGTACACTCCAGCATTAAACCGACGTAACGCTGTAATGATTAATTGTATACTAACCTAAAAAGCAGATCAGGCTTCATAGCGATGCAATGCCACTTGAGCTCGTCGGGAGATTTCTTGGGCATCTTGGAGAAGGACTGGTAGTGCATGGTCCTCATCAGGTCACCGCCCCAACGCCACGACTGCGCCAGGTAGTCGTACACGCCTCCGATCCAACGAGGCGATTTCTCTGTTCATGTTAAAAAGAAAATAAAGTTATTATTCTGTCTTTGGTCATATTTAACAAAAAAAATAACCTACGGTAATTGGCCTGATGAAAAGCTTTCTGACAATCACTCGACTATTTTACACTTCCGTGATAAATTGTTGGCAATGTTTCGTTCATCTAGAAGCTAGAATTCTAGCTAGGAGCTAGAAGCATGAAACTTCATATTTGCGATTTTCGTTTGAAATAAATAAACATAATAAGTGAATAAAATAGGGAACGAAAGACAACTTTTATTTTTCCTAACTTATACGCGAGCGGAGTCACGCGTGTCTACTAGTAAAATTATGTGTACCTCCTGCTTTGGTGAGGTGGTTTCGCAGATTCCTGTCCTCCCATCGCGCTGGTACCGTGAGGTTACTGCCTCGATCCTGAAACAATAACAGTTTTATGAGTCAATTGTACATACCGAGTTCCTCCGCTTTTAGAAGGCACATTATTTTGGGTCCCGGGTGTCTGTTCAAGCAGTCGTTACCAGTAGACAGAAGCTTGAAAGTCTGATAACATGTCTAACCTGGGGATATCGTGTTATAACTGTGGAAATCTGATAGGTAGTCGCTCCATGTAAAATACTAGTATCCAGCCGCATCCGTTGAGACTAGAAGTCGACTCCAACATAGTTGGAAGAAAGGCTAGGCTGATTGAGGTAAGAAGTGGTGTTGCGTAAATTTATTCAGAATTTGGCCAAGGCGCGGCAGGAAGGGTCATGACATCATACTCGCTAGTCAGTAGGTACTTGATTCGTCACCTCGTAATGACTTAAAGTCATTTATATGCTAACGTGTTTGATATTCTGTAAAGGTGTAGTGTTACAAGTCTTGCTGTGTACATATTAAGTGAGCTGTCTAGGAACAATTTTTATGATCTGATTTATGCGATGGGCTGTGAAGAGCAGGGAGGACAAACCTTTTTCAAGGTTTGTCATACATGTGTAAATTACCATTTATTTGTCTGCCATGCGGAGGCCTCGGATTCGATTTCCAGGACGGGTTAAATTTTTTTCATCAGTATTAATTAAAATGCATATATCTAGAGTAAATTGTAAAGCCAAACAATTATTGCTATGAATTATGAGTCAAATGCTTAAGTTTGGCTATTAGTTCTTATGAGATATACTTACACTTCCAATTAATGCTTATTTGTAGAGTAGGGTAATAGGGATATTTTGCTTTTAAGAAATATTTTCCTATACACTTTAGTAGATGATTCAATTAGCAGCGTCAAATGTGTCCGTGAAAGATAATTTGTAATGAAGGTACATATTCATAACTAAAAAGGTATATTTCTAAGATCTACTGGGACCTTATTATACTCACAACATTATCCAAAGATCTAATGAAACACGTGTACCAAAAGGTTTACCACCCCTGTCGTAGGGATTCCCAAATGTTGTTGAATTTGTATTCATTATGAGGGCTTGCGAAATTACTAGGAGCTTGTGGGTAAGAATTAATTATATTAGCGACACTTGTGCGAAATGACAACGAGGCAAGGTAGATCCCGTTAGATTGGGCACGGTGCCAAACGACTCACGAAATTGCCTTTACAAGTTACTACGCTTTTCTAAGAAAACAGCCTTTGGAAAATGTGTTGAAAAATAAATATTTTGAGTCTAATCATTCTATAGATGGCACGGTGGTATTTGAACTGGGTGTCTCCGTGCTTTCGACACGTAAAAAGTCCCTGTGCTTGTCAATTAAGTTAACTGCTGTTAAGCCCTGACAATAACCTTCTGTGGGGTTATCACGTATCTCAATTGATAACAATTTGAAAGTCACTATGCTATACCTTGTTTTCTCTACGTAATTATACTGATTAACATGTTATGCAAAAGCAGCAATCTATTGCATAGTGGCTATCAATTTGATGTACAACGGCCCGCAAGCTTGACAACTTTGGCACTAGGTACACAGCAGAAGTGGTTGAGGTTGGTTGCTACTACAATAAAGCCTCTCTTTCCTAGCGTCCTGCTATTGGACGGGCGGCGCACGCGACGTTGCCGCACCGTTTGATGTGCTTTGATTGTAGATACAGAGTGTTACAGTTTTGATTACATTATTTTAATATTTAGTATGTGTGACATTAATTTTTTTTCAATAAGCTTACAATGTTATTTTATTGTTTTTTACATGATTATTAACCCCTAACCCTGCCCATACGTTGAAGAAAATAAACCATTGCAGCGGCACGTTGTATAACAAAGTCGTATCTAGAAATAATAGCACTATAAGTAGATTATCTGTATAAATCACATTGCAAAATATGTACAAAGTAGACGTTTTTATTTCACAATAAGTGTTTGTTGAACGATGGTAACGATCTCGAGTGCCTTGAGATGTCAACATGTTTGATCATGGATGACTGATCGTAACATTTAACCCAAATTCTGGCGATTTTTTGAACATTCACACACACAAAATTAACTAGTTATAACACGAGTTTCCTTTTCTTTATTGTTTAACATTACTGTCCATATACTCGGCAAGGATCTCGTCCCGAATTGAGGGAGGACTTAGGCCTTGATTCCACCACGCTGGCCTGACTTAGCATGCTCTCTAGAAATACGTTAAACAATTTTTAATCATACACGGTTTCATCATCATGCTTTCCTTCACCGTTGAAACGTATTAATTCCTTTTAATACACATGTGTCTTCGATATATTATTGGTGTGTTGCCTCGGGTTCGAACCGAAGACCGTTTGAGAAACGCGCATGCTTAGTTTACTCGGTTATCACTGTTCTAGTTTGTATCTGTATTGTTTTAAAATATTTATAGTTAGTTTAATATGTTTCTTTTACGATTTTAGGAACTGTTTATTTGTTTAGCAGTCCTCCGTCCGGTATTGAAAATTGATTTATTGTTATAATAACGGTTTCTGTTTATGTTGGACTACCCGCAAGGTTTTATTGAAGGGATATGAGTAATATAATTCGCGATACAAAATAGCGTGAAATCGATTTTATTACTTTGTTACTGATATTTGATACGTTTAACCAATAGCTGTTTGTATATTTATAATATGTAGCTATATTGGTGTTTTTCGAAGTTTTTAGTGTATTAGAAACAATAATCACTTGTTCCAACGGTGAAGGAAAACATCGTGATGCAACCTTGCATACCTGAGAGTTCCTCCTATTTGGACTTGGCCAGCTTGGGCTTGCACTCAAGGTATAGCCCCTCTCTCATTTCGATAGAAGATGAAATTTCGGAGCTTTCAGAGTTAGAGCGAGAGTAGCACTTAATTTGATTTGAGTCACTCTTCTACTTACAAGAACATTCGGACATCATCGGCCAAGTTTATTTCTTCTACACTAGCCACCGATAAGATGAGAAACTTCAAGATAAAATTCAATATTACATGGAAGATGTAGACTCCAAAACATTATATTATTTATAGAAACTGTCTAACCGAAGTTAATTATTACCGTATTCCCCAAACTCCATTAGCGGCACGTGTCGTAGGCATGAAGTCACCGGCCAGTGTTTATTGACAATTAGCCTAGATCACAGCTAGACTGTTTATCTAAGGCGCCGCGGCCAACCTAGCTTGATATTCTAGTTACTATGTGTTATGTACATATGATTACAGTTTTTAAGACAGATTGAGTGATTGAGTGTGCGTTAGAATTACTAAGAATATATGAACATAATAGTTAGTTTTTACACGAGATTCTGTCCGTTTGAGAAGATTTTCCCAGTTTAGAAGTATTTTATGTATTAATTGAGACTTTAAACTATTTGTGTAGCAAATTTTATAGAAATGTGATGAGTTTTAGTTTTTTTTTAGTTAGATTTGGGCGTAATTGAGTGACAAACATGTATCTAAATCTCAAAACTTCGGTATCTAAATAACTTTTAATATTAGTAAGATAAGATTTTAAATAGGTACTCTAGGACAGTTTAAGGGCAGTAATTATTGTCTTAATAAAAAAACTACGTTTCTTCAGTTACGAATTGCCTATTCAATAGATAAAGTGAAAAAATATTGAAAATTTGAGCTACTTTTTTTGCTTGATTCGATTTCCTATTTAGAGTTTCAAGTTTAGTATCATAACTAATTTAGTCTATCCTTGGCATGTCTTATAGAAATACACCTTTTTATAACATAATTATACCGCCTTCATATAATAGTTTTATGATATTATTTAAATCATAAACCCATAAGCAATACCTATAGAGATATATTTACAACATATTTCATGATGTAATCAGTATTGATAGCCGTTTAATAGTCCTAGTTATAATGCAGTGCTATTTATTATTATAAGCTAGATTACTTGGAAAATACACGCATTTATAAGCGAAGTAGTACAAGGTTTTACTGAAGGTTAACATAAGCTCTGTTGAAAAAGATTCGGGATTTTGTTACGTAAAGTTTTCGGAGATAAAAAGCTTGAAAAAGTAGGGCAATGTTATCAAAGTTAATATTATTTGATGCTAGTTTTATTCATGTATTTTTATAATATTGTTCTTTTTCATTTTGTTTTCTTAGTACGTAGTTACAAGTAGTATAATAATATTGAGAATTAACATTGAAATTGCAAACGTAAATATCTATTAGTCTTCGATTAGACTAGCTTTGGTAAATGACATTCGCACAAACATAATGCTTGTATAATGTTTAAAAATCTATGAAATCCCATTTGGAGGAAGGAGAGTGAAATAACATTATCTGTGCCTTCTTATTAGCGAGAGATAATGCCAAGGAAATGGCGATTTTAGCCCTAGTTCTAAGTAGTGAGATATTGACTTTTGACTAGATATTACTACTGAGCAAAGATCAAAACACGGACCTAGAAGTATAGAATACGAAAAAATTCATATATATACGTTACGATGATTCATAGATGATACTTGGTAAAGTGTCAAGACGTAGGTCTAATTAATTTTGATTAGGTACGCTAACAGTAGGTTGAACAGAATTGAGGACATTGAACTGATTCATATGACTAATATTATCATATTAGTCATATGAAATAGTAGATAGAGTTGACAATCTATTCATACCTCTTATGTCAGTCTAGCCTTTCATCCAACTATGTTGTAGTCGGCTTCCAGTCTTACCGGATGCAGCTGAATACCAGTAATTTTACATGCTTAACTCTACTAATAACAATGCGAAAGTATTTTTGAATGTGTCTGTTACACTTTCATGTATAAAGAACCGATTTTGATGAAATCTGACATGAAGGTAGTTGGAGACTTGGCATTAAACAAACAAATATTGACTGAAAAACGATTGACTGAATATTGACAAGATTTTGCGCACATATAGAAATGAGCTAAGTTAAGTTTAATTTTTGAACCGTTGTTGTCTCACTGTCAGGCAAAGTTTTCCTTCCGAACGAGGGAGTGTTTAGCCCTTGAGTTCACTGTCGGGCAGAGGTCAGATAGATCTCATTTCATGGAATATAAAATCTAAATACACATATTATAACACTCCGCTGAATTGCCAATAAATCATAATATCATGAAACGATAATTTGAATGAATTTGACCAGGGGTAACGGCTGCCATTTTATAGCCAATTAAATGAGGTGCCGTTATGAAATTTGAATATAAATGCTAAACCCGGTTCAATGTTCTTTATCATTTTTATGGGCTTTTAAATTTTGCACGAGTTTCAAATTGTTAAATATTTTTATTACCTATTAGATTAATTAGTAATTTACGGTTTGCAAACATTATGAAGACAGAAAAAAAAGCTCTTTAGACAGTTGTTCAAAGATTGCCGACTTCTATTATCGCGTTTACGACTTTTTTAAAACCTTCATTTTACCTGAATTTTTTACCATAAAATATATAAGTGAATTAGTACATAAATCTGAAAACTAACTACTACTTTAGATAATAATATCTAAGTTGCGTGTATTATAATTAATTATAAGTTTCATATCACTTAGCGGTGAATTATTTACTTTTGTTATAAATAAAATTCATCGTGTTGCTATGCCAAATAATATTTTGTACAAACAAAAAATACAATAGTTGATTTACGATTCGTTATTCAAACAGTTTGAAGTTTTATTTATTTTTCTATGGATTCTTTTTTCAAACGACCAATAACTGGAGTAAAACAGGCCAGTATTATTTATTCATTTACTGTATAACACATTGTAAAATCTCGGTATTATTTAGGTACTGACATTAATGTTGAATATATTATTATTTCAACAACGAATGGTATATTTTTAGATCCGTAACTTACAATTGGTTTTCGTTTTATGCCGAGATCATTTAAGATTTTTACGATTAATTTAAGATTATTTTTTACGTATATTTCCATTTATCTGCACACCAATAGAAATTAATAGCAACATATATTTTCTAAAGTACTAAAACATCAATAAATAGAATAACTCATAATATATTTATGATATTTTCCAACAATTTTTCATCTCGCGCATCATAGATAAACTACAAGTAATTGCACAAATAATCTGACAGTTAGTGCAAGTGGCCAGCTGTTTGTAGCGTACAAGCGAATGCACAGAGCTTTACTGAGAAGCATCGTAAAACATGGCGGCGAACGTCGTTTGTTACCAGTCTATCTGCAAAGCCAAGGTTGGGATTAGGGATACCATATTTTAGTAAAATAAAGACGAACATAGAGATGCCTGTCTCCTGTAGTATTATAAAGTTAAACACATTGTTTTCTGACCGCACGCAATATTGTTAATCCAAATAATTGACACTTTAACAATTTTCTTTATTTTCTTTTCTTAAATGGGAAGTTACATTGAGTGACTGCTTTTAATTAGGAGTTTCAAGCGATTATGTACAATTTTTACTAACAAAACCATCAATTAACTAATGTTATGAAATCTTAAAAATCAAATGATGATTAATGGTAACGACACAACATACATAGTTTCAAAACTCACAGTACACTCCATTTAAAGCTTCAGCTATTATACAAAACTAAGGCAGCAACCAAAGTTCTATCAATCTTTTTTCACACAGCTTTTATCCTCGAAACCCACTGCGCTTGGTAACAAAGACCATTTATCTGCATAGCAACAGAAATAAAAGAAAACTAAGCACCAATAATTTAAAGCTAACCATATGTTATGTTATTTTAGCCACAACAAAGGGAAGAGTGGTTAATCCTTGACCTTTTTGGATGAGTTCCAAGTCTAGTGTTAGTTTAGAATGAGGGAGTTTTTCGTTGAAAGTTTTATGGAGATGAGATTGTCTAATGAAGGATTCCTTTTTTGGGTGTTTTGTGGTTAATGACTTTATTTATGAGTGACTAGTTTTTGATGGTTTCAAATTTCTCACAATCAGAGAAAAATCTCTGAATGTGAGCCTCTAGAAAGCCATGCGAGGATCATGTCGGTTATGTCCTTTAAATAAGGTCAAGTGAGTAACCCGTTATCGACGGTTTTATGAAAAGCTAACATGGATACGAATGAAGCAAAAGAAGTTTGCAGTAGTCGTAGCAAGTGGTGTTCTTTGGTAGATACCAAACACCGTTAGGCAAAGAACTATGCGAAAAAAAAAATTATATTTTTTCCTATGTTCAACTTTTCCTTTTGTGAAATATTATTAAGTGTAGCAGGGTAAACGAACTCCATCAATCAGACAATCAGAAACTTGTTGCAAAAAAGGCGTCAAAATATGCTAAACTATTAGAGCAATTGACTTCGACGACATTGTCAGCCAGGTCAATTGATGAACTATTTACGCACATATCTTTAATATAATCATATTGCCATTAATTGTGACGTCAGCGGGTACATTGCTTTTCTGTTGCCATACAATATGAATACCAACATTATAACAATTATAAGAGACCAGCAACTCTCTCGTTAGAGGAAATAAAACCAGTGAAAAACCAAAAGATTCTAAATATGTGGCTCTATCGAGTATCTGTCATTCGGATGACAGGAGTTCGATACTATGGTATCGAAAAACTGTCATCGTATGAACATTCACGAGTTCGCATTTCGAGTTTAAGTATAGCATGACAAAGTTGTATGTGAAAATCGCTATCAGTGTTCTGATTAGCTGAGCTTCAACCACATAAAGTAAAGTAGTATCCTTTGTATCTAGCTTTTACGAAACTACTAATGTTTTACTTAGCTAAATACTTAAGATCTTAGTTCCATTCTGTTTACGATGTTCTTAAAAACACATTTATTTAACTGCTTAGCTTTTAGTACACGACCGCAGATATATTGTCTGTTCTCCACTCCGTTTAGTGCGGCCACTGGCGGGAATTTTATGTTTCGAAAAGAGTTTTTACTACCGATATGTAGTTTCGCGGTTGAGAACATACTTGTTTTTGTACGTGAAAAAGTTATGGTTTTTGTTAGCTATTGTTCTTTTGGCTTTCTCAATAGAAAATACTGTTTGTTTTTTTTGTTTTAATTTATGACTACGAAATGTTTGAACAATTACGATTTAACTACTAGTTTAGTTGATGGGTAGACCATAAAACATATATTGAAAAATCGCTTATTAGCAGAACGAAAATCTTCAAGATATAATAAACATGCAAGAACCATTAGTTTTATAAAGTTTTATTACTCCTTTGTTTTGACTACTAAATAGATTTAACCAAATTACGTTTCCCACTTTTAAAGCTTCAAGTAAATTATAATTTACTAACATTGATACCGCAAACAGCTATAAAACATATCAAGATGGTTGACGAATCTCATAAATATTCTGTTCACAAAAAATACATTACCAAAGGCGGATAGATTTATCGAAGAATACTCGTATATGTTTTAGGCAAAGGCATACAGTATACAGCTCACATGTTCCAACAGAAAAAAATATTGCCGTAAATTCACATCTGGCGACACCGGCATAAACCATTTTCACGGTTCCTAACGATTTATACCGAACGAATTGCGTTGGAGTAGGATTACTGTGTTGCGAATAATATTGGGATTATCCCGGTTTTCTCAAAAAAAGTTTTTTTGTACATCATTGAAGATGTTCCTGTTAGGTTTCTATTTAAAGGACTTTATCTTTGACTTTCGTTATCTCGCGTGTAATTTTAGAATAAACTGTATTTAACTTCAGTTTTTCAATAATCTCAATGATGAATTTCGAATTAATTACAATATTTTGGCATAAATTAGCCTAGTTATTGTATGGAGGTAAAGTGGGAAAAAATATTTTTGCGTCTATCTCTATTTCCAACAGAATTTTTATGTTTCGTTTCTAAAAAATAATTTACATATATTTCGAGCATCAAAAATGTGCTCGTACCGTTTTGTTAAAGTATACGAAGCAGACATTTAATTTGTTTTCAGTAGAACGATCAAAAAGGCAAAATTAGATTGTTTAACTTTACAAAATGTGTAAAAGATATTGCGATGAGAGATGCTCTCAGGAAATGTCAATCGTTTGATCTCAAAGATTTTCTGAAGCGTTATTACAACTGTTTTGTTTTAATTTAACAATTACAAGCAGTATTTGAAATGAAAAGACGAAAATGTATATTTTATCTTATTTATAGCACTTTATGTGTCTAGTTTTGACTGCCTCCGTGGCGCAGTGGTTTAGGTCACCACGCCGATACCACTGCATCGGTCGTGGGTTCGATTCCCACACGGAGCAATTATTTGTGCGATCCACAAATAATTGTTTCGGGTCTGGTTGTGCTTTGTGTCCGTTGTTTGTATGTTTGTAAAAGTCCCCGCGACACAAGAGCAATTCTTAGTGCGGGAGTTGTCTTTTTAAAAAAGAAAAAATAAAAAGTGTTCGACTGCTAAGCAAAAGACTTACTCTCGTTTTTCCGAACGTCTCTGTTCCATATGATTTCTTAGCACCACACTTATCCTACAAAGTTTGCTAAAAGCTTACGGCTTTCTATGGGGGTGAAAGGTTTACATTAATATTATTGGAACTTCAGCTTTAACTTGAAGCTTTAAGAAAATTTTAAGTTATTCATTTCAACAGTTCAAAAATAATTTTCCTTTAATTTTTATCCTTAACTCCTTTCTTAAAGCCTTGGTTATCGTACAAGCGGGTGGGAAGTACCATACGTCACTTGTAGAGACAAATGTGCGCGTTCGTCACTCACATCGACTCGATAAGGATGTAAGCGACATATTCCATCATTGTTCTTGTTCCACATTACGAGAGAGACTGCCAGAACTGTGATTTATTACCTATTGGAATTAAATCCTTACTGCTAGTATTAGTACAGGGATTTTATTTGAACTGATTGATGAGGTGGATTATTTTTGTGGTGGTTATTCTTAAGCTTGGATTAGGTGCGATGACAAGTGGTGTAGACTTGCTATTGCTGCCAAACGATAACTGTGGCTGACAAGATATGACTGGGATTTTTTCTTAGGTATAATTTAGTTGCTGTGTAGATGGATACATTAAGCTTTGTACACTCTGTACACGGACTAATGTTTGGAAGCTTTAATTAAGAAAAGTGTTTGATTTTAATTACTTAAGATTTCAATCTTACTCTTTCGTCACGTGTCACATAGAGATGAATAGAAAATGTACGAAATTAGTTTGGCATAATGTTATTTAGAATATTTGTTTGGTAAATAAACATTTATTTTCGAAAATAAAATTGAATAGCTTAGGCAGACACCATAGAACCCTACAATCTTCTGATTCATTTATTCATCACTAGCTGACCCGCGCAACTTCGTTTGCGTGTATCCCGCTACTTCGACAAATACAGTCAACGCACCAACACATATTGGATACTAATTTTCAATTCACAATAACTTCTCTTTCCCTTAATCGCGTTTAAAATATTAAAATGTTTTTTGGTTTCTGTGACTCTTCTTTGATCGCCCCCCCTATCAGTTTTTGGAAAAAATATTTAAGTAATGTACAGATTTTTTTTTGTCTTATATGTATAGATCAAAGTCGTAGTACCTACTTTTTAATATTATTTATTTTTTATGTACCGTTTTTTTATAGGGACGCTGCCCCCGCCGCCGCGGCCGGCCCGTACCGTGCCGCAATACTAATATCGTGATATCTCCTAAACTATATGTCTAAATAACACACTGTAAACTGCAAAAATAATCTAAATTAAATGCTCGTGATGATGAACTTACTTATTTTGATAAGGATATATGTATTATTGGTTATATCACCAGTTAAACATCACCCAACGAATTAAATGTTTTTTTAATACAGAAAAGTAGTTTTTGTGACTTAAATAAAAAAGCTGGATATATGTCATCGCGGACTTTTTTGTAGAACTAATAAAGACCAATGTTTTTGCTATACATTGTTCTTACTTGTATCCAACGGTATAAGCGGCGCACGCACAAATGCAATCTTCAATTAGATTTTTTTTCTGACTTCTTGGACATAAATCGCTATAACTCAGCTAATATAGTTTCAATGTATTTCAATTATATATAAAAACCTGTCGGAGAAAATACTCTTTCTATTAGTGAAAACCGCATCAAAATCCGTTGCGTAGTTTTAAAGTTTTATGCATACGAAGGGACTACAGACAAAATGGGCGACTTTGTTTTATACTATGTAGTGATATACTGCTAAAATTCATCTTGTACACGTATGTACAAAATAATAAACAATCAGAAACTAAGATTACACAGCAACTAATTCACATCTACCTTACAACGAGTAGCTACTTTACATAGAACACACTAATTACAAACCAACTACACTCTACAATATACAGCCGAAATTGAACATACATTCTGATTACTTAGTAATAGTATACACTAGTGAAACTTTGTAGATACATAACATTAAGAGCACCCTGTATTACAGAGAGAATTGTGTTTGTATGTATGTATGTGTGTGTGTATGTATGTATGTATGTGTGTATGTGTGTGTGTTTGATAATGATGTCTCGTGTTACTAAAGTTTTAATTAGGAATTATGTTTGAAGGTTATGCTAGGTAAAGTTCGGGTTGAACTTGATTTTAGTGATGTATTTGCAATAGGGAAAGATTTCCTGAGATTTATTTCCGTATTATAAAATCCAGCTACTCTAGGATAAAAGTTAACGACTAGCTTAGTTGTATCGAGGTCTGAACTCTACTATCATTCCGGTAAAAGACTTATAAAACTCTTGTCTTGGAACTCGTATGTGGGTTGAATAATAATAATATTTTACTTAAAAAAAGCGTTTTTTTTATTAATACTAATCTGACTGTGTTATAAAATAAATTAATTCTATATCCCTCTCTCTTTGTATAAATAAAATATATTTATTCCTCTTACTTCAAACTAAACCCGACAAATTGTTATCAAGTAAAAAGAAACTCTTTTTTTCTACAAAATCTAATATATTCCTAAAAGGGTTTCTCAGAGTTACTTCAAAAAGTAGGTCAAAGTAGATAAAGCAAAAGTATTGGTTCCCAGGCAAAAGTATTGAGTATTCAGCCTATCGGTCTAGCCCTAGGGTACGTTTTAGTCGTATCATCTAGAATTCTAGACTTTATGCCGCCCGCGGGCTTGGGCTATAAAACATGATTATATGAGAACTTTAGGAGTTTAAGATATATTTGATCTATTGTACTTTTGTGTTGTATAAAGATATTCTGTTTCAAATATTTGGGTAGAGATACTTATATTAAGAAATAACGTTACTGATTTTTTTAAGCTGAAAAAGATTCTTGTCACTCGACGATGTTTTAACGAGCTTTAACCAAGCTCAAAACTGAATATTTGTGAAGTTATATAAATATTGTAGTTAGCTCTGGTTTCACTATTTTTAAATATCTATCGGATATCTAGTAGTTACACGCATCTACTGTCTCACGTTATCTATCGGATAGATTAACCATTATATATTTTTTTCTTGTTATGTAAGTCGGTAAATCTATTTTAAATAAACAACTTGCGTTAAAAATAATTTTGCAATCAAATATTTTTCAAACAATGAAAAATTGCAGCGATTTATTAGCTAATAAAACTAATAAAAGCAGCGGTAATAATGTCAACGCGCGCCCACATATAATAATATGTTATATCCGCGCACGCGCATAAACTCAGTTTTTCCAACACGTTATAAAGATCTAAATCCGTCGGTCTATCGTGTAAAGGTATGGAAACAAGACTCTTTGTAGGCGAATGTAGAGCATTCGTTTGTAGCCCGTTCAAGTCTAACGAGCACAATTTATTGATGAAATTCATCATTTATTACGATAGCTAGGTTATGGCATAAGTAAATGAAATATTGAATTTTTAAACTAGTTTAATTCGCTTTGTATATTTCTAGTTCCATATTATATACTTACTGTAAGTTCAAATTTTATAAAAGTTTAGCAAAATATATTTTATCAATTGTAAATATTCTTGTGCAGATAACATAAAATATTTTATAATTTTTTCGCGTTTTATTATGACATCAACCTTAACCATTATGTGCGTGTAGACTCGCTAGAAATCGCGGAACTTATAGAATAGTCGAGCATTCGTAACAATGTTACAATGTAGAGGACGACTCTGGCCATACCTTTAATAGACCTATTATATTTATTATTCCTAAAATATTTATTGCAAGTGATAACTGGCGTATCGACAGTTTTTGTTGTTTCAATCGTAATATTATTTATTTAATACTTATAGTATCGCCGAAAGGTTTTTATAGGCAATTGACAGAAATATAACAGCTATTGGTGACATAATATTATGTTTCTGGGTTGTTATACAACTTTTATTTTATACGTTTTACTTTGATATATCGCTATTAAAATATTTATTGTTATTTATACGAAAAACGTTTTATTACTAAGTAGTGTTTAACGCCAAAGAGCGCATATTACTTGTATTCATGACCCAAGTACTTATAAGTTACAAGTGCTTTGTATTTTAATAAAGTCTTCATGCTTTCTGATAATGAACAAAAGTTTATTCATTATGCAATAATTTATGTGTACTGAATAGCCAATTTTAAATTACTTCCAACTTTTTTGAATGTGTAATCTGACAGTATGCAATAATTCATACAATTATGTGCTAAATATCCAATTTGAAATCACTACATTTTCATATGTATATTCTATGTTTACATTATAGTTGACAAACAAGACTATCTAGACTGCTATTATTCTAATAGTAAATTCAGTGCTCTAGAAATCTAAAGGTCGTTTATTATAAACAAAAAATGCACTCAAAAACATTAACGATTTCCGTCGAGAGCTTCCAAAAATTACAAAGTCTCAAGGTAGACTTTCAGTCAGACAAAATGCAGACATTATTTTTCTAAAAATATTTATGCACGCAAGTGCCCGAAAGTGTTTTTAAAACTCTATTGCAGTAGTCAAATCTGGGCTATATTATAATATAGAAAGCATGAATTTTGTGAGTTCTTAATCGGTGAAAAAAAAATTCAATCTATGGATAGATGTAGGCTTTAAATATTGTAACAATTGTTCTTGGATATTGAAGAGAAATATTACTGTGCTAGTATTTATTATGTGTTTGAAAATATTCTAGAAAAGTCTGTTTGAAAGATATGATTGCATCGGAAAGTTTTGAGTTTACGAATGTGTTTCGTATGGTTGATAGAAATAATGTGATATGGATAAATGAAGCTTCGGAAAATAATTTACTAGAATATTTTTGGCGTTGCTATGTTCAATGATTCTTTAGTATATATGAGGGAGAAAAACATTAATATATTTATGACTGATTAGACCCAGTGACTCTTCATTCTGATGGAAAACCCTTACCCAGCAGTGGCATATGAATACTTTAGGATTATTTTTCTATACCCAAAAGCATAAGAGTTTTTAGTTACATTTTTGATACAAATAAAATGTTTAATGAAAAAAATCTGTAATCTTAGACGAGAACGAAGAAATTTTTAACTATTAAATCATTGATATATTTTTTTAATGAAATGCCCTAACTTTCACTCTTTTCTATAAGATGGATCACTTACTTACTTACTACTCTAATATATCTTTATTGCTTTTCAAGAAACTTCACTATAACTCGATTGCTAGCAATAACCCTTAAACGAAAACATCAATACAAACTAATACATGTATGCTTTACGATCACTTTCGATCGTATTTGTACCAATTACTGGTAATAAGATTCAAGTTCTACTGTAAGACAGAGATAGCGCTATTTGATTTGTATGTGCTATACCATTTTTATGAGATTCTATCGCTTGAAAGTGCAGTTCCTGTAGTTCTTGATAGGTATTGTTTTTTTCGTGTTATAGATAGTGACTGCCTCTGTGGCGCGGTGGTTTAGGTCACCACGCCGATACCACTGTGTCGGGAGGTCGTGGGTTCGATTCCCACACGGGACAATTATTTGTGCGATCCCTAGAATATGTTTTGGTTATCTTAAGACCACTTATTGCTAGGTACTTCACTTTACTGGAGTTTTGCGGTGATTGAATAATTCTGCTAAATGTTGATACATACCTGAAACGAAAAAAAAAATCGTTAGTAATTATAAGTATAATGTAAGTACTTAATCATGTTTAAAATTCTTCATTCTATATATATATAAGATAATTCGTAAACTTAAATTAGTTATATAAAAATACCTACTTCTTCTTTTCCGTAAAGAAATTAAGATCACAGATTGACAGAAAATTGGTTTACAACAGCTGTGAAAACGTCCAAACATTCAAAGACATTACCACATCTTTATTCCCCGCATCAGGAATACGAGGCTATAAAAATAAAAGAAATATTTATATTTTCAACGTGCGAATACGATTACTAAGATAAAATGCGCATTAACGTCGGAAACAGCGTTTAAGGGAAGTTTATACGATTTATTTCGAGTCTTTTTCTTATCGTATAGTTAGTGTTCAACCTAGTGTCAAAGTTGTTCAAGCTGCCAAAATGCCTATGACGTGGCTTAATGACTGTTATCTTAATTGACAACAACCGGGACCGACTTTTTCGTGCCCTCCGAAGCACGGAGACGTCAAATTCAAATACCACTATGCGGTCACCCATCTGTGGAGTGATCGCGCCGAGGTTTGCTTAACCCAGAAGGTTAAGCGACCGGTGAGTGCGAATAGCTATGGGCGCTTAACATTTATTTCGAGTAAAATTATTGACTTGTCGTGTGTGCAGGCGAATTACTCGTCATGGTTACGTTACTTGTTTGACAGGTCAATTCCTGCTAGCTTGTGTTTTGTGAGATTATTTCTAAGGAACGTAGGCTTACTACACATTTTACTTGATTTGTAGGTTAACTTATTATAATCGTAGTTTTGGAGATGTAAAGTAGGTTTTTGGATTTCTTCGCGTAATTTTTCGGTCAAGTTTTGTTTATAATTTTGATATTTTTTAGCAAATTTTATGATTTTAACCCTATTATTTCTGATACATAGAAAAACGTGAGGTTAACTAAGCATATAACGCTAAGATTTTCCTTAAGTTTGTCCTACAAAACTGACCGGAGCACGTTTTAGGTTACTAAGATCTAAAGAAAAAACTAATTTGTTTGCGTAAGAAAATGCTCATAGACAAAAAAAGCAAGTCAAAATTATCGTGTTATTAATACTGCCACACATTTAGAATGCCAACCTTTTAGTAGTTCACAAATTAATTTCAGTAGGGCAAAGTCAAACATATCAATTTATTTTCATGTATTTGTAAATGAGTCATAATATCACATTTACGATGTATTTTTCGTTACTTGTTTATTTAAAATTGTGGAGTTTGCGTGATAATTAGTAGTGTTTGTTGTTACATCTGTGGTTTATAGGATGAAGGTTATAATCACGTTACATTGAAATTGTTAATTAAGATGTTCTGGGATTACATTTGGGTATTAGTGACTAATATTTATTTCGTCATTAAGCCCTCCAAATCCTGTTGTTGATTTGCTATTGATATATTATGAAAAATGGAGTAAAAAGCACATTTCAAAATAACAACTTATTTAAGTTATTTTATACTTAAGTATAAAGCCTAATTGACATTTGTCATTAAATTGTATGGAAAGTTCATAATCGGGTCACAGGATTCTAAAAATATAACTACATCCAATATTTTATAAGAGTTTTAATCAATTACAGATCTTCTTAACACCACATACAAAATACCTCAATCATTATCCCAACTTACAAACGCGCTGTCACACCGGCTTACTACTTAAACAAAAGCTATAATCGGCTTACACAAAGTCTCACACGTATAGCCGGCCTAACGCCACGGCTCACGTTCATTCCGACAGCTCACAACTGCAGATGTCTAGACAGTATGACGTGGTTTAGATAGCTAGATAGAATTATAGGGAGATTACACTGGGTCGTTACGGTAGATTTAAAATTAGGCTACCGATGCATGTTATTGCAATAGGCAATAATATGCGAGTTGAGCAGTTGATTGTAGTAGTAGTTTTTTCGATAGTTTGTCGCAATTTAGTGCAAGCTGAATACGGTTTTACGGTTACGGGTCCGTGTAAAGTTTTTTTTTTAATTTTTATGTCAAAGGACTTGAACACCTTTGACATTAGGTTGATCACTAACCTTACCATGAATGATAAGAACGTTTTGATGTTACCTATGTCTTATTCTTCGGGAACGTACGCTATCAAAGTTTTGCTTGACGTCAATCGGTTTGAAATTTCATATACTTATGTTATTAAGTTGAGTAAATAATATAATTAATTGGTATCAAAATAGAGTCTGGACAAAATTATCCGGATCGAGCTGGTTGGTTACGCTCGGTGGTTTTCCCGAGTTCAAATTCAGATGACCAAGTGTATTAGCGTCTTTAGATAGTTTAAATAGATCTAGACCTAGTCTGAGTGCTTTGTATTTAGTCTGAGCGTGTAATCATGATTCACTATCACTCAAGCAACGAGCGAAGATTCTTTCTAAGTTTTTTGTTCATTCGTATCGAAATAGATGGCAAGCGCTAATATTATTTATTCTGATTGGAGTTTGAACAGATTGTATTAAAAGTAGCCGTTGTTTATTTGATAAAAATGTTTTAGTTCTGAAAATATGTTTTTGTTGCTATACAGGTGGGTTATAAGAATATTTTAATACGAGAAAGAATCGAATGATAAATAGTGGAAAAGTATGGAAAGCTATTGGTCAGAATACGATGAAATACATTTATATTGTGTTGATTTCTGTAAATCCTAAAATCATTTACGTTTTTGCTTATGTATGTATAATCTAGACATGTTGGTAGGGTAGCGTGTGGACCTGAACAGTCAACTGGCTCAATAATAATACCAGAGTAGTATATGACCAGCTTATGGCTTTTGAAGTAGCTTTCCCCGGATATTAACTGATTAATTTATGGAAATTGAATCAGCCCTTTTGGCGTAAATACGGAACACACATCTACACCTTTAAATTCTGAATAATTATAAGGGTTCGTATTTTAAATGTTATATATTGTTTACCGTTGTATTTTCGTAGTCCACATTTGAAATCATCATCTATTTTTAAACGTGAACTCTAGTACATTGGCCACAACAAATTGGTCAGTTCGCACATTCTCGTAGGTGACGGTCAGATTCCATCACGTACCAACTATTAATTAATATAAATAAGCCGAAGCCAAGTTCAGTTCGTTGGCGGGAGGCCAGCGGCTTCCAACTGAGAGATCGTGTGAAATGTTAAAACGTGATGATTTTCATACTATTTTGATGATGACATTTCTGTAATTGGTGAGGTTTATTTATTATCAATCGATAATAAATAAAAATATGTGATTTTTTCTACTTTAGTAGTATAGTTTTTCAATACTAATTCCTTTGCTAAGGAAGACCAATCTCGTGTTTTGGCAACCTAAAATCAGTGAAAGTATGACCTGATTTAAAAGTCGTTAATAGGAATCAAATCCTGTGTGAACTGACTGTCCCAACTATAATGCCATGGAAGAAATTATAGTAGATTTATTTACAAAATGCTATCATACCTATTATTATTTGTTGGTAATTCTTAGAAATTTATAGATTTTTATGTATAATAGCTTAACCCATTTCGGAATTGTTTAGTATCAAACTAACTAGCGGACAGGTGGACACAAAACAGAAAAAAACACAAAAGATAAGAAAAAACAGATGCGAATATTCTTAAAAAAAGTCTAAAAAGAATATAGGACACACTAGACAGACTAAACCTTGGCACTAAACGTTTTATACTGAGTAGAAGTGCAATAAATACTACTCACCTTGACGAAACTAAAGTGATTATGCACAGAGCTTTTCCGGAAAAACGTTATGTTTTTGAAAAGTTTGTGTACAGTGCTGAGAAAAATAAGTAGGTATGAAGTACTATGAAGTGTCACATTTTCCTTTTTTAAATATTTTGGTCTTTTTTTTCGCCTATGGGAAGAAGCCGTGATTTTTTGAGAATAAATTATGGACACTTATATTTTCAATATCGTATTGTCCACTTCTCCCCCATCTCGGGAGGAGACCCTTGCTCAGCAGTGGGACTTTATTGAGTTAAATTTATTCATTTTTATTTTATTATCTATGGAATAGTCAGATTACTGAAGTTTGTTGACTTCAGATATTACTAATTATTATTTTGTTTCTATTGTTCCCAACCCGCAATAGGCCAGCGTGGTGGACTCAAGGCCTAACCCCTCCCACATTACGGGAAGAGACCCTTGCAGTGGGACATAAATGGGTTAAATTTATTATTTATTGTTTTAATAAATTTGAATAGCAGACTTCATTCATCTACAACCACAACTTAAAAAAATGTGACAGTGCAGACTAATTTTACGAGAAACTCAAATACAAACGTTTTTCCGGAAGAACCTTATTTTTGCTCATGACTATATTATTGCATAATACCTGCGCAGACGCAGCTCCAATGTTTACAGTATCGCACTAGCGTGGGAAACGATAATATATCGGTCTATTTTATATACCGTGACACTGCGAACTTTGCCAACTGGGTTACTTGCGCTCGCTTGCAGCGTGATGTTAGCTGATTTTTGTAACGACTGTTTATTATTATAGCACAGAAATATTCGTGTAGATTCTATGTATGGAGCTGATAGTTTGTGGCTTATTGTTCGCTGTCTTCAACCAGAGTTGGTATATTGATTATAACTTTTAATCTTGCCGTAGTAGTCCGGAGTTTGGCAAAGTGCCCGGTAAATGACAATAGATTATGCATTGCCCCTATTGCATATAGACTAACATAATTAATGGCAAAACATGAGTGTATTTCATACATCTCTGCCTAAAACTTCGGGTATAACAGGCGTGATATTATGTACGTACATATATGTTTGTCTGTATCTAACTTTCAAACTTTCTCGTAGAGTGATTGATGTCTATCACTAAATCTGAATAATGATTTACGCTGAGAAACCAAGTTTATGATTTATTGCTTGTCGTTTCAGCCTGGCTACACCAGCTGTAGTTTCAAGCCGAATAAATCAGGAAAGAAAACCAAGGTAAGTAGTTTAGAACCACGTTTAGAGAACAAATTAGTTTTCATCAAAGAGCTTCTAAAGGCAAAATCACAATTTTTGCGCCTTTAGTCGAATTGAAAATTGCGAATTTAATTTTAGTGCAAGTTTTACAAGCTCATGTGTCAGATAACCTATACGAAGGTTAAAATGACATCAAATGTGTTAAAACAACTGTCAAAAAACCACCTGACAGGTACACCAATATTTATAAGAAGAAAGTGTTTGTTAAATAGGACTGCTTCCTTATATTTTGTTTGGGTAATTTTTAAGTAAGATGTTTTGGTTTCGTATGATCTTGGCTATTTAGCGGCAGTCGTTATTTTCTGTACAACCTTGAGTATCTTAGTGAATTATTGTAATGAGTTCAGGTGAAAAATGGCCAAGAAAATGTTTTACTCAATTTATTATGATTACTTATTGCGTTCTAATATTTTTATATTCTGTACTTGTAGTCCTACTTATACATATTTTAATGCGACAGTTTCCAACGATGCCGCGATGTATGCATGTTTGTGACTCTTTCACGCTAAAATGCTGAACAGTTTTTGATGATATTTGGTACACGATAGTTTTAACGGTGAAACGAGCAGGTATGTCGTACATCTCTGCCTACATCTTCGATCAAAACTGGCGTGATTAAAACCCGTACATATTTTTTAGCTTGGGAAATAGTTAGACTCGCGCGAAGTTGCAGGCAGACGTCATGTGTATATAAATCTAAGTGCAATAGAGCGGAAATTAAAGAAATAAAGTTAGCTTGAAGAGATATAATTAAGTGCACGGATATTATATCACTAATAGTAACTGATTAGCTCGATTTCATTTGATAAAACTTTTGCTATAAGTAGTAGCTAGTTTTACCCATGAGTAAATGAGTTTTCTATTTATTTCATAAAAGTATGACTGCTTTATTGGTGCAGTGGTTACGGTCCCCACGCCGCTATCATTGCGTCGGGAGGTCGTGGGTTCGATTCCCACACGGAACAATTATTTGTACGACCTACAATTAATTGTATCGGGTCTGGTTGCATTTTGTTTTCATTGTTTGTATGATTCTAAAAGCCCCCGGGACACTAGAATAACTCTTAGTGCGAGAGTTGTATTTTTTAAAGAAAAAAATGTATCGTACCGCAAGATCAAATCAAATCGGAAACTTATTAATAAGTGGTTTTTTTATTGAACACCTGCAGTTGTAAGATTTATACTTTTACACTACTAAATAATATTGCAAGATTACAAGATAGATTTATCCTGTGTTAGTCGTGTTCAGTGTGAACTAGTGTTAGTCGTTTCATTCAGTTCGATATATTGCTAAGTCATATTTAACGATCCTCATCGGAAGTAGTAAAGTGGTTATCGACGTTCGCGATACTGGGTTATACAGGCTGAAGGTTTTTCGTAAGATTTTATTTTTAATATTTTTTATATGATACGTACTTTAATGTTACTGGAGGAAGTCTTTCTGTCTGCTATGTTTTCTCAGCAAAACAGAATTCACAAGACCCATACTAAATAAAGTCCTTTTTTAAAAATTTACCTATTGAAACCATGAATAAAGAATTAATGATATATCTTTCTTCTTTCGCACCATTTTGTAAAGTATGACTAAAGTATTGCTACTTTTAAGGTTTTCAAATACTTTTAAAGGCACATATTTCAAAGATGAAAACCTAAAAAGCCATTGCTTTGTTGGGAAGAATTCCTATATCCCTAAAACGTATGGAATGCCAAGATTCAGTTCTTTTTTTACCAAAAATGTTTTGCAAAGTTGTTAAATATAAACATTTACGTGTTCAAATTTTAAACACCACCCTGTATAAGGACTAACCATGGGAATATCATAAGTACACTCCATCGTCAATAACTTCGTATATTAGTCTTACTAACCTGAAGCACAGGAAATGCAATTAAAAGCCTATCTCCTATAGAAAATTCAGTATTTAAGCCGCCATTTTACGATGCGTTCCTCACTTTACGATCGTACTTAGACGGTTACTTCCTTTTCAATTTTATAGGGTTACATCTGATTTGCTGAATTAATATCGACTTTATGTTAGCGTGCTAGAGATTAAAGTTCTTTGAGTTTGTGATAACTTTTATTTATGTTTGATTGTTATTCGTTGAGCCGAGTGAAATGAGTGTTACTTATTAATGTTTAAGTCTGCTAGTGCGTCTAGTACTGTCTGCTGCAACTGCTTCTTTGCTCTAACAAGCGTCATGTTATAAAAATTAAAACAAAAAGCAGTTAGCAGCTTCCGAAAACTCTGAATAATCTCAACGTTTTAAAACGATTATTGTTAAGGCAAGCATATTTCTTTAGTTTTTTAAACTTTGACAATTGCAACAAATTCTAACTGCTTTTATAATAGTACTAAAATTGTAGCACAATTTTTTACAATCGGTACCATCGAGTATAGAGAGGTTGACATTTTAAATGTACTGCAAAATGATTCCAGCGGCGCCCGTAAGAGGTGTTTATCAAATTTTCATATAACATTTCTCGATAGCTAGCCGGCTGTAAATAGTAGATAGTGGCAGATAATCATTATACAGTAAAATTAATTTGTAAATATTTGTTTGTTCATCGATATTTGTAGCTGATTGTACATAGTGTGTTGAAGTACTACCTAGCTTCGTGTACAGGTACGAGGTATAAATTATATTTGCTGTCAAAACGATGTTTGCTTTAAAGGATGTGATAGGTTTGTGATCACTAAGGGACTACTATTTCTTGGCTAGTATTGCACAGGTGGTCGTATTTTACTCTGTAAATCTGAAGATATAGGTAGTATTCATATCTTCGCAAAATATGTAATTATATACATTAGGAATCTTCGTAAAATGCCAATACATAAAAAATCTATTGATCATCATTGTACAAATTCTATGAATTTGTTTGCAAAAATTGAAAAGTGAAACATTTTTTTTTTTGCAATTGGTTAAAATTCTCAAAGTATGTAAGTGCCGTTATATGCATTTTATATATTATAAGAAAATTGTGAAATAAAACATTTTAAACTGCCTCTGACACAAAGTCCGCTTTTACGGCGTGGTATAAAAGGTTTAAATAAATCGATACATTGTAGGTATACAGTTTATGAATTGTATCGCATTATATTTTGTACATGACATTTAAACGATAACACTCGATGTTATCGAACTCTCTACTGCTAAAGTAATTCCTGAATTACTTTCACCACCTGTCTGCTATACATCTAATACACATAGTAACAGACAGACAGACATTTGTCTCTTTGATGTACCGCGATGCCGACACTCTTGCTTTGATCTCACTTATATGGACTATAAATATCAACACTGGTCTGTATTTACGTTAGTTTATTGTATCGAGTTTGAAGTTATCGAGTTTGGTAGATATGTGAATGAATAGATACGTAGATTTCTTGATATAATCAATGGGGAAATCCGATATCTTGGTTTAGATAGAAATAGGCTACAAAAACTTACACAATGCATTGTACTATTATTATGCACAAACCGACTAAACGGTGTACTAAGTAAATATTGATGAACATTTTTTCAATTGGTTGTATTTCGTTTTTTAGTATGGGTAATAAGATTCAGTTCATTATAATTTTTTTCACGCGTAAAATGTGCATTTGCTTTCATGCAACATGCATGCTAGATCAACTCTAAGATAAACATGTAATCTTTAGGCTGAGAACAAGACTGACTTAAAACCGAACTATCTCATAAATTCAAGTTTCTCTTCTTATGGGTTTTTAAATCTCTAAGGTCTTGCAAAAGTCTCGGGTTTAAATCCAAGGGCCAAAATGTTATTCTTGAGATTATGTTACGGAATTTTCATTGCCTGCCGCGAGCTACGAAAATGAAGTTGTAGACCATTTTGTAGAGCACGTGAAGTCCTGCACTGTTGACTGTTTAAAAAAAAATTGCCAAATTTTAGACAGTTTTGGCAATGAGATGTTTTATTTGAAGTGTTTATTACCATGTCAAGCAACAGTCTGTCCCAAATTACTGTTGACTAAGATCTGCGCTCAGTCTTACACTTGAATTAAAACGATTAACACTGAAAAGTGCGTGTAATCATGACATGCACGTCTATCGCGTGTGGTCTACGAATAAATCTAGAGGTTATTTCACGGTTTAATCGAGATGTAGACGTTTGTATTGTACTAATTGGTAGATTGCTATCTTAATTGTGTTGTGCTTTAAACAAATCATTAATGGTGCATACTTTTTATCCTCTAATTAGAGAGATTACAGATGCTTTGGGAATGTTTGTCATATTAATCTTGTATCAGTTTTATTTATGAGTAGAAAATGAATAAAACAGCATTAAATCTATTTGGTCTAGTTAAGTAAATAAGTACGTAATTTTTTAAGCCAGGTCTGTTTCTGAATCTGCCACTAGCTCGAATGTAGCTGCATAACAAGACTGTACGTAGTCTGGACTGTATATGTAGTAGATATGATTCGTAGTGTCCATATAATTTAAGCTATAGCGTACTGTTGATGTTAAAATATAGTGTGCGCTAGAATAGAACAAAGATAATAAATACATAACGCTAGCTAGATACCTTGGAAACTTGGGTTTATGTTACTAATTTCTTGTTGGTTCATCTCATGAACATCTTGAAAGTATTGAAAATCAAATCATTTATTCATTTAGGTCAACTATGGACACTTGTAATAGTCGTTACAATGTCTGAATCTACCATTAGCTCAGAAAGGGGGTAGAGCTTTATGAGAAGAGCTAGCAAGAAACTCACGGCCACTGTAAATTAGATACTATGACGATTTCAAATATTTCCTACAAAATAATTTATTGATTTTTTGAGCAGACCACCCACCATACAAGTTATTTAAAGAACCAATCAGTTAAACTTCTCATATTCTAATTAGCAACAATGTACTGTTTGAAGACCTCCATGATTTATGACAGAGCCCATGACAAGGATTGAACTGTGTTGATTCTGGTTCAATTTAAAACATGCGTCATTTTGTTTTGACTAAACCCTGAACCAATTGATCTCATGATCAGATGTCTCACGCCTTCATCGGTCGATAAATTAGTTCGTTGGGTAACGTCAAGAGATAAAATATGGCTGACTTGCTGCTCCGCTCGCTTATACAGCTTCATCAAATAAATTTTACCAGTTTGGCATTTATTTTTAAAGTAATAGGTATTATCCAATGTTATTTTCGATCAAAATCGGACTGGCTTTGTAAGCACAATGGATAGAGAAACGGTTAAACTTTTATTGATCTTTCGCCATGAAACTGAAATATTAGGTACTGCATTCTATCGTTTTTAAAATGACCTTAATCCCCTATATTGTCCAATTTTCTTACATAAAAGTTATTATAACTTGTAACAAAAGTGTTAGTATTCTTAAGTAGCGTAAAAGACACCTAGATAACATTAGCACAGACTCAGGGGTAACGCCTAATTTTAAAGTACTCAATAGTAAGTACAATTGATTCGTATTTCTGTTCATGACTGTACAATCAATCTCACGACCCTTCGTTTAAATCAAGTAGTTGATAATTAAGGGGATCGCACTTGAGGCAGATTCAATTGGTTGTGTATTTTCCATAAGATCACCTCAATTGGTATATGGTGTGTGACCCATTTGTTAGTTGGAACGATGGCGTCAACCGGCGCCTCTGGGTTGGTAGGGCTATGTAGGTTAGTGTGGGCTAAGTGTTAAGAGGCTGAGGTACAGAATGAGTGAATTTCAACGAGCTACTTACTGATTGATTTCCGTGAAAAGATTTAGCATAAGAGTTATTTTTCAAGTGTGTTTGAAGTTTTTATTGAGTTGACCATGAGTATACGACCAATAAATAGAACTCAACATTTTTTGGTTTCATAATTATAAGGTGGTTATTTTACAGTCAACTTAGACATTAAATAAAAGTAACTTATTTAATTTTCGTACTTATCAATGGTATAATTCTCCACATTTCGGTAGATTTCTTTCGATTAGGTATGTATTGATATGCCATTAAGGGTCCCATATTAATTGCTAACATAGTTTTCTAAAATAGATTCATTTTTACAAGAAAACTTCGAATATTTTAGTTACATATTAGTGGCATATTCGAAATCTGTTATTTTATGGATATACCGTTCTCGCAGTTCTACAATTACAATATGAAGTTAGTTAACACAGTAGTTAGTTAACAATTTACTTTTAATTAACAAGAGTTCAAAAAGATTTGATAATAATGCTAAATTAACGACCGTTACTTCATAATTGTGAGAACCTTCCATTTTCTTCTACAACGGCACTCGACAACTGATCAATTTATTTCCATATCACCAGCAAGATAGCCATTCAATACAAATCCCACATGCAAGTCCACAATAGCTCCCTGAACATCACCAATAAAAATATCAAATATTCCGTTCATCAAATTACAATCTTAATACTAAAATACCAAAAACATTTGCCGTTAACATTCACACCCAACACCCTTAATGTCATCAAAATAAGGTTCAATTTTGAATGTGTTTGATCTTGTCAACGGTATTAAAAATTTGGTTGGAGATTTGACATTACACATGGTGTTCGGGAATGACATCGGTCTGTATTATCAAGTATGGCAGCTATTGTGATAGTGGTTGATAGACAGCCGTGGTTGTCAGTTTAAGAAATGTACGGTATTAATGTATGAATATTTATGATGTACGTGCAATGACGGTGTTAGGCTTATTTGATTGTGATTCTGGAAAGTTCTTTGGTTGTTGCGTTTGGGATAAGATGGATTATTAAGGATTAAATATTGAAATCACTTGATATATCCATACTAAGAATGCAAGTAACTGCGAATATCTGTGAGTCTATTACGCGTTAACAACTAAACAGATGAACCGATTTTGGTGAAGTTTTGCAAGGAGATAGTTGAATAACCGTCATCGAAAGAAGGCATTTTTAAATACCTATACTTGTCTTAATGTTACGCCTCTTATACCCGAAGGTGTAAGAAGAAGTTCACATACACCCATGCTTCGCCATTTAGTGATTCATTAATATCAACTCCTATGTATGTGACTGAAATAATGTTAAATTTATTTTATAATTAATTTGCCTTTTAGTGTATTTACATAATGTATTCCATATTCATGGTAATTTCGCTTATGTTGAAAGCATGCGTATATCGGATATTGGTTGAACCTTAGATCCGGTATTCCTAATAATTGGGTTTTAGATTACACACGCGGTTACAGGCTTTCTACCTGAATTTCATATCCATTTTGACCTTAAAATTACTATGAACAGTGAAAAAAAAATAATAGAAGTAAATTAAACTAAAACTTTGACCTATTAATGTCCCACTGCTGCTGGGCACGGATCTCCTCTCGTGATGAGGGAGGGATTAGACTTTAAGTCTACCACGTGCAAGTGCGGGTTGTGGACTTAATATCTTGTCATTATAATGAATGTAAATTTAAATCATATTTTATGTATTTTTAGGTCTTTCAAGGTTCAGTGTCAGTACCTTAGTACCAAGGTTGATAAATATTGACTTGCAAAACAGTGATGTGTTACTTCTTATTTGGTATTATAATTAAGTTTAACTGAAGTGTTATATGCCTATAGGAAATGAGGTTTACTATACACATGTTCGGTTCG
Organism: Anticarsia gemmatalis; assembly: GCF_050436995.1. NCBI lineage: Eukaryota > Metazoa > Arthropoda > Insecta > Lepidoptera > Erebidae > Anticarsia > Anticarsia gemmatalis. The sequence continues at coordinate 12,455,743 of NC_134749.1, read as the reverse complement.
GCATAAATCTGTCTAGCCGGGCGGTAAAACCGAATATGTGTAAATGAACCCGATCGGCACAAGCCGAACAAATGACTCGAGTCGGTTTTGTTGTTCGATAAATATTGCCGAACCGAACGTGCCGAACCGTTTATGTGTGTAGCAAGCCTTACTGTATCATTGAAAAAGTTTATGTATGAGATAAACAGAAAAGAAGTTACTATATTCCAGCAACCCTGACGAAGCCCTACAGAACCCTGACGAAGGCATACAATATTAAGAATTTAGAACATCGGCGACTCACAGCCTAATGCAGCTGACGGTGGCCTGTTTGATACAGCTACGTTATTTTTAAAATTCACAGAATAATTAATTGAGAATAGATAGAACGTGCATAATGTTATTGAAATTGGACTATAGCAAGTTTCGAAATATAATAAAATTATTAAGAATTACATCATTTTAGATCGAAAGAAAATAATCAGGGAGCGCAGAAATTTCTAAAAAAAAAACCACATTCATGACTGTCTATCTTAATACTTTCGCCTAAATAGAAAACGTCATAACATTTTTAAATTATTTTGGCTGAAATTTAAATCCAAACTCGAATTAGAAACACTCTACATACAACCAAGAATCGAGAGCCACGATTTCAAAACATCGATAAAACCATCGTCGAACATTAAACAATGGCACGCAGACAATGTATCGATAAATAAGCAATAAGAGTCGATTGATCGCATCGGACATGTGATCGCCATTGACAATGTAATCGAGTCGAAACAGATCAAGATCACGGTCGGAACTATCGAGTGTAATTGCATAATGATTGTTGGCGCGAGTTTATAGATAATGGCGGGAAACTGTTAACTTTTTAAGAATGTTTTTTTTTTAGTTTAATGTAGGTGTCATTCCGTTGCATGTTTTGGAATCATTATATGCACTAATTTTGGTGTACTATACTATTGTATGATGTACAAAATTAATAAAATAACTTTTTTCAGCAAAAAGAGTGGTGGATTAATACGCGTTTATATATGGTCGAAGCGTGATGATATATAGCCTATATATAGCCTTCCTCAACAAATGGGCTATCTAAAACTGAAATAATTTTTCAAATCGCACCAGTAGTTTCTGAGATTAGCGCGTTCAAATAAACAAACAAACAAACAATCAATCAATCAAACAAACAAACTCTTCAGCTTTATAATATTAGTATAGATGGATGAGTAAAACTACAGTTGCCTGTTTAGGATTGCCTAAAATAATATTTATGTGACTTTTTTTGTAGTTATTGATATTTTTGTTGTCACGATGTCACCTTCTCTGCATCGCCGCATACCTTCCTTTTTGATATCCTCATATTGTATAACATTCCACATACGGCCAATAAACGTTATTATTCAATAGTAAGGAGGCAATATATCGCTGTTTTCCTATAACTTGTAGATATAATCGTTCGCATGGAAACAAAATCGATATCTGGAACTCATTCCATTCGCTCTTATTTCTACGTTCTTACCAATTGATGTATTTACGATGAATATTTTCTTGCTCGCATGAGTATTCCAATCGTTTATAAATTATATTCGTATTGGCTGTCGAATAAAATATGTAATGCCTGTATTTTCCCATAGGATGACGCATGAGATGTATTAATATAAAAACTAAAGTTATGCTGTAAATCCCTTGTGTTGAGGCGTAATTTTATTGTATTAGTGTGTTACTTATTGATAAGACATGTCTTTTCATTTTATTAAACATTACTAGCGATATTCTTCAATTACTTTTAAAAACCAACTCGTAATCCCGCCTTGGCATCGGAAATCTATATAATTATAGATTTATTGCATGTTGTGCATAGAAAATGTCCTTTTTGCATAACATAGTCTGTCAACAGGCAGAGACCAAAGAACGTTGATCGCTACGAACTTCTATTGTTTCATACATCTTTGTCATACTTGTTATGTCGTCAATTTCGTCTCATGTAGATTTAGTTACGTGTCTTTTTGCTTTGCGTAAACACGTATGAAAAATATATCAAAAAGAATAAAACAGCAACGTCAGTCTGTTCTAGGCACATCAGCTGGTTGTTATAAAACACGTAATATTACGTAGATATTTTCTACTTCACCGACAAAGTACTGTTACGCGTCATAAGATTAGAGATAAAAGTGATGCTTACTTCCCATCTTGAGTTAATCTCATCGGATTCTCGCTCTTGACATGTTTGTGATGACGACATATTACGCCATAAGTAGGTACTATTTTTTACTTTCCAAAACGATATAAGTGATGATTTATATCGTCAAAACTGCTAGGATACAACAATACCACTGATTGAAAATATCAGTATTGCATCATTCCACGAAAATAAGAAATCCTCAGTAGAATTTTGCTCTTCCCGGGAGTCAAACTGAGACCATATTTTCTTATACCGTAATTAACTGGTCTCAGTGGTACCAGTAACCGAGGCCAAAATTAAAAAAAACAACAATCCGGCTACTAGGACCGTAGTTAATTGCGATCCTAGTCGCTGAAACCCTCGCATACCATACCTACTATTCAAATTGCAGAGTCAATGAGTTTGGTGATTATTGAATACATAATAATATGTATAATATGTAAAATGATTAAAGCATTGAGCAAATAATTTGAATAAAATAAGTTAATTCAATCTACCATTTAAAATTAGACAATGATTAAACTGCAGTATTCGTATATCAAGCAAACACTCAGTAACAAAAGCTAAATAGAGTGAGAGTGTAATGTCATCTCAGTTGATGTGTTAACTCAACTAACTCACATTACATCGTGTGAATATTATGATTGATCATTGTGCTATGATTAATAGTGAATTGAAGAGTATATTAGCTTGATAAGTAAGTTGTTTCAATGATAAATCTGATTTTAATGAAGAAAGTTTTACAGTAAACGTGTTTGTAGTTTAATTATATTTGTTTTCTAAATCAAACGTTTTGCTTGTTACGATTATGTTTTTTGGAGTTTATTTTTTGGTTTGAGCTTTTTAATATTTGTTTCAAGCGCGTATAAAATAAGCATAAAGTATAAAACAATTAATAAAACACACTTTATGGACCATTAATACAGTCTAGACAACCTAGTTTCAAACTCGACCAAGCAGACCAAAGACCTCTGGCAAGACTTAACAATTTTTTATTATAATTACTCACTGGCTTAAAAATATAAATAACAATTATACTTTCTGTACTTAATACTCAAAAATGTAATGCTTAATTTCACCAAAGCTTATTGTTTAAAAACACCAACTAGTCCATAATCAATCAGTTCGATGCACCTTCACAAAAATGGGTTAGTCCCGCTATGGTATGGTCCCGGTATGGCACCCTCTTAAAATACCTATCAAAAAGTCCCGCTATGGTACCCTTCAGTTTTTGGTACTGTTGTAAAGAAAAGTTATACAATGCGTTAAGAAAAAAATAGTATTAATAAAAAATATCTTTTCTTAAACTATTATAGTTAAGCAAGATAATATTTATTAATACTATTTTTTAAACAAATCACGCTCGGTAATTGTCGTTTCACTTCAGGTAGTTACCTGACCAACCATACGAGTACATAGAAGAATTTGAAAATGGATTTGATTTTATTTATTTTGGTAGATATTATTGGTTGTCGCCTTCTATTACAGACGGTTACTGAAAAAAATATAGCTTAACTTAAATAACTGATGATTTTTGTTATAGCTTTCGACTAAAAAGATCACCTATAAATTCAAGAAAAAGAACAAGTATAGAAATCGACCGCCAGATTCAAAAGCTAACAAAAAGTTACGAAAATAGAGCTATCTCCATTGGTGATTTTCTGATTAACATATCAAAGTCAACATTTCGATCAGAACATTTAAAAAAATAGTTTATTTTAATTTTGTTTTTAGCCTATTAAAATGTTTAATACTTTTTCTCGATGTTGATTATTTTTTGTAGTTTATGTTTACAATTTGCGCCTTTTTCTCCATCTTGATTATTTGTAATTAATATATTTGTCTAGTTGGTTGTTGATTATTTTTGTAGTTTATATAAATTTACAATTACTGCCTTTTCTCAATGTTGATTATTTGTAACTAATATTTATGTCTGGATGTTGTTTTTATTTGTAGTTTATAATATTTACAGTAATACTTTTCTGAGATGTGGATTTTTCATATTTTTTTTATTGTTGATTATTGGTAATTAATATTGTTGATTATTTTAAAAATTACATTACAATTAATACTTATTTCGTTTTACTGTTTGATATTTTTTTATAAATATTTTGAATTAATAAAAGACTGATTTAATATCGCAAACAGACGTTTTATTGATGCACTCCTAAAAGTATTTATTTATAGATACACTTTTCTTTTCAGTTGTACCTTCTATTGTCTAACGTAGATCTAAAAGATGGGTACCATAGCGGGACTTTTTGATAGGTATTTTAAGAGGGTGCCATACCGGGACCATACCATAGCGGGACTAACCGACAAAAATAGACGCGCTCATAAAAATTACATCTATTTAGAGCCACAAACATAAAGACATAGGTGAACGCTCTATACAAATAAATCATTTTTAAAGCTATATTTAGGCACAATTAATAACTTCATAACGCTTCTGTATCAGATGATTAATGTACACATACTACTTTGTAATTATTTTCTACTCTATGTTTAGGATTTTGTTTCCCGGTAGTTTATTAAATATATGGTAGTTTTTTTATTTAATTTTAGTTTAAGTTTACTGTTTAAGTATAGTGATGACGTATTGGGGGTATTATAAGATGATTAATTTGTTGAAGTTATTAACTATGGATAGTAAATAATTGTACATTGCGACTTTTTAGGTTTTACTCTAATGCAATAGTGTAAAGTTGTCCAAATAGCTGCACAAATAAGTAATTGGTATTGCCACAAACATGAAAAAGAGTTTGTTAGTTAGTTTGTACTCACATAATGGTGTAAACAGCTGAACCAACATAAAGAGACATATATACTTTTACAGGTAGAGCAGGCATAATCTAGTAACAACATGACTAAGACACATCATCTCAAAATAATAATTTCTTCGAAACAGTTTCATTGTTCACACCTACAACTTATACATCTATACTATCTATACTAATATTATAAAGCTGAAGACTTTGTTTGTTTGTTTGTTTGTTTGTTTGTTTGAACGCGCTAATCTCAGGAACTACTGGTCCGATTTGAAAAATTCTTTAAGTGTTAGATAGTCCATTTATCGAGGAAGGTTATAGGCTATATATCATCACGCTACTACTCATAGGAGCAGAGTACCAGTGAAAAATGTTACAAAAACGGGGAAAATTTTAACCCATTCTCCTTATGTGACGCAAGCGAAGTTGCGCGGGTCAGCTAGTAATATATAAATTCGACAATAAATAATGAATTAACCGTGTGTACAGTTGTGAATGCCACTTATGCCACTTATTACTGTCGGTATCAAAACATTCGGCCGTTTAAGATGCCGTGCCAACGCTATCGGTCATGTGCTGGCAAACGCGGCATGTTTCTAGGAACCTGTAGCTACAATACTAAAAGGCTAGCGGACAGCGTGGATCTTGTGCCCACTGTGATAATTTCCTTTGATCTGTAGCACAATTCTCTACACTCAACACTGTCGAGTATCGAGAGTTTGACATTTAAAATGTGCTGTCAAAATAGTTCCTACGGAGCCCGGTAGAGGCGCTACACGGTTGTCGGTAGTCGGTAGTTGTAGAGAATCGAGCTACAGTAACTTTTGAGATCAGTACTTATCACTTGATGTTGATAACATAGACAGATAGTTAGTTAATTTAAAGCACTGCAATACTGCACTAGGCTTTTCTTTTGCTTTGATGATTTTGCTAGATGCCAAAAATCTTCGATAAATTATTTATTATTCCGTCGCATTATTCAATTATTGTATACCTATTTTATTAAGTTTCGATGTTTTGGTGTGTTATATGTACATAAACCTCATTTTTATCTATTTCCATCCATTTGACTGCTGGAAGTTTAAAAATTACTTCACTCAACAACACCAAAGAAATCTGTAAACTTACATTGACATAAAAAATATTACAAAAACCCTTTTTCGGAAAGATAATTTTATTTATATATTCATCGTATTTATCTTGTAACTTAGACCAGCCTAGTGTCGATAGTTCAGCCTATATGTCTAGTAGTCATTAGTTATTGAGAAACTAACACAATATATTTGATTTACACCACAATAAACATAATAAACGTTATTAGTTCGCGTTCACTAGAACTCGTATCACAAATCTTACTTTTCAAACATTAAATTAGTTAACAGTCATTTCTTGTATGTACTAATATGTTTGAAATGTATGTCGCTGTGTATGAATGCTTGTGCAGGTCTAGTCATATAGTATAAATAATAATGACTTATTAACAATAGGACTTTATCAAACAATGTAACTACATTTTAAAATAAAAAAGAACAATAAATGCTCACGTTTTCCCTTTACCGAGGCTCCTTCATACCTATCGGAAAGACGGACAACCAGTCTTTTCGATGGGTATCGTGTAATAACCTATGTAACTGGAGTGGGGAGGTCCGATAGGCAGTTGCTCCGTGTAAAACACTAGGCGAGACTGAAGGCGATTCCAACATAGTTGGATGAAAGGCTAGTCTGATTGAGGTATATCACTGCCTTTGTTAGAATAATGTGAAACAAAATCGCATGAGAGCGGGAGTTAAGGACACAAAAATGAAAGGAAATGCACATGTGCAGTAAAAGTAAAAGGCATGCAACTATTTCAATCCTTTGCAGTCATCCTATAATTATCACCACGCGTCATTAAATCGACACGTCTAACTCGCTAACTATTCTCTTTAACCAACTTAGTTCATGACTACCTTTGACGCGGTCGGTATTGTATTCGACTGCATATCTTAGGGTCGGGTACTATTGGTCTTTTCTAATAATTTTTATTTATCAATAGTAATCCGGCGATAACATGCCTAGTAAATGGGTCCGTGGTAATGGCCCCTGAATACATGGGACTAACATCGTAAACAGCGAAGTGGCTGTATTTCATCCAACTCTGCCTACAACTTTGTTAATCCAGATTGTAACAAGTACAATCTGGATTAACACATATACTGTACAGGAGCATTCTATGCAAACAAAAGCTAATAAAGTACATTAAAGACATACAATTCTAACCCTTTCCAGTGTGCCTATAATTATCACCACACGTCATTAGATCAACACGTCTAACTCGCTAACTATTCTCTTTAACCAACTTAGTTCATGACTAATCTCAGTGCTCTACATACGAAGTTTTCACTCGTTTTGTTCGCACTTGTTTAATTAGCACTCTTTAATTAGATTCTAATAAGAATGTGAGGAGTGCGACACTAGTGACGGTTCTAAGAACTATTTGTTTGAACTGAAACGCTTTTTGATTTGGTTTTGTTTGTGTGTTTAGTGCCAAACTGTTCCTGTGGTCTTGGCAGACAAAAAAAAACATTTAAGTAAATCATTTTGGCACTTATGATTGTCAGTACAAGTTCTGAAAATAATGCAACCATGTAAGCCCTATGAAAAGAGATTGCAGGAAAATCGTCACCATGTATTGAAGCCTCAGGGTCAATTCCTCGGTCAAGTCAAATTTGGTTCCATTTTTCCAATCTTTGTAAGATTTTTATCTATAACAGTATGGAGTTTGCTAAAGTCTTGTAATTGGCAACCGGTTCGATTTACTACTTTTAAAATTATTTTGTAATTACTGTGTCATTAACGGAATTCAACTTAAAGCCAGGATCGTCATCGAACTGAACAAAAAATGTGGCTGTATTTCTCTCACTACAGCCTTCACGACGTTATAAAAAATGACATCACATCAATATTTATCTCGTTAATGCTTAAATACCCTTAACAGCAGTTGATAGTCATCCTTGAACCACATTACCCTTATAAACTAACTATCAACAGTGTCGTATATCCCTTGATAGTAATATGAATGAAACAATTAATATTTATGTACATCATTCATGAAATATGACTCATGACTGGACTGTCGACCTTCATTGGTAAGAGAATTTATGCACTGTAGACAATCACTAAGATACGACTTAAATCGTCGCGCGTCTATACGCTGCCTCAACTGCCACTATCCATATGGATAATACTATAATAATTATAGTAAATGGATATATTATGAGGTATTATAAATGTAACTCAATTGTGTCATTGCTGGGTTTCTACCAGAAAAAGGAAGAGATAAGGCATTAAGTCAACCACGCTGGTGTAGTGCGGGTGAGAGACTGTGCTTTCTTTTGAGCAGGAGTTAAGAATTCTTTCGCATGTGTGGTTTAGCAGTAATATCTTTAGGAAGAAATACGTCTAAAAATTAGATTTTTTTTCTAACGTAAACTCACTGTTGATTGGTGACAAATCGACAATGCGTAATGGTTCTTAGACCTTGGTGTCAAACAATTGGATTTCTTGCAATTGTCAATTTAAGTTGGCCCATATAATACTTTTATTTAGTTAGTTTAAGCTTCGGACATCGAGGTCGTTTTCATTTCAGACGTCTGTACAAGCAATAAAATGTCAATATTCGTTTAGCCAATTCGCTTATTTATTTTGATACTTTAAACAGTTTAATATAAAACCACTGTCTGGGAATCTCTCGGATTAAGGTGATGTCACTTTGTTTTATTTTATTATTTAATATTGGAAAATTGGTTAGAGGTCAATCTTGTGTCAAAGTGGTTTCAGCTGATGAAAGCCTTTGATATAGCTTAACGACTGTTATTCTAATTAACTACAACCGGGACCAACATGTGTCTCCCGAAGCTCGGAGATGATCAGTTCAAATCCACTTCGCGGCCATCCATCTATGAAATATTGGCTGTGATAGTTGCTTAACCCACTGATCCTATAGCAACAGATAAATATACACCTCAAATAAAATATTGAATGCATAAATATAAGTAAAGTGATTCAGGTCACATTATGACCACAGGCCACGGTCAGCCTAGACTAGCGTGTCTAGAATTAATCGAGGTAAATAATATTAAAACTTCGTTTTATGAATTAGTGCAGCGAGGACATAAAGATAAGTTTATCAAAATGGTATTCTACAACCTTCAATCTCCAAAGGAAAAAAGAGATCTTTCTTTAACCAGTGTAGTTGTAAGTGTACCTGTTTTCGTACCATTTGTTTACCAAATGCATCAACAGAATACCTACTGAAAGAGTCGGCAAAATGCAAGAACAATTTTAACGCGATAAAACCTTGCACTCATGTAAAAGTCACAATGTCCCAAAGCACGCACATGTCTAAGTTACGATATGCTATTAACCCGTGAGAAGGCGCGCCTTAAAAAAATACACGAGGAGGCGCGCGCGAGCAAAATGCTCACATAATTTCAAATAAGGTTTTTCAATCAATTATTGGTAAATGATACACATTTAATAGCATCAAAAGAAATAAATTACATGTATTTTACTATATATTAAGTTTAATTATCACTAATTAACAAAAAATGCAGTCTTATGCTTAAACAAAAATAACGAATCAACTTTGGCCTTAACTTTGGGCTAATTAACAAAAATAAACTAAAAAAAAGCAAAGTAAAAAAAAAGATAGGATTTTTTATTCTTCCGTATTATTTTGATTAATATTACTATCGTAACACGTATGGCACATATACATCACATGTTCAGCGCAGAGTAATTTTTTGCACAAAGTACATGCTTTTTTAGAGCGTTTTGCAACTCATCATTCTCTAGTTCCTCTGTTCCTCTGTTCAGTATCGTCGTTGTGAAGGCTTTCTATAACAGGACCGTCGCTTTCAACATCATCAGCACGATCCACGTCTATGTCTTCAAAGTCTAATGGTTCTTCTTCCTCCGATTCCGGGTCTTCTAGCCAACTACGAATTTGAGCGTCCCTTTGGCCATCCATCTTGGCGTTTGTACTAAAAATTATTGACCGAATATATTAACAATACTTACACAGAGGTAAATTATATAAAAACACAAAATAATAAATATATATAATATAATAAATAAATAAAATAATAAAATTACACGCTAAAATGAGTTTTATTCCTTACAAAAAATACTTACGTAGATAGGCGCGTGATGAGCAAAATGCCGCGCTGCACGACGCGATGCACACAAACACCTTACTGCGCGGTCGCAGCGGCCCTGAGTGGCGCGTAAATTGCATCAAGGGAAGGGGGGTGAAATGTTAGAAAGGTACTGAGAAACTCGCAGTGTTGGAGTGTTTCTAACGTAGAAAATAATTGCAATGATATTTTGTGTGAGCAAAATGCTCATAGCGCGCCTTCTCACGGGTTAAGAATCTCCTACTAGAAAAACCCAACATCATGCTCATCCCGAAACCGTTTAATTGCGCGTAGTTCATGCTTGAATTACTTACATTATTAATACAAATTGGTTAATTTCTTAAACAATAATTGGGGGTATCCCACTAACAATTTAAAGCATCAAGATCATCCAGTTTCATGAGTGTTGGATTTTCCGAATTAATCATTGTAACGGCGCTTCTAGTTGACATTTAAATTGGGTCAAGTTGTTTTTATTAATCAGTAATTATTGTCATACATTCTTGAAGTATGTTGCTATTTTTATTTTAGTCTCTAAGGGCCAGACATATTAGGGTGTATTTACATAATTCAACGTGGAAACAGTTAATATTGTTATATTCAACGTCAGGTAGCGTGATTCTATACAGTCGGTACTGTCGAGTATCGAAAGTTTGACATGTAGAATGTACTGCCGAAATAGTTGCTACGACGCCCGTCAGAGGCGCTGATCAGATTTTCATACAAAATTTCTCGATGACAAGCCGTTAGTCGGTAGTCGATAGTAGTAGAGAATCGAGCTAAGGCTGTCGGCGTATGCCGCAGTCCTGGCCGAATTATATTAGAAGACTGTTGAAATTGTATAGCTATTTAACGGTTTTCCAGACGTTCTATACAACGTGATTTCAATATCATTATCAATTGCTATCTCAGTATCTACATTATCGTGTAAATCCAAGCTTTATACAACAAAGTTTACACATCATTAAAAGTAAGAAAAAATGTTATAAAACTGTACCTTGGAACACTCAGTGAATACTTCAAAGCTAAAACTTTAAGCTTACGAATGCGTAGTGAAAGAAGTCTGTAAATACGGTATCAAAGTGACCGACTGACTAGCCTTAGGCGGTTTTCAGGGATAAAGAGTGCGTGTGATATACGTCTATACGATGATGTTTAAGTTATGAGATTTAACTTTGATAGATGCATGAAGGTTTAAGTTTACTTGAATGTAAGATAGATTATTATTGGATACGTTAATTAGAATGACAGTTTTTCAATTTTATTGCACATTACATAAGGCCAAGCCAGTATTTTCATTACTAAAGAGGATATTCGTGCTCAACAGTGGCAAAGATAATGAAATTTACTTCTTTTTGGTTGCGAAATAGTTAATTTAGAACAATATAGTTCATTGAGGTTTCTTTAAACAATTTAGGGAAAATACGGAAAGACAACTGGCATGCAAAATTAATACATACACGAATCATACTTATAACCACGTAAATGTTTTAAAATACTTATTTACTGTATGGAAATTACTAGAAATAACACAAATGAAGCAGAAAGCCAAACAGAATGTCCATACTTAAAACAATAATAGAGTCGAACATCCTAAAATAATCACCAATCAATTTTATAGCCGCTTAACGATTTAACCGTCACGACTCAATATTGTATCAATAAACTATCATATTTATACCACACAGAGCGAGACAGACATACAAACAATAACCAGAGAGAACGAGAGAGACGATAATAAATGCGTGATTTTGATATCTATTTTGAATGGTAACAGGTTTATGAGATAATAGTTATGTGTTTAAGGAATGCTGAGGGCGTCGACCGAATATTTGATTCTTATTTTTATGACTAAATAAACAAAGATATTATGAAAAGTGCTATATTAGATGGGAAATGGAACTTCCGTAATAATATAATTAATTGAACATTCTAATAACCCTGTTTTTTCTACTTTGAGCAAACGGGAAGCCTTTTTTGTATCTGTTTATTGAAGCTTTGAAGTTTCTGAGTAACCATGCGAATCTGTTGATCATCAATTTATACAATAAATTATTTAAAACATATTTTGACTGCTATAATTCGATATTTCCAATAATTACATGTTTACCTATTTGACATTTCGATATCATATTTATTAAGATATGCAGAAAAATAACCACCCACGCAGTGAGTTTAGTAAACTTTGACATTAAGAAACATAGAAATAAAATAGAATCAACGCGTTATTACCTGTCACATACTGACTACGTAAAGTATTTTTAAGGGTTGTTAAGTTTCTCTGAAATCTTTCCCAGAAAGCGGGCAAGACTGAGTTTTTAATTACAGTAACTAGTACATCTTTGGTTTAAGTATAGATTGTGGTTCATAAACTATCTCCATTCTATAATCAAAATCGTTTCAGCGAATTAGGCAAAAAAACATGACATACAACAACCTAAAGATAAATTTTATAATTTTATATAAACGACAGTCAGAAAGACAGACTCTTGTACATATATAAAAAATAAGGCTTCATAATTTCAGAATTTAGTTTGTCCCTTCGTATTGGCACAAAGTTACAATCAAATTAAAGCAAGGTTTACAAAACATGCATTAATATTACATTACACACCACAGAAGCATTTTCATCTATAAATAAACCTAATTACAAAAGACACACAGCGACCTCTAGCGGCTGTCAACAGGAACATAATCGGCGCAGCACACACAATCGTTCAATGTCGAGAATGTGGGTCGATGTGCGCACACGCATCTGTGCAATCAGAACCGCGCGTGACGTCATCGCTATGCCATACTTTGCATATTAAAATTGTATATTGAAGGAAAATACATAAGGCTGTTGATATTTCTCGCTGTGATTCCCAACCACTAGAATATTGTGTAGGTTTTTTGTTAAGTAAAGATGAGACTTGTGTTTATATTAGGGGTCAGAATTGACGACATGTGAACGAACCTAATTCTACGTGTTATTAATGTAAACATGAAGAACTTAAGATATTGAGCATAAGTACAGGGAAAAGAATTGATACAGAACCACATACTTAATAATTATATTAATGCAAATATTGGGCTTAAACTGTTGAACCGATTTGCATCAAATTTTGCATTTATATAGTAAAAACTTGAAGTTATAACATAGCCTACGTTCTCCAAATATACGCGAGTGGACTCGCATCGATAAACGAGTATCATCTAAAAAGTCTCTTCGTTAGTCAATTTGTGTACTACCAAAATACATACATATATTTTCGAACATCTTTTGAACAAAACACATTAGTTATGGTCTGTAACATTATCCTCGCTACTTATTATTTAAAACCTGTTGTAGTTGTTTATTTAGATGTTAATAATAATTTAGTTTATTATTGGTACAGCTGTCGTTTGCGTAACGTGTGAGTCAAAACTTTACACCATGTTAACCTGAATGACTTCAATACTTAAATAGTGGATGTTCATTGTACAATTATTTATAGTTTGATAATGGTATGATGCATCTTGTATTTAAGTTCCAATGTACGTTACTATGTCTACATACATAACATGATGACTTACCCGAAGGTGTAGACAGATGTATATGAAATACACCCACGATTTGCCTATCAAACTCCGGGCGTCCTTTGAGAATTTTCGAAAGATCCAAAACGATTTTTTCTATATCATAGTCAGACACATTTCTTCTCAGGAAACCGCCTCTGTATTGCAATTTATGGTTGCTGGCTTGCTTGTAGTATGGTTAGTAATCAAGCAAGCAAAGCAAGCAAGTAATTTATAGTAATAATGTCAGACGTAAAAAATAAGAATTAATTTTAAAAAATGACATCTTTCGATCATTTGTCACCAGTCTTTCAATTGGCCTTCGCGAGTTAAGCATCACAAAAAACATACAGCAGTACATGCTATAAAACATATAAGCAAACAAATCAGTAAGTAGTGAGGAAAGTCCACCATGCCTTAAGGGTAAATCAACACACATTGCAACACGAAGGCCATCTTTCAAATTAGCAACAGACTCACCAATTACCATCAAAAGCAATTAACATTTATATTTCGACCTCAGCAATTGGAAACCCATCTGCTCGGAGGTGTTAGGCAATGATGTCAACACGAATTGATCTCAATGAGACAAGAATGTGCCACGGTGCCACGTCACATGAAGTGTATGAACATTTATAAGTGACAGACTAATGGCTAACAAATGACTTATTGATGCAGCATTGATTGTTTTGTTAGAAACGCTGATAGCTTCCTATGAAGACAATTTAGCTGTCGGAAACTGGGGTCAGACTGCACACGCAGTGTCGTGGTTCATTGGTTTAGTACAGCTTGACATCTAAAACTACACGAAGAAAATAGTTCTTTTGAATTACACTAGGGGCTGTAAAAATTGTTCTTGTGAATTACGCTAGGGACGAGGTTACCGACTTTACAGCCATTGTCTACTGTCGGTAATATCGAGAGTTAGGCTTTTTGAATGGCCGTAAAATTTAATTTCTTTGGGGCGGTGATTGGGATTTCATATAAAAAATGTTAACTACCCGATGGTCGATAGTGGTAGATAATTGCGCTTCATAACGTAATTGTTTTTGTCAGGATGGAGGATACTTTCATGCTTTGGCATCTTACATCTTGACTTAAAGTCTACATGTGCAGTAGCTAAAACATGTCCGCAGACTGAATAATTTCTCAGTACAGCGGAATTTGATACATAACATCCGAAAGCGAACCTCGCTTGCAATTTCGCGGATCATTACACAGCTGACAGATTCTATAAACGCCCCATACATTATTCCTAAGCATTAAACATTAACTGGAACGACAGTTATTATCGCAAATAAATTGGCAATATTCCTATCCAGATAACAGATGGCAATAGACTGTAACATACCTGTTTTGATGGGCGAATTGCCATCATTGTACGTCTGGCCTATTAGTTTCGGCAATTGTAATGTACTCGGCAATTGGGTTCATTATACGATGATCAGGCTACCGGGACATGATTGTGATATATTACAATATTGAATGATGAAATACTGTGATTGAGACCCAGACGACACTTTAAATAATACAGACGTCTGCACTCGATTGGTAGACCAAAAAACGCTTACAATGAAGACAATCAATGAAAACTGTGAAACATGTTAGTCACTGACAATTGACATGATAATTGATTCATTTTTGTTGGCGCCTCTGGATCAGTTCACATACCAAAAAAACAGTTTTCAAGTTTGCATGATATATAATGGGGAGCAATACTGAAGCTTTATGCGGTATATACTATATTCCCTTCTTTAGGGCTCAATTTAGCCTAAATCGATCAATTATTATATATATTGCAGTTCTAATGTGTATATGAGTAAATATATTGTTTTCAAACGCAGTAACACTTAATGCAGAGGAGAACAAAATTCTATCTGATGGGAAGTTTGCCATCGTTTTATGGAGTTTAGTGACCTTAGGTGCAAATGATCTATTTTTAAGATTAATTTTAGAGAGAGTTGCAACAGTAGCGATAAAATATAATTATTTGAAAATACATACATGCCCAAAATGACGCTTTTTACAAACTTCCTTCGCTTCATTCAAATTATATTAGAATAATTCTTCAATAAACGCTACGTCTTATTCTTTACACCACAGCATCAAACGGCATAATTTTATCTATTTCAATTAGATTCTCGAAGGTCTATGACTAATGTCCGTGAAAATAGTATCAAGTGACGCTAGCCGTGGGCGCTTTTACAAACAAACATGAGTTTTGCATCATGTATCGTTTTATGTCGGACTCATAAACGAGACTGTGTGAAAGACGAATGTTGTAACTCGATAGTTCCGGCCGTGTCGAGTGTTTGAGCTAGTGAGAGTTCTGTCAAAAATTGAGAGCGTGTTTGGAAATAGTAAACGTCGAAACGTAAAATTTTCATTTTCTAAAAGAGGGAAAGTTATTGCTCTACTCTTAAGTATGGTATGGTAGTATCTTCAGTTTTGGATAGATTATTCCGTAACATGTAAGACTCTGTTCCTCCGCTAGTATCGGCTAGCTTATGAGGTGAAGATTTGTTGTCAGTTGTTTACATATAGTTTATCCAGCACTAGGCTAGTATACTTGTTATACTTATTAATATCGATTTTTATCGATACTTTTATACAAAACAGAAGTATCAAAGATAAAACAGGACTATTTATTTTCTAATAGAATACAGAATTTAATACGATTGGCACTAATTGTGCAATTATTTCTCAATGTAACACGTTAAGTTACATAAATCTATTCTTCTTTATAACTTTTAAGTCGATTGAAAAAATATAGCGAGTTATGTTATTCTTTGGAGCGCAAAATATTTTCATTCTATTCGACCTCAGTGACTAATGCGCCGTCATACCATCAGCAGTAAAATACAATAGACTTTTTATAGTCAATGCATTGTCAACGATATGTTTGTTTGATGTTAATCTTATAGGATAATCCTTTCAGATACCTTGGAGTTTATCTGCAGAGTGAGCTATTGATTCTAATGCTAATTCTCTTCAGATTGCCATCGTCCATTAATTTAAAACCTTTGGTTACGTCATGCTATTCATAGTTGTATAATAGTTTTGTAAGTTGCTGTACTGTCAGTGTCATAAGTATGGGTAAATCCCGCCATTTTGTAAGAAATTCCATCGAACAAAATGTTGGTTGTAAAATTAAACTGAATTTGTGCCTCAAAACGTATTACATTATAGTAACAATATAGTATATTGAATATACTATATAACTACTTGATTTTAATGTTCAAAGCTTCATAGCATCAATTTCATACCATCTATGGCCTGTGTAAGCCGGTCAATTGCTAGGAAAATCAACCTAAATAACGTTTGCACATCAGCTATGAAAAAAATTAAAGACTTTTTAAAATTTGTAGACCTTTTTAATATTAGTTTCATTAAGTGACGTTTATTTGGACATTACATTCATGCAGGTGACTGTACATAACATTGACAGCAGCCACAGTAGCTGTTATAAAAAACGTATTATCAGTTTATTCCATTTAGTTATTAACATTGAACACGGGAGCTAATCGTAGGTTTATCTTGATCTGTTCGTCAAATGTAAGAATAATTGCTTTTATATTGTCATTTACTTTGCATAGAATTGTTTACCTCCAGGTACATGTCATCATTGGATGAAGACCCTACACATGCCTTTATGATTTTTATTTTATACTGACGACTCCGATCGTGTGTTGCATACGATTAATCTTGGGTTTTCAACTACTTTCAGGTGAAAATTTTGTAGTTTAAAGCCTATGTTTAACGTGTTCCTTTACTTACTACTTCCTCATCTTTTTTGTTGTCAGACAAGCAGACAAACAGATAGACAAGCAGACAGACAAGCAGACAAAAAACAGGCAGACAAAAAGACAGACGAGAAGATAGACTTGACTCTGGCTGAACTGGTCTGGATTTGTATGAATCTCTAATTAGTTGGCTGATTGAAGTAGAATGGCTAGTTTTCATTTGGATGGTTGTGACATAATAATATTTATTTACTGAATAATTAATACTAAGGTCAGCAGATACTCGGTTATCCTGCTTTTCTCTTATTCCTTCAATAAGTTATTTTATACAGCAGTTGACAATTCATATCTGTAACTGGATATCGCAGAATCTGAATATCGCCGTCATTTAAGGCAGCTGACGCAATTGGCTCGGTCATACGTATTACCTGGAACAAGGGCCAGTGTTGGCACGGCACATCGATAAAACTTTAACGATTCTTCCTGTTGTTTGTTAGGGAAACGAGATCAGTGTAATTAGGACGAGAAACTTTTACGTGTTTGCGGACGAAGTTGATGGATTTCTAAGTGTTAGTATTCGGTTTTATACGTTCGGTCTTTATGAAGAACTAATTGAATGCGTGCATAAAAAAACGCCATGTTCCCAAGGTAACACAGAGATCAAATAACGCTAAATGCCGTTGCAATAGCGTACTCTACAACATTAGTATGTTGTGTGTGCCTTTTTAGTTTCTTGATCAATGACATATCATAACCATTGCCTGCCACCGGTTTCTAGAATTAAGCTCCTGACTTTTTCTGAGGGTATACACACAAAATCTGCAAGGCACCGTCGCATCGTCAGCGAAAGCTTATCAATGAAGACGCATAGTTTACTTTTACGAAAATAAGATAAGTATTGACGTACGAAATCGAATCTTAGCAATTCTTACCGCATTTTTGTGTTACAAATTTGTTATGCACGAATTCGTTTTGTGTTTAAAGCCTAGTTTGATATTTATCGCAAATATGTTTAGATGTTCAAGCAATTCTGCTACTAATGCAATAAATGCGAAAATCGATCTATTTAACTCTTACTCGACCAAACTCATGAACAAATTTTGATATAATTACGCATAGACAGTTCAAGATCCGAGATCAAACATTGGTCTTATTTTAGTAGAGGATGTAACTTTGCATGGACCTAGATAGAACCATTGGCTTAGTTAGTTATATATAGTGGCCTATACGTGTGGTTTTTAATTCAAATTATTTACCCTAAATTAAATAACCAAGTCAAACAGTATTTTAGCTTTAGAAAACAACAAAGGATTGAAATCCTAAGGTGATCTAATATATTTCAGCACAATGGTAGATTAATAGATTACCGAGTATAATGGTTTTCATTGTGTGGCTGATAAAGAAACCGGGATTAGTACAATGAGTGGTTTACATTAATACTGATAGTTATCTGGTAACCTTCAGACCTTTTTATGTAGATAGCTAATGACTATATGCTAATGCTAATCCTTAGGTATTTTCTAACGATGATGCAAGCATTCAATGGAAATCAATAATATTAAAATATTAAATGGAGATCCTTTATACATTTTCTTTACCAGATCGTGACTATGGAAAATGGGTCGTTAGAGGATGGTTTTACCGTCCCGTAATATATAAATCTTGCCCTCCTGTTTCCTGCGATATTTTGATGTTGACCTAAGTTTACACATAAGTATACAATTACATACTTTGAATCAGCATGTATCTTCCAAAATTAATTTTGCGATTTTCTTTAAATTATACTGTTAGGTATCATATCAATTGCAAGATTTCTAGAACGAGTTTAGGATCAAATTCGATCACAGATCTCTTTACAATGAAACCGAGCCTAAACTATTCAATCTATTCATATCTCAACGGGTGTAATATTTCCATATCAATATTACGACCTTGTAACAAAACGATTTCAGCAAACAGGCTGTTTCAAATCAGCCGTGTATATAACTAGACAGAAATAAATGATGGAATTTGGTGACGTCATGCCATACAAGATCTCTCCATCATCAGACGTACGCGCACGCCCACGGTACATTTATTATTTTATTATAACGCTACTGGCCTACTACTGTTATTTGTTATTTGACAGACTTTTTGACAAGCAGCTGTAGTTATTAATTGATAAATGATTAAAGCTCGATAGATTTTTGAGACTGCTATCCAGAGGAGCGATGTCCTACTATTATCGATAAATGACAACCGGCTATCTTTTGTCATTTTTTTTGTATGAAATTCCGGCCAGCGCCTGAAGCGGGCGCCGCTGCGCCGCATGAACCATTGTTCCAGAGCATTTTAAATGTAAATTTCTCGATTTTCGGCAGTAAACAGGCTGTCGAGAATCGCGCTACAGTAGTGGAACAGTTATTGTGTTTATTTAGTATCAATATATTTTTATTAAGTCACATATTTATTTCACAACGGAACCATAACTCAAAGTAAAACATAATAATCATGTATAGTAACTTGGTACATAATATCCATCCTTCGTTTTAAAGTTCATGAAAATCTTTTTCTATACTAGTTTAAACCAGCTACATATATTTATCTGAAGTAGAACTAAAAGTAAAGTGTAGAGAATATTGTAAACAAGTTTGTAAGTAAAACTTGCAGCACGGAATAAACTCAAGTTAAACTTAACTCGTTTTAACTTGAGTCTGTTACGTGTCAATAAAGAACATCCGTAGTTAACAATACAAGAAGAACTTTTAAAATAACTTCTTTTAAAAAGGCCGGGTTTAGACTAGAAGATATTGTTAAACTTTCGCGATTTATGCATGCTTTACAATGGAAATGGTTCTTAAATGCCATAGAAAATATAAAGATCGCACCTTTTTATTTCCCGATGTTTCGACTGAGCTATGTCGGATTTGATTGCGGAAAGATTAGGGATTCTAAGTGTATCGATATGGCCTATGATTGTGACGTTTCTTTTGTAAAATAGAGTTATTTCCAACCACTATCAACTATCGACAATCGTGTTCTTTACCTATCGAGAAATTTGTTTTGCAAAAATTAATCAGTGATCAGTGAATCAATTCCGAAAGTCTCGTTTCAACTGAAATTTAAATGCTAAACGATCGCTTCCTTTGAGGTACCGTGAGTAGGGACACTCGTTTTAGAATGCAATAGTTAAGAAACGTTAAAATATTGCAGTTTTACATTGCTCGAGCTATAAAATATATTTTCCTTTGACCGCGCCTTTATTATATCAAAACTAATAACATAGAGCTCTCGGTGTCTGTTATATTTACTTAAAGTTGGAGTCTATTGTTGGTAACTCTGTAGACCTAAGTCTGTAGTTCATGTCAAAATAACAAACAACCGGGAAGTTTCGCCGGCCATGTTGGTTTTGAAGCACAAGTTTAGGCTTTAAATATTCAGTGGGTATCACTTAGTTGATTTCGAGTTATTAATTATCTTACTGTCTGCTTGCGGTAATTTGACTCTCGATGAGCGGGTCTTGGGTTTGGTTCTCGGGTCGGGTAAAATACTATTGCGCTTGAATGTGACATGAGTACCTTTGATGCGTTCAATGTTCATTATTACTGAAAATATCATACCATCAACCAATTTATATGTATAAAATAAGGTAAACTAAGCTAAACAGGACGCCTTAGAAGTCCAAAATAGCTTTATTGACATCTCACTCGTTCATTGACGCGTTCAAGGCTACCATAGTTTACAAGTCCTAACCATAAAGCAATGTATCACAAACAAATCGATACAAACATGAGCCCATCCTGAAATAATTTCGTTGGAGAATGTAAACAGCGCACCTTGGCCACACAACGGGTGGTCTATTTAAAAAAACTAATGTTTTTAAATAAAGAGTGTGGAATTTTCTCGTTTTAAATTCCGTGATCATATTTTTCTTTAGGCATTTGTTGAATGTCCGTTAATTAAGAATTGTGGGTTTGTTTTTTACTATTATCATGTTCTGTCCAAGTTTATGATCAAACAAGATGTTACATTTGAAACAAATAGACCATATTTAACAAAGACTACATTACCATTGTCTTCTTCTTTAAGATAGTAATATCGCTTGATAATTAACTTATGCAACATAAGGCCTGGTAGATGTAAGTCAAATGGTTAGTTAACGCTGGTACTATTTATTTATTTTTTAAAACTTATTGTACAAAGCCGAATAAAGGCGGCTTAATGCAGTTTTGCCAGTCTACCTACTATTTGTTGGGGACGGCAGCGGGTCTAAACTTAGAAGATAAATATGAAAACATTTAATTGGAATTATTATACGTACATTGGTGTAACATCTTCAAAGCTTAAAAGCTTATTGTGTCGACCAATGCTATTGTATTGCTAAACAAACTTAATTTGATTATTAGTTCATCATCCAAACCAAAGACGTATCTTCTTATTACTCCGACACCCTAAATAGAACATCATCAAATATAGTTTAATATAATTTACGAGAAGGTTACAGATGAGTTATTACGTTGCTTTACGATCAACCATTATAGTGCGTGATGTCAGCCGTAGGGACAGTTGATTAGTTCGTTCATAAAACTAATAGAATTGTTTGTACTTCTATCAGGAGCAATAGAGTGGAAATAAGTCGGGATATATCTATTGATGTCGTCAGTTTTCATAAGATGTTGTTTGCTGTTTGATATTGATGTTGCATCTTTGACTTTAGTTATGATTGAAAGCCTGTTTAATTAACTTTAGTTACGATTGAAAATTTTTAGAATTTTATTTTTTTCTCTAACCCCGTGACTGTCCTACGTTTGGGCAAGGGTCTTCTCCCATACGAGAGAGGATCCCTTGAGTAGAATAAAGAATTATATTGTTAATTTCAATTTTCAAATCTATACAAATGAACGCGCATTCTCCCTTTGCAAGACTTTGGTCTTTCAATGAATACAGGATAGTGCGATGTATTGATCCAACTAGTCTTAGTTGCGTTCCGGTACGAAAGTGAACTGCTTAATGCCCTTGCCGATAGTAATATTTAAGTTGAGACTCGTCAGTTTTAATGACTTTTTGGTGTTACTACTAAAAATAATTATAGAAACTTTAAAATTTTGCTTAGTCTAAGATTGCTAGGTGCTAGGAGTTGAGTCTATAGCCTCATAAAGCAGGCAGCTAACTGTTACTAAGGCTGGCAGTTAAGGCTGAAGTTCTATTTACCTTAAACTGTACAACATATTACAATATTAATAGAAACACGTTAATAGCATAACGTCCGAACAAACAGACAGCTGTGGAACTCGGTCAAACGTCGGCACTTGTTGAAAACACCACTATCAATACATACTGTACTGTGTACATTGTATATCATAAGTGTATGTAGGAATGCGGATTGTATGTATTTTTGTATGATATGTTACACGTGGGTGCGAAAATTGATGGGATTGCGAAGGGTTTTTGCAAGGAATTTTGTATGAGATTATGATTTATGGGACGTAACAGGTGGTGTTCCTTTATAACTGCTTATTTCTATTGGAACAAGGTGTGATTTTATGTTCATAGGTTTGTTTATTTTTTAAAGCTAAAACTATACAATTGGTAAAATGTTCATACCTACTGGTTTATTGTTGCTAAGAAGATAATATGTGCTAATTCCTATAAAATACGCTTCTCAATTTAGCGAAGTTACTATACAGCGGCAGTGGTTGACATGTTATATCAGAGCTATAGTAAAACCGACGGTAGAATATAGTTTCGATGAACTCTTGGACTCACCGATATTCGTTATGAAGAGCTGACAATAATCATAATACGTTTTGGCTTCTTGTGTACTTACCTGAAACAAAAAGAAAACACATTAATAATATCTTGCTACCAGTTACTTGAAAAGAAAAGATAGAAATAATATCTTATCAATGAAGATTATTTTAAAGACGAACAGTTAAATTTACTTTTCACTTGTATTTTTGTTTAATAAACAATTAGCCAAAAAACTTGACAATGATTTCCAAAAGCGTATGTCCGGAAACATCAACAGCATCAACTCGTGCTAGTGACCAGTTTTTACCCCTCGTTACTTTCCATAGTAGACATCTTTAAAGACTTGTCATTACGGAAGCGTGGTCGGAATGTTGATAAATGAAATGAAAATAAACTGGTATGTAATTGTTTATTACTTATTGTAATTAATTGTTTTCTGCTTTTAATGTCTATAATTCTTTTTGGCGTAGTTCCGCGTGGTGATGATTTTTTGGAATGAATCTGTTATATCTAGATTTTAAAACTTTAAGTTAGGCTTAGAACCTGCGTTATCATAATCGGATCAAATTAACGCAGTGTTATTTATAAGACGTTTCAAATGTTAGCTGTATCTTAAAGTTGTTTTCTTAATGAAATAGCTCGCACCGAATCTATAGACCTTCTTTCCTCAGTTTTGTATAAATAATGTTTAATTTATTTGACACGTAATAAAGGATTTTTGGAGGAACTCATACATTTTATGTACGCAAATACGATTGACCGCAGGTATCCAATTGTAAAGTACCTACATAAAAAAGATTATAAGCAAAAGACGGGAATACTGCAAAGATGTTGATGTAATTTTATAGGTGTTATACCTTCCCTTCGTTGGAAAAGAACGTGATAATTGTAACCTTACCGAGAACAGGTATGTGACAAGTGAATTCCAGTGCAGTGACAGTGTATCAACTGATGACGTCACTGTTCAGAGAACCGCCGCGCCTTAGGTACTGTTATGTAGGTCTTTAGTATGATGAGATACAGCCTGTTTGTAAACTGTGAATCAGCTGAGCTAATCTTGGGATTATTTGTTATAATTTGCAATATGCAGATTTTGTTATCACCAGTTAACTTAGATCGAAGTTGTTTTAGGTTTGTAACAAATAATGTTGTGTGCGGCAAAGGTCAGTTTAGGTGGAATATTTAGCTTTGAAAGGCTTTTAATACAGATTTTTAGAGACTACTTAAAATGAATTCCGAGCCTCAGAAAATTACTAGTAGACACAAGGATTGATTCGTCAAAACAAAGTCTGTCATATATTGTTTAGATGGTTATTCGAACCACTAGAAATTAAAACAGTCTGCGACGACAGCCAGTGTGGCTTTCGCTGGCACGTCTAGCACTTCTAGGTTTTAGTACGTTCGGGTAAACTCCCGTATTTTTTTTTATAATAAACTAGGAATACTTAGCTAAATTCCCGTAAAACTTGTGATAATAAACTAATAATACTATACACAAACTGTAGATCAAGGATCAAACAGTCAGAAGATAAATCAGTATGATTTAGTAAATCAGTAAAATGTCACATTATTAATGTGATCGTGATCTAAGTCATAAGGTGAACTAGACACTTTACTTGAAGACTACTTTCAAAAACATTAATTAAATGTTACCAACTATTTATTATTTTATTACTCACTAATTAATTTGCAACAGAATGTCTCGACATTTTCGAAATTCGTTTTGCAATATTTAGATAAGAATTCTTATCTAATTCTTATTCTCAGAAAAGTTTGTTTTAAGTCATAATAGGAAAAAACTTTTGGAGATTTCAAGATTTTGACAAATCTTTTCGAGTAGTATGGTTTTGAAGAACGTTAACATAAAGTTATTCAGTAAATATGAGTTAGGATAAATGTCACTACGACGTCAAAAATCTTCAGATTCGGAATTGTGACTTTCCTATTTATAATGCACATTCTTTCTTTACGGTAAGAAAACTAAACGAAAAGAATAACGATAATATGATGTAGTAACGGTTAATGTGAAAACCTTCAGGCATGGTTAAGAATACCTAGGAAATTACAAATAAGTACAACTCATTTGTTTAACCATTGTCATTTGTCCAGCTTAACAGCTTGTGGTAGGATACACACGTAATATTATAACATACTAATAATTATGTTATTATGATGCTATAATATATCTTTGTATACCACACAAGACTATAAAACTTACAATAGAAACACAAATACATTATTGTATCAGTTAACGGGTGATCACTTCCACGAATACTGTATATTAGCATGATATTGGCGCGAGTGTCAAGCGGTGACCGCTCTATTTCTTGTCATTCGTATGGTAATGTAATGTTCTTGTACGTGTCAGTACTTGTGTACTGGGTGAACTGGATTTTAGGACTATAGAGGAATTTTGTGGGTGAAGGTAGCGTGACTGTTTTGAGCTCAGTTTGGTATAGATTTACAGATTCTTAAGTGCATCTTTTATATGGATTTGTGTGACAGGTAGCTTTTAGGTCTAAAAACCATCAGAATGTTCGCTTGACAAAACTACTACAACTATTTTCACCACTTCTGAATAAAATCGGATAGTTATCAGGTATGTTGATAGTTTTTATATATTCACTGCCATAGATAAACTTAAATATTGATACTAATATTTTTTCCGATCGATTTCGGCAATGCAACTGCGACTATTTCGACTGCTAATCAGACTGGACTAAGAAACTAAACGTATGTGTATGTAATTAAACCATCGGATAGCTTATCTGGCACTTGTAAACACTAAAACTGGCCGTTAAACTATTAGCTGTACTATGTAGGTATGAAAAAACCATATTTTCTTAGCATTGTCAAAGTTAGTTCCGTTTTCAGTGTACGAGCGTTTATTATCACCTATTTGGCCTTTTTAAGATACTTTACTAGGTGTAAATAAGTAAATTGAAAGTGAGAGGCGTTAATTGTAATGTTATTGAATTATTTGCTTTGATGTTCTAATGAATTGTAGGCATATTTATTAGATAGTGGCGCCTATTTGACAAAACACGTGTATGTCATTGACTTAAAAGATTGAACAATGTTAACAGGTATATTTAAGGCATTTAATTCTTAGTCAAATGATCGAGGATAGAACACAAGCCCGTGCTGAAACACCCATGCATTTATTCTAAGAAGAAAAACACCGTCTTGAATGTTTACATTTTAAAACGTTCTTAAAGGCTGACAAATTACAATTAACCAACCTGCACTTGCCTAGTGGTAACTTAGGGCCGAGGGTTTTAACTTATGGTTTTTTATCAATTACTTTACGGATACGAGCTATAATAGTCAAATATTACACAAACGCGACTTTCAATAAACGAAAACATCATTCATTTTCTTATTCCCAAGTGTGAAAATGCTATAAAAACTCCTCTAGTTTTATATACTGACATTAATGTAAGAATCTTCTGTTTCATAAATACTGTTAATATAAATGCGAAAGTTTGTTACATATGTTTGTAAGTCTTTCATATAAAAACTGCCGAACTGATTTTGATGGAATAAAGCTAACTAATAATTTGTGACCTGCATTAAAGGCTCGAGAAAAGTAAGAAATAGTAGCTTTAAGGGTTTATGGCGTTTTTATGGTCTATGCCTGTAGTGCCAAGAGGCTAGCTTAGGAAAAAGACGTGATTTTTGTTGGGATATATGCAGAAAATTCTTATTGTTTACTATTTATTCCAAATAATGTTGCCCATAATACTAATAACCATATATTATAATATTCATCATTAAATAAATAAAACAGACCGGGAACTTGCCACGTGTGAATGTTCATAAATTTCATGGCTCATTTATCATCAGACTTTAAGATTATTTGTAGAGCAATAAAACTGTAGTTATTCGTCTTAATATAATGGGGATTTTTAGCAACAGTCCCGGTGGTGGGTGGGCTGAGCAGAAGAGGGTTAAAATCGTGTACAACTGGCCTACGATATTGAGAGATCTAGGATATAGTGCATTTTTTGCGAAGATATCACTACATAGTATAAAACAAAGTCGCCCATTTTGTCTGTAGTCCCTTCGTATGCATAAAACTTTAAAACTACGCAACGGATTTTGATGCGGTTTTCACTAATAGAAAGAGTATTTTCTCCGACAGGTTTTTATATATAATTGAAATACATTGAAACTATATTAGCTGAGTTATAGCGATTTATGTCCAAGAAGTCAGAAAAAAAATCTAATTGAAGATTGCATTTGTGCGTGCGCCGCTTTTACCGTTGGATACAAGTAAGAACAATGTATAGCAAAAACATTGGTCTTTATTAGTTCTACAAAAAAGTCCGCGATGACATATATCCAGCTTTTTTATTTAAGTCACAAAAACTACTTTTCTGTATTAAAAAAACATTTAATTCGTTGGGTGATGTTTAACTGGTGATATAACCAATAATACATACATCCTTATCAAAATAAGTAAGTTCATCATCACGAGCATTTAATTTAGATTATTTTTGCAGTTTACAGTGTGTTATTTAGACATATAGTTTAGGAGATATCACGATATTAGTATTGCGGCACGGTACGGGCCGGCCGCGGCGTCGGGGGCAGCGTCCCTATAACGGCCAAATATGTGAAACTGTATTATAAATAAGAACTCTGAACCATGTTTGTTGCAATAAATAATTTTGAATTTGAATTTGAATTTGAATTTTGATAATATTACTAGGTACAAACATTGTGTTTTATCACTTTCAAAAAAAAGCAAAACCACAAAAAACCCGCTAAATAAATTGATTAAAAAACATTTCTAAAAAACCCCGTATTTCAACCCTTCCATGGGATTTCACAACCCTTATTAATCAGCAAGGGTTTGTTATTACAAAATCAAAACGTTGAATGGCTTTGTTTATATAAAATTATTATAAAACCGTGTTGACTGGAAGTACATAAATCCTCCATACTCCATACTAATATTATAAATGCAAAAGTAACTCTGTCTGTCTGTCTGCTACTCAATCACGCCTTAACTACCGAACCAATTTGCATGAAATTTGGTATGGAGATATTTTGATACCCGAGAAAGGACATAGGCTATATATCATCACGCTACGACCAAAAGGAGCAGAGTACCAGTAATTAATGTTACAAAAACGGGGAAAAATTTCACCCATTCTCCCTTATAGGACGCAAGCGAAGTTGCGCGGGTCAGCTAGTTTTTTTATATTAATAAAGCCATTTGGTGTGTAAGGTTTCTAGTTATTTGATCAAGGGGCAGCAGATTTTACAGCTTATGGGTAATGTCCGGTAACTTATCTGCTAGATAAAGTGACAGCAAATGAATAAATAGAAACTCCAATAGATAACGGATATTCATTTAGAAATGGTGAACTGGCCGTACGTCTCGATCTAAAATGTTAATGTTTTTCTGTGAGTACAGAATTACACTGAGTACCTTATATCGAATAAAAATATGAAATTCTCCATTTATAAATAAATTTCTCGTTAAATATTCGACAATAACCAGAACAAGAACTAGTCAAACGGCCTATTATTTTTTCGGCCACAGGTGATTTAGTAAAACAAACACATAATGTACTTCAAATACTTGGCCAATATTTGTTCTCTATTATTTTATTGACAGACTGTCAATAAACAACACCGGTATTCTTAGAAGGCATTGTGGGATATTTGTTCAGTTTCAACGGCTTAAAACTAAAGTGTTAAGTGTATAATTAGTATTTAATGTCAATGGGTTACGAATGTGTTACTTTAATTAAGCATGAAATCACTTTTACTTATTAACTGTCATAAAATTTTCTTACTCGTTGCATGTCACTTGACTTGTTTTTAATTCTGATAAATGTTCTTAAAAGTAAGCAGTTATGAAGATCAAAAAAAAAAAATAATGAGTGTAAAAATCTCCTCTTATAACGAGAAAGAGGCCTCGAGTCCACCACACTGAACATTTTTGAATAATAATTTTATATTATTCGTAATAATTTTATAATACGGAATTTTTAAACAGTTGCTATTATATTATTTCGCAGTAAAATTATTACAGCACGCAGATAACTTGAAAGGTACAGCTACGCCAGTCTAGGTTTCCTACTTTGCCAAGGTTTTGAAATCTCAACTTCTTCTATGGAAAGTTTCACACCAACCAGCTTCTTTAATCCAAATAAACGTTTATACACTTTACAACACTTTAACCTATAGTATAGTATTAGTATTAGTTTAGTAATTTTTTTGACACTTTAACCTATAGTATAATAGACTAAACAATATCACAAGTGAGACCCGCATACAAACGGGTTCGAACTGACTTAACTGGACTATTGCGGTTAACCCACTGACATTTGTGCCACACTGCCACAGATACGGTCAATACATTGTATTTGATGTAAACTTATGGGATCTAACTAGTTTAATGTGAATGTGGGTCAAGTTCTCTTACGAATTAAATGGGATTCTATTGGGAAGCTTGCTACCCACATCAAATTTTCTAAAAAAGTATTAGAAATTGTGTACTTGACGATGAGTATATATTGACTGGAATATATTTCGGAAAATCTTCGTTTTTTAACTGTATTTTAAGGGCTCCAGACTACGAGTACGATACAGAATTACAGAATATGGGTATATTGCTATAAATTTAGTTGTCTTCTAAATTCTCAAAGAACTGATAAAAATCTGAGCTACTCCTTCATATTCACTGATAATTTACTCGACACGATAATCGAACTTGGAATCTTGTAGTCAGTCATCATATAAATTCAGAACATCGATGACCAACACTCAATAAAAATAGCAACAACATCTTACATAAAAATCTGTAATTAAAATCAACTTGACACGAATACTTAAAAACGGGTAATAAAATCGAAAAAAGTTGTAACTATTTTAAATTCACGCATAAAGATCGTTTGGCCTTGAAGTAAAAAGCACTATATTATGAAATGCCAAGGTCTTGGACGCATGCGCCCGAGACGATACACTTGCCAACGATATACAGCTATAGACAGTTTATATGAAGACTAGCTGACCCGCACAACTTCGATTGCGTCACATAAGAGAGAATTTGTCACAGTTTTCCCCGTTTTTGTAACATTTTTTACTGGTACTCTGCTCCTTTTGGTCGTAGCGTGATGTTATATAACCTGTAGCCTCCCTCGATAAATGGGCTATCTAACACTGAAAGAATTTTCCAAATCGGATCAATAGTTCCTGAGATTATCGCGTTCAAACAAACAAATAAACTCTTCAGCTTTATCATATTATAGTATAGATGGCATTTTTCGTATGTTCAGTGGTAACAACAGGAGTGGGTATCTCTAGGTCAAGCTACGCTTGCTGAGGCTCTGAGCATGGGTGACCATGTTACCAATACCGAGATCTTCTATGTTTTGGAAGGTTTCCAGAAAAAAGTAGCCGTGTCAAACCGGCCAATCACACCTTATCCAGCTGCGAACCTTACATACAAGCCTCTCTACTAAGTTGTTAGACTATAGAGTTTTTTTTAGTTGATTTAAATTCTAAAGCTGAAAATTTAAATTCGTATGAATAGTTTATAATATATTTGACCTTGGGTCTTTAACTATTACCATGCTAATTTCATCTAAATGTTTCCAGGGTTTAGTCATGATAGATTTTTTGATCAAAGTTAGTAATGTACACAAAAAAATAAAATTTAAATTGCAGTATTTCTCGCAACATTTCCATACGATACGCTAATGACATTTACACTTTCAAATGGCCATATCTTCTACAGAGGACGATCCTATGGGTCAGTTTCAAAGCAGATATACTCTATCTGCTATAGTGACGGCAAATATACGAAAAAAACTGTCAATATTCAATCTGATAAGGTATCTAAGACTTATTCGGATGTGTTGAAATCATGCCTCAAAATACCAAATTACAATGATATAATAATAAACAACACGGTCGACTGGTCACCGTCGTTAGCAACTGGTTCCGTGTGAATCTGCCTTAAGGCCATACCACTTTAGTTTCGATGTGCACGCAGTAAATTCATATTAACCAGTTGACAACTGACTCGTACAGAATTAGTGTAATTGTTGAATAAATTGATTGCTTTAGCACATTACAATTATGGATGTCTTACGTAAGGACCTCGTGGCTAAGTAACAACAGCCGGGATCGATTTGTAAGGTTAAGCTACGCTTACCAAGGTTGTTCTGTGGATGGGTCACCATATCATACATAGCGAGTTTCTCCGTGTTTCGGAAGGCACGTTTATTGAGGGTTCTGGCTGTCATTTTCAAAGATCTTTGACAGTCCGAAGCTTGAAAATCTGACAACCAGTCTTCCCGGGGGGTATCGTGTTATAACCCAGGTAACTGTGTGGTGGAGGTCCGATAGACTGTTGCTCCATGAAAAATACTAGTATCAGCTGCATGCAGAGATACGGCAAGCCGACTCCAACATACTTGGATGAAAAACTGGGTTGTGTTTTTTTTCATTTACGCAAGATGGAAGTCGTACAATGGCCGTGGTGAAAAAATTATAATTTATGGTCATAGGGATCTTTGAACTGCTATTAATGAGTACTTATGTAATTCGCAGATGGTTCGTGTTTTAAATGCATTGAGGTTATTGTACTATTAATTTGTTTCGTTTCGTGGAAGTAATGTAGACAATTTCAATTATTATGGTGTGACAGTACAGACAATAAAAAGTAGACACTTTATAGACGATAATTTATATTGTCATTATGTCATTCAATTAAATAGGTTCCATATTGCAATATACACTATCATTGGCTTAATAAATAAAATTATTTAAATTTAGCTTCTTATTCTGTGTGAGAAAAAAAAATATCCCATATTTTAATGTTGGGTGCAAACTGCCAATGTGCCAATGTTTATTAAAATCCAATGTCTAGTAAAACTATCACTTATACTAATGTTATGTCTACATACTTAAACTTGAAATATCCGATACTACAAAAAAATGTGGCAAAATTAGTGTGGCTTTACTAGAAGGACAGGACATTGCCACTAGTTAGTAAAAACAATAATAAATAAAGCGTTTTTGTCCATTTAATTTCATTAATGAATGGGTAGCAGGTATTATGGAAAGCAAAACATGTTTTTAGAATTGCCAGTAGGCCTCACCTGTCATAGATAAAAATCTATGAATACATTATCTTTTGTTTTTTAAGTAAAGATTGTTCAAAATCGTACGACTTAGAAAAGAATGGTATACTTAACTTTTGCCGAAGCCTTTCTTCAGATTTTTTCTTTGGAGACAAATAGGCTTGAAATAGTATGAAACAAATGTTATATTTTTGGGCAAAAATATGTAAATTTCAATAAAAACTTTAAACAACGTCTTTAAACAACCGTCTATACGCGTTTACAACATAGTAGGGCTCCCAGCTGCTGATTGGCCGGACTACATAACCCTGCCAAATTTTACTCGAATCAATCTAGCCGTTTTAACGTGAAAGACTTATATCTAGTACACGCATATCTCGTATATGTTGAGGGAATGTACATTATTTTGGTTCTGGCCTGCCCATAAAGATTGGTTTACACAAAAGCAGTATTTCAAAGTCCTAATTTTTAAAACTGTGTCGAATTTCACGTTTGCATGTAGTCCAGTTACCGTTTAGTAAAGCAATAAACATATATATTGGGTTATTTAATATATGGAGCTATTTAAAACTGTTATATGTCATAAAACTATTATAACATCTACAATTTGTTAGCGCGAGGTCTTAGGTTCAAATTCTCTTGAGAGATAAAAGATGTATAGTGTTAAAACGGTACAATTTTTATATCCATTCGTTTAAGCTACCTATAGAATAGAATTTACGATTGCTCTTTAAAAAAGTTAATACTACGAAATATAGTCCGAGCAATTTACGAGTATGTAATACATATTTTTAATTCATGTCGGTATAAATTAATTTATGTTTTCATACTAAAAAAAGCATAGGAACTACTGAAGAAGAAGATAATTATTATAATTATAATAATACAATTACTGTGTTTAATATTTCATGGCTAAAACATTCAACTTATTTTAATGCGATTGACTATAGAGATAGTTGAGGTGCCGGGATCCAATAAAGAAGATTTTTCAAAAATCAACTGTGTTTTTTCCGCGAGTCTCGTAGACTATCTTATACTAAGTAAAGATCTTGGTTAGAGATACTTAGTAACTTACCGAACAAGCGTTGATAGCGGCCTGCCACGTGGCGTTCTGTTCGCTGAAGAAGTAGCAACTGTGGCCCAGCCGCATGAAGTCAGGCGGACAGATGTATGACATCTTCGTGCTGTTCCTCTGACCTTCCACTCCTCGACCTGATGAATTAAATGATAGTATTACTAAATATGATCAGATTTAGCTCCAAGAAGCGGTTTTTATAATACGCGGTTTGATGATATATTTATACAGTTTCAAGTATTTTTGAATAAACAATATCTCTCTTCTTTGGCCTCTGCCTACCCCTTTGGGAAAAAAGCATGATATTATGTATGTCTATATATCTCTCTATAGGTGTTTATAAGACGAAAGCATATATTATGGTAACAATGTTAAGTAAATAATTGTAAAATACCGGGGGTCCTAAGTGGGTGAAATTCTGCTGAATGTAATAAGGTACTTGATATACCTGTAATCTAATACGAATTTAGAAATTTATTCATACAGCCTAGTTATATCAGCCTACAGGGAAATTCACGTATAATATTATCAAATCGAATCGTCGATCATATTTCATTAGATACTGCTAGGCGTTCCTTGGGGTTCAGTAACAATTACTAGCAATTATACTATAAATAGAAATAAAACATCACTTTTAGTAGAAAATTGTGGTCTTATCTCAATTTTTTTATTAATACTTTTGTATGAAGGCGTAATAAACGATATCCTTATATTAAAATTAAATGATTCAATAATACTAATCGCAAATATTGTATTACATCATCGACATTACTTCTCAACCTATTATGGGAATCATAAAGCTTCGGTCATGCTTCATAAAACTACCATTAAATAGAATAATGTCGCTTTTATCATATGTCCTATTGTTATTGTTATCAACCATCAAAAACTAGTAGCTTTTAACGTGGGCGTGTCAAACATATTCGCGAACAAGTTCTCTTTCAAGGTCAGACTGCTTTTTATGATAAAAACTTCAAGAATTCGCTAAAATAAAAATCTAAATATAACAATGGATTTAGATTTTAGTTTTTAAATTTTACAACAGAGAATGGACGATATTTGAATATGGAATGGAATAAAAAGGTTTTGTTGAATAGAATCGATTTCGCGACTGTCATTTGTTTATTTTTTAGACGCATTCGAAGTTTTTTTTTAATAGTTTTTGGAACTTTTTATTCAAAAATTATGCAATCTTGTTATCACAAAGGCTGCTTCAATATATCGGATATTAAAACGCGTACTACGTTCAGAATAACTTGGATTGAGTTGCATGCCTCATTCTTTTTTTTGTAATGTCGTGAGTCACAATTTCTTGCATTCTAAATAAACGAGTGCGCTATAAAAACATTTATTTTAGTACAATTACGCAAGTCGCGAATCGTGTCATTTAATCGTTACGGCTCACATGATCGCTAATAACTCGGTGGACATCACTAGTTATAAACGATTTTATCACGCTTATCTCATCACTAGTAATAATATACATCTCGTTAGAATTATGAATAATTATTTAATGTGACAGCTGTATCTAGTACAAGCTAAAGCATCAAAATAACGCAAGACACTAGATCTAATAAACATTTAATTTGAATCAAGGGACCTTAAATAAAAATGCATGCAAGCATTTTTATCGATTTCAGATCTATGTGCGATGTACACTTAGTACAGAGCTTTATTTGCAAGGTTCGCGGCTATGGGAGGTATACAACACTTAGAATTTAGACTTTTGTAATCCGCAGGCTTATGCTTATTTAATGTCTTCATACATCGTGCATGCTAAGACTTTCTACCCAGTTGTCGGACTATTGATTAACTGTTTATTACTATGAACATCATATTATATTTCATCTATTTTCGCTGTTCTGTATAGATTTAAACGTTTACGACTGCAACCTAAATTCCATGATTTTTTAATTGACTTGATGTTTAAACATTGAAATATGTATGTAGTTTATTTTTACTAAAAGAAAAAAAAAATTTTGGCAGATATTTCTATAACTTGACTAGCTAGAAGACTTATTGATTAACCTACATTTCTTCATATTTTACTTAACATTTTCTCAGCTGCTCTAGGGATTACTCATACTTTACTATTAATCACTTAAAAGGCTCCAAGCTACTCTTACAGTGAGTCTTAATTATAAATATTGTAGTAATAAATTGAACCTATTACTGTTCCACTGCTCTTGCTCTTCGTCTCTTCCCAGAATGAGGGAGGAGCCAGGACTTAAGTGCTGGTTAAGAACTTTTCATGCCTTCAAGAACTGTTTTAATGTGCGTGTAGGCATACAAAGGTATCATTGCGATGTTTTCATTTATCGTTAAAATAGGTGATAGTTATTTCTAAAATAACTAATTTTTATTAGAATTTTTTTAACATGTAACTGTCCCACTCTGGTGGGCAAAGGTCTTCTCCCGAATTAAGGGTAATCCTCTATGCTGGCCAAATGCGGGTTGGGGACCTTACTTGCGTCTCATGCGTATAAAATATTATTGCATTATATTTTAATTAACAAACACTATAAAAGTAATCTTAGGTATTGTTCTGTAGAATTTTATGGGTACAAGGAACGTCTGGATGTTTTAACTGGAATACACGGCTAATGGATATTTAATTGTCTCGTAAACCCGCCATTTTAGATTCGCTAGACTGCTCTTGTAAGGTAATTAATTCCTGTGTTCCAACAGTCCATTAGGGAAATAACAGAATGCTAAAAATATTGTAGTATATTTTCTTTTGAGTTTAAAACTGAAATTAAAATTCGGTTTTGTATTATTTCGTACATAAAATAATTGGATCTCAAAAATTTGCTTCAACTGGGAAATATTTTCATATGAATTTTAAAAGGTCTATAGCACTCTGCCCAACTTGGAAATCGAACTCGCGATCTTTTTGATCAGCAGTCTACACTACAGCCTAGACCACCAAGGCAGAGCAATTTTGAAGTAGTTGAAGTAATTAGGTATATATCAAGCTACATACAACAAAATTATTTTCTAATACAAAACACACGAAACTTCGGAATATCCCAAATGCATATTCCGAATATAAACTTAACAGTCAACGAAGCGAATATTTTGAGAATAGAATTAAGTTATAACATTGCCAATTTAGGTCACTTATCAAATTGAGGTTAGCCCAAACTAACCCAAAAGTGGCACAGCGAACTAAAATTTAGTCCGTTTCGGTCAAAATAGATCGGCTTAACTGACTTAAAACGGGTTAGAAATGGACTATTAAGTCAAGCCGGTGGGCTATTAACGCTGGGTAGGAAATAGGAAACAGGTTACCTAGATTGCGAATCTAAAATGGCTTGTTTGACAGAAGTAATGTAGAATTTATTGAAGTGAAACGGTATTGTAGTGATTGCTTTTATGTATAAACTAATATTTCCAATACTAACTACTGTAATTTATACTAATGTTCTTTACTTAGGTAGACATTATAGGGATATTAGCTTTTTATTGCAATTAGGTTAAAGTATGTAAGTTGGAGTGCGGTAGATATCTTTAAAATTAACTAAACTATCCTTTAATTATAAAGGTATTTTCGTGAAAGCACGGGAGCCTGTTCTTTTAGATATACTAAAGATTATTTTGTCATTTAATAATAAACTAAAAGTCATAGACAGAAGCCAATCTCCTATACTTATGATACTTTCAAATTATAGAACGACCGGAGAATTATTTAACCTTTAAATTCAGTATTCATTTAAATTGAATATTTTGTTTAAATTAGATATTTATATTTAATTTAAACTAGCAGTCATACTATGACCACGAACACTCTACAAAGAGTGTAGCGAAGAAGAAGAAACCATACTACTAAGTTAATATTTGAATTAAAAATTATATAAAAATATATCTATGAATACTAACAAAATTACTATAAAACATTGTTATTTACTTACATTGCGACCAAAACACGATGAACAGGATTCCGGCCACCGCCAGAACCTTTCCTCTCCGTTCCAAAGCCTCCATGTTGTTGCACACACACAAGTTCAACACACACACACGACCGAACACTAACACTCAACTGTTCTGAATGAATCCATTATTAAACAACGACACTATTTATAAAGACTATTAGAACATATTTTTTGGTAAAATCTTTGA
This sequence comes from Anticarsia gemmatalis, assembly GCF_050436995.1. Lineage (NCBI taxonomy): Eukaryota > Metazoa > Arthropoda > Insecta > Lepidoptera > Erebidae > Anticarsia > Anticarsia gemmatalis. The sequence continues at coordinate 12,418,323 of NC_134749.1, read as the reverse complement.
TATTACTCGGTGTTCCGGTGGGAGAGATTCTGTAACAAAGAAAAATACTGTATTAGTATATAGGTTAAAGAAAATAATTGCGAAAGTTTGTAGGGATGTCTGTATTTTGTTTCTATTTCACGGAAAAAACTACTGAATGTTTTTCGCTAATATTAGGCACACAAGATAGGTAGGAAATCTTTCCAAGGAGACAAATTCGCGGGCAGAATAAATCGAGTTAACTAGCATTCGTTTGTTCCTATATAGTACTCTACAGTCTACACACTTATTATTGGGAATATTTCAAGAGCACCTTAAACAGCGGGAAGAAAACTCATTGACACTACACGATTCCGGAATCGAATCCGAGATTTAGCGATCAATATGTGGTAGAAGCGAAAAAATAATACAGTTTTTGTAATACCACAAAATAAAAACATATACATATGTATGTTTAACTCGATTAATAAACACTGTAATCGTATAACTGTACTCCACTTAATGTTATTCAATTTCACCTTTCATATATCACATATCGATCAAGTTACACTATGTCGTAATGGTATACTTAGCAAAAAACTTGTACATATTATGTAGTATTCGCACGTGCGTACATATTTGCCAGTCATTAGGTTATTGACCTTCGCCTCGTGTAATCGATCTCTAGATCAGCTTATTTCACGGTCAAGATGGTTTACGCGAATCTGCTGATTGATATTTCCGCAGGTAAGTAGGTATATTTGTAATCAGATATTTTTGTGATTAGCTATTTTTGTGATCTGCATTTTTGTTTTCATTGAGCGCAATTTGACTTTACAATCCATTAATTATTACGGTTTGAAAAATTTGTGGTCACAATACCATTACATTACGATTGATTGAATTTTCATTCAGAAATTTCGGTTCCTTTGCGTGTTAATTCACTGAGTGCTAGGTAGTTGGCATGTTTTTATATTTAGCAAAATATTTTATATGCACATCATATGTAACTATCGCCACATGCAACCTCAATTCTTCGTCTGTGACAAGCAGGATTCATCAAAGTTATTTATACTATGCTTCCGATCTAAATGGTACGAACCTAAAATTGTATAATTATGTGTAACATATTAAATAGACGATATTTTTAACACGCTTTAAATTATTAACACGGCACAAATTAAGAGGTTTGTCCCAATGAGCCCATTTTACTCAACCCGCTTAGTATTTCAAAAACCATCCACAATCCAGATGTAACAATTGTGTAATTGGATTATGAGCTTTGTTGATCAGCGTCCAGTAAACACCAGATTTTATATAAAATATGAAACGACACGACCATTAATTTGAAAACGGTTTGAAGAGCTTACTCAACGAAACGCGGTAATTGACCACGAGAGACTTGGTAATCCTATAAGCCTTGTTAATGCGCTAAATGTTAGTACCTACCTTAATTAGCCTGATCTAGACAAAAGATTTTTCAGTCTAGATTTCTTCTGGGAAATATAGTTTAACTTCAGAGAGGTAAGATCTAGGTCGTATAAAAAAGTCTAGTTTTATTAAACAATTACTCCTGTGTAACGGTTCTTAATTGACCCGTTTACGCCCGCATTTGAAGTTTTATTACGTTAATCTAGATTTTATTTAAAGACTAGTTTTTGGGTTTAAATTGGGTGAATTTGGCTGGATCGATCTTGTTTTGTAAACTGGTTTTGTATTATAGACTTAAGCATGATTTAATATGTGGTATCTGCTAGTATGATTGCTTTTCCAATATGGAAAGTAAATTATCGAAGATCGTAAACAGATTCTCTGTCATTGGATCTATTTGAGATGATTTATAATAATCCTTTTAGTACTATAATCTGATGAACTCCTCGTCGAATAAGATGTTTTATAAAAGTCTGATGAATAGTATATTAACTAGCAATCGATTAAGTTATTGTGTGTAGCTGATTTCAGGCAAAACGGAAGCTTTTGTTTGTATTTGGATAAAATTTCATAGTCAGGCCAATTTTACGTATTATAACGTGTAAAACAACCTCTAAGAACTTCTACAAGCTCTGTCTCACCCAACAAATCCCAGCATTCTCCTAAATTCCTTCAATTTCCTTGCACGTGAAGCATTTCCTATGTAACGGAGCCCTAGCCAGTGCTTTGTAGACGCCGACTAATTGTCTGTTTGTAAGTACTGCTATCGAGCCGTTAGTTTCCATCCTAGTCTTAAACACTAATCGATTTTTGATGCAACGGTTTTTTGTTTTATGTAGGTGTCACTTTATTTTGGATGGAAGCGTCTAGACATGTCTGCTTGCTGAGACCATTTATGTAAAAATAAAAAAAAAGTATTAAGGTCATTAACCGGTCCAGCGCGATGGACTTGAGGTCTTCTGGTCCCCTCACTCCTGTAGGAGACCAAGGCCCAGCGATGGGCTCCATATTATTATTGTTGTTAATGTGATATGTTAATTTCCTTGCAATATTTTTTCTGTATATTACCTAACGTGAATCAAGCAATGCATGGCAAGTAACAGATAATGGACTGCATAATACTCAAACCTCACTCAAATATTAACACTAAACAAAATGTTTATCTAATAAACATGATCAAAAATTTGCATAACCTAAGTGAATGATAACATTAAAATTAATTGTATCTCATGCATTATTCAACAGTTATTAGATTTAACGTGTAATGTACTGAAGGAACATTATCATAATTTAGACATGAAATAATGCTTTGAAGTCCCCGACACGGCGCCAATATTGAACATAAAATGATAAATATATTTACCTGAAATTGATAATATAAATGGAAAATGGAAATATTTACTTCGTATCGTCATAATGTTCGCCTGGCCAATAATATGTCAATGTGGCCAGTTTTATTGGAACTGGCCTGCCGCGCAGGAGTTCAAGTACAACAGTGCTTGAATTACATATTTTTGATATTATGGGTGAGATAATTGCTTTATACTAGGATTTATAAAATTCGAACATTCTGCTAGACTTTCAATGCCTTTACTTTGAGTTTAGTCTTTGAAAGAACATTTTGAGTACAGAAAATAGAATCGACCCTGAGACCTTGCGGTTGGCTGTCGCATATATTATTATATTATTTAGATTCTTAGCATATTTTAACTTAGTCTTGTTAGCATTTGCGAGTTTTTATTATTTGCGTTAGTAAACTCGTATCGTAAAATTCTGCTTTCAATTCTATTTTCGTTACTATAATTTCAACTTAAATAACAAGCTATCAATCTAACTTTATGTTAATGATAACAGATAATGAGATCACGAATTGTTTTAAGTAAAACTTGGAAAATATACATTTCATGTAGTGGTTGTCCTTGTGTTAAAGTTGTTTAACTCGTGCAAAGATGTTTACTTAGAGCGTTGTCTTAGTAACTACAATTGTAACTTAGACTAAACTGGCGAAATGATTACAATGTCTTCTTGACTTAAATTCGGCCATGGCCAGTTTCATTGAAATCGGTCAGGAGTTTGTGGTGGTAATTTGAGTGCACAATATTTATGCTCTTATAATATGGGATAGTTGATCAACGCTGTGAGAAGTCAGACAAAGGACCGATGGGTTTATGACACGAAATTCGTTTTAATTAAAAAGTAGGCATAAAATTTATACAAATGTTCCCAACTATGTTAAATTATCAAATTTAATAGAAGCTTTTAAATGATCTGTCTTGTAACGTTGCATTCAGTGCAAAATATAAGCTCTCTCAAAACGAATCCATTTATTTCTAAACTGTAAATTTAAACTAGCGCATTCATTCCTAAAGCGTATGTTTCCACCATTATAACGCCTTAATAGTCACATTATAAACCAGACAGCTTGTCTTCAACGCGACAGAAATGAGATATAAATCTCAATTGTCTCAGACAAAGCTTGGAAAAGTCGCCTTTTGTTCCGCCGTCCGCACTTTATGCATGTGCAAGGAACTTTCTAAGAGAAATGCTCTAATACCTCGCGAATATCAGATCGTGTGATGTATTGAGGTATTTTACTGTCAAGTGCGCTATAAATCGAATATAGGGCTTCTACGTAAGATAACTGGGTCGTTTCCTTTTTAGAATCGGTTTAATAGTCAACTTGTGTGCTTTCCTTAATATCAATAATATTAATGGTACAATATACTGTACTGTACTTCTATGCTTCAGATCTATATATGTATTTATGTAAGTATAATAAAATGTTGCCTTTTTATAGACAAACGTAAAAATAACAAAAAAAAATTCTTGAAATTCTTATTAAAAGTACAACTTAGGAAATATAGTATTTAATCTTTGTCAGCCCTAAGGTTGTATATGATTTCGTGACTGCCAATCGTGAAGCGTTGTGTGAAAGCTCTGCGCACGCGCACATAACGCGTCGACACAGTATTCATATGATATATCTGATACAGGGTGGAAAGTAACATGATTGAATATGGAAAACGCTGCTATTCTGTCCAAAGATAAAATACTATATTATTACGATTTTCATAGATATTAATGGGTCTGTTTATGAGTAAAAATATCTTATTTTTATGAAATTTAATAGAATTGCTGCGATAAAAAAAATACTGTACCTGTTATATAATTGGCTATATACCTTTAAGTAAATAGGATATAATAGGCTTCCTATGTTTACAATATTTCAGTAAAAGTATAAATATTGTTTTTCTAATGGATAAATAATTTAAATTTAATAAACAGATTAGTGTTTAATCATTAGAAAAAAGTATTTCTCATGTTTCATCGTGAGCTATAATCTATAAATAAACTATATAATCTCATTCTAATAATAGAACAAAATGTAACTAAACCTAACACGTAAGAAAGGCTATCAGTTACAACAAGTCACAGGTGGTTAATTCGCTGACGGGACTCGAACCCACTACCTCGTCCTTCGAGTAACACTACACTGCTTGCTAACCGCAGGTGTAAGGATAAAATTAGAATAGAGTTTTTAAAATAGATGGATTTACTTGTGGTTGTATTTTATATAAGGAAGTGTAACCCCTCCCTCATTCCGGGAGGAGACCCTTGCCCAGCAGTGGGACTGTAATGGGTTAAATTTATTTATTTAAGTGTTTTGGTAAATAATATGAAATTTCTATAAAAAGTTGGTACTTCTATACTGTACCGTTGCAATATTATAGATGCGAAAGTTTGGATGGACGTATAACGCTCTATAAAAATTTGCAACGGATTTTGATGAAATTCGAAGATTATGTACCAGTAACATATAGGCAATCAAAATGCAGACGGAGTCACAGGCCAAAGCTGGTACAAATAGTAATAATAATATTCTATCTAACTTCTGTCTTTTAAGTTTTAAAATATGTAACTCATTATTCATAACATAATAGTTATCTTGTATTATAAGCATCCTTTAAGCATTTTCTATTATTTTGCAGAATTTTTACTGCAGCTACTTCAATGCAAAATTTCATCCAAAACGACTCACCAGTTTACCAGTTAAAGCGTAACAGAGATGCAGACAGACTAACATAATATGCAATACATAATCCTTAGTCCACGTGTCTGTTTCACTTGATTATAATACGTTTCAAGCCGTCGGCGTCGGCGGCTTAGTGGGCTTACTTGCATCATTAGGGAACAACGATACGACTTTCAATTTTGCGCAATTTCTATTTCTGCATATTATCTAGATTATGGCGTGTCATGTTGAGCTGGTTGAACGGAATTTATCGCAGTCTTTTTTGAGGTGTTGCAACTTTTCTTTAGGCTTAAAGTCTGTAGGCTTACAATATATTTTTTAAACGGGGCGATTATTTTGTTGTTTATCTTACTTTCGAACACACACTTAACAATTAACAAAGAAAGAGTTTTATGTACAAAAAATATAAATATATATAGAAAACTCGCTTAACTGGCGTCAAGGCACTCACTCCGATAAAGAGAGAGTAATTTAAAAATTCATTATAACAACATTCTGACTCAGCTGGCATTAAAATACAAAATTATAAAAGCTACCATTTCTTTAAAAAAATGTGAAAACAATCCTGTAAAAGTATTTGGGCAAATCTAGCAAAATAACCAATATTTTACGGAATTCACATGGTAACCCATGGGGAACCTATAATACTATACGTACACACTTATACATAGGTGAAAATTATTTTATACCACATCAATGTCACGCATCAATGTCAAAAGCTCAAAAAGCCTTCGAATCAATAATTCACAACATGGGTGGTCATTAATATTGGCATGTTTAAAATACAATTTGTCATATTTTTTACCATCGCCATTACAACTAATGACACGAACACAATGTATTATTTATTTATTAAAATACATTGTAAAACGGTTCTAAATTATACATGTGTATTATCAATAATTTGAATACACCCACGCAAGGAAAGACCACCATAACGCTGTTATGTCAAAACTAATAGGTATAATTTTTTAAATACTAAAGAGGCGGTAACATTGGCCAAAAGGCTGGCTGCAAAAAAAGTTTATATTACTTTTTATGATGAGTTTTTTGTGTTCCTATTTTAAACGGTATCAATAATCTATGCGCATCTCCATTGTTTTTTTTATAATATGTGATCATTATAAAAGATATAATTAATTATAATTTGCGGTTTCCTTGACCACTCTATTATCACCGATTCATGATAGCATTGATAAAATCATTAATTGTGCTAATGCTGTCGTTTCCGTTTCGTTTTGGCTTATTAATAATTAATTTATTGATTAAACTTGAATATGGTTAAGGATTATTTAGATTACTATTCACTAAAAAATAACTATTATTGTCGTAGTCAAAAATGTCACAAATTGTTTAGTCGACAAGAATAAATTCCAAAAGTTAGGGTGCAATGCTCTAAATTCCAATGCAGGTAATCGTTTCAGCAAAAAAAAAACGATATTACTTCGTAATATTATATTTAAAAGACAAGAATAATAAGGCAATTAATTATCTTAAATGCTTTAGTTTATTAAATAAAAAAAAATAGTTTTATTTTAAATTATAAATTGTATGCTTGCTATTTTTCCGAACTGTTATAGCGTTATAAAAAAAATACATACCATAAACCAAAACAAAAATTTAAAACAACACAACCAATAAAAAAAAATAACACGCACGCACAGAATATTTCAACCACTTCAGAGTTAGAATTTCGAATTTCTGTTTCAAGTCAAACGCACTTGAGATTACGAGAGCACTCCGGTCGATAGGTGTGTTCGTTATACACTTGTGCCAACGACTGCGTATCCTTTAAAGCAAGCTGCGTTTTGTTATATCTACAGTGTTTCTGTTTTCTTTTAAAAAGACAACTCCCGCACTAAGAATTACTCTCGTGTTGCGGGGACTTTTACAAACATATAAACAACGGACACAAAGTACAACCAGACCCAAAACATTTATTTGTTGATCGCACAAATAATTGTCCCGTGTGGGTATCAAACCCAAGGTTTTCCGATGCAATCGTAGCGGCGTGGCGACCTAAACCACTGCGCCACGGAGGCAGCCAAATAAAACCAACTTCAAAGATATTATCTAGGTCCCATCTGTCAGATTTTTTTGGATAAACAAAACGCGATAATAGTTCTTTTTTTTATTTAGAATATGGCGCGCTTTGTTAGACTGGCATTCCAAGATTTCTCCCACGCTTATCTTTGAATTTTTGGGTGTTGATAATTTTTCGTTCGTTCATTTGAAATCGTATACTGTAAGATGATTTTTATGTTAAATTTAGCACTTCAATCAAATATAGGTCATTTGAGTCATCAATGTATTTTAGGACAAATATTAATTTGATCGAGAAACGTATCTAATGACATTGATAATGAAAGATGAATTACATTCGTCGCTATAGCTATAACATAGATGGACGAGACTGTCACTGGTATAATTACATCGATAGTTAATACGGTTCTCAGAGGATTTGGGTTAAAATTTTAGTATGATTCAGAAGATTTTTACTAAAATTTCTGTAAACATAGAGTAGAAAGGGGGTGTACATTTGTAAGGTGTTTATGTTGTATCCTTGACTCTATACTTACGAGTATATACACACTCTAACGCAATAGGGCACTTTCTAGAAACAGGCTGTGACCAAACATAAGCCGGAAAGACGATACATTCGGAAAGTCCCAAGGGCAGTTCCTATGACATTGAATTCAAAAGGAAGGTACTACGGCCTAACAAGCTCTCACAACATCACCATTATAATTTGGCCTTTAATATTATTAATAATTTCATAAAGAGATGTCTTATTTGCTTCAGTTTTTAATACTTGACCTGATTCCTCTGAGCCGATACTTCTGAATTAAACCCGTTCGAGAGCATTCCGCACTAATTACTCCGTAAAAATGTACGTGAATGTTTTTAATTACGAAATGTATTGGGTATTTTTGCATTTTTCTTTTGATGGATTTGCCGTGTTTGTTTGGTTATTCATCAATTTATTGTTTTGGGGCTTATATTAATTTGAGTTTAAAATTATATTTAAAACTAGCTGACCCGGCGAACTTCGTACCGCTTAAAATATGCAAAATTAAATGTCTATTTTTCAATATATCTGAGACTTTCTTTCAGATTTCAGATTTTTCCAATTTTTGCGAAGCTATTACTTAGACTATGACGTCATAGTACATCAGTAACCAGTAGTCGTTAATATCTCAAAATAAACCAGACCTATTATTTAATTAACACAACATTGACGACGGCACATCCGCACAAGGGCGTCATGTACAAAATTACAGCATTACAGGGCTTGTCGTAAACTGTCTTATGACGTCATTAGCCATGTACTAAGTATGACGTCACTGTTCAACGTTTATGTAAATAACTTTATATGTACGTGGTGTAAGGTTACTTGCATGACGATGTAGTTATTACGAGTATTGGCTGAAATTTTGTTGACACGGATTTTGAATCACACGTAAAATTGGTTGGCTATCGTCATACATTTATTATGAATTATTTTACACTATGGATAAAAATGCTTGAAATTCGTTTAGCCGTTTTCTAGTATACCTATCGCAAAAAGACAGATAGACAACGCGGCGCGATGCAATGGGGAATTTTATATTATTTTATTATTTAAGGGTTTCTGAGTAAATTTAGCGGTATTTTATCCAGGTGTAAGTCAGGTTTTGGAAGTACTGTATTTTTGTTTTTTTTTTTACTTTACAGTGTGATGAGATTTAAGAAAACGCAAGGCAAAATATTCTAATATTTTTATTCCTCTCGAATAATATAAGTGAATCAGTTACAAGCTTACATTTTTCTCTTTACTCAGTTGATTCATCGTATATTTTAGTCAAAGAGAATATGGAAATATTCAGGAAACCTCGCTTCTATATTAACATACTTTATTTTATTCTAACGTATTATTTTAAGGGAAGCTGACTAAAATATTACATCAGTATTTTTAGTACAGCGAAAAAATATAAGAAGTTATTTACTCAGGGAGGATAATAGTAATTTAGTTTGTTTTAAAATTATAAGCTTTCGTAGCGTATCTCCCGCATTAATTGTAACTTATTTTTTACAAACATACAATCTTTCACATAGTACTTAGGTGTTACCGAATGTAATGGAAGATAAGTAGAAGATACGGGAACCACTGTAGTATATATTTTTTTTAGTTTTTTTTTAGACCGGGCTTTTTAGCAGATTTAGGCTGTACATGTACTCTACGTTAAGTTTCTCATAATATAAATACTGCTAAAGATTTCGTATTATCTTTATTTAATATTCATTTTATTTCGCGAAATGCCTAAAGAAGTATTTGGTCAAAAAGACACCCCCAGCTTAAGTTAGTAAATGGATTAAGTTTACTAATAAATAACGTGAAAAAACTTTCCCTTTACTTAGTCCCCCCTGTTTTCTATTCATTGTTCATTGAAGCTTTTCTTTCGGAACTAAAGTCAGCTTTTTGCACCCTCTAGTATAACTAATCTATTTGTCGGTTAACTCAAAGTTTCTTGTGAATAAACTCTTGTCTTAATGAAATTTGCAATCAATTATAATGATATGAGAACGTCCAAATATAGAAATATGTCAGTTTAATAGTTTTTTATCTTCCGTATTGGCGGTAAATTCACTATCTGTATTTTTGACTATAATAAGTGTCTCTATTCGTCTAAAATGAACTATCAATTTTGAGTACACGTGAAAATGTCAAAGAAACAAGTATATTTGAGATAGTTAAATAAAGTTTTGGTGCAAAAATCTGTGGTGACATACAACTGACGGTGCGTTCGACCAACGGACGCGGTCAATTCAGCGTAGGAGAAATGGAAGCCTTAATAAGGCTAATTGTACCGTTTCGACACGAAATTGGCATTTTAAGTATTTTTCAAACAAGGCATAATAAGGCAGTAAACTTCTTAAAACCCAAGTAAAATATATTTATCAGATTTTAAATCTTTTGACCATAAAGTTGTCAAGTTGTACAACCTTCAATTAATGCCAAAATTTAAATAAAACTTGATTTATATGGTAAGATTGTACTGCAAATTGTTAACCAGTTGACCACGAAATGCTATAGAATTAAAAATTAATAGTGATTTATTATTTTCTGATGATAAAAACTAAGGTTGTAATTATAATTTGTTTGTTTAGTATCGAACTAGCGCTCTAGGCAGCATTGCAACTTGTTAGATAATATATTTTTATAGCAATAAACGTAGTATTTTTAAAGTCTTTGATACAATAATTATTGTTTGCCAAAGTTTATCATTTAGCCGATTTTAATAATTATATTTTAGAATATAAAGCTCTATTTCGGATTTCAAGGGCTTAGTGACCAATTAATGATAAAAGTAACCTATGGTTGGTTCATTGTTAAACTTCCTGGAAAACCCTGCTAACATTTAGTTAAAAAAGTTTTATAGACAAATAGACTTTTGCATACATTATTCAGTACGGGTAACTTTTCCCTTTGGATCCAAATTTACAGCCAGTGAAAAGGTCCTAAATAATAAGTAATCCTATTTGAAATCGCTTTTGTAACAGAGCAACACAGCTGTGCGCTGTAGTACATGTTGAAAGTAATGAAACGTCTCTCGCTGATTGATGGATCACCTGCTCGATTTATATGAGAAAATTCACTTTCTATTATCAGTTTACCAATATATTAGAAAATGTTTTGTGCCTGGATATTGGCAATATATCTTTGGTACATAGGTCTAGAAAATAATGAAAGGTTTCAGGTAAATATTTTTATATCTTTCTTACTTTCTGCTTTTTATTTCAGTCGATACCAAAAGCTTTTTATACTAAGGAATGTCAGATACTGACTAATTTTCAGGCCTAGTTCATCCTTTGGGAGGTTCTTTTTTAAAAGTACAACTCCCGCACTAAGAATTGCTCTTGTGTCGCGGGGACTTTTACAAACATACAAACAACGGACACAAAGCACAATCAATCCCAAAACAATTATTTGTGGATCGCACAAATAATTGTTCCGTGTGGAAATCAAACCCACGACCCGATGCAATGGAATCGACGTGGTGACCTAAACCACTGCGCCACTGAGGCAGTCAATGGTACATGGTTGTTGAAAGCTCACAGGCGTAGTACATTTTTAGAGAAATCGAACGTAAAGGCCTTCGCCTAGTCGAGACATATTATTCGTGGATAATTTCGGATATCTCAGTCATTTAGCAATGTTTTGTTTAACGAAATAGGGGTAGTTTAAGTGAAAGCACATCGAAAGCGGGGAATTGTCGTGGAGTGTACATAATAATAAACCTCATAAGTATTCTTAGATGATGAATGTCTAAGCGTTCGAATAGTTTAACTACCAATAACTTCTACACAATAACCGTTTTACAAAATAACTGCTACTTACAGACTTTACTTTTACTTGAAGTAATTAACTTTCTACTGTAAATCATACATACATAACTGTTATTTGCGCAGGTAAAGGCAGAAGTGTATGGAAGAGTTTGTTTATTTGAAAGCGTTAATCTCAGTAACTACTGGTCCGATTTGAAAAATTCTTTCAGTGTTAGCTAGCCCATTTAGCGTGGCCAGAAAGGCTATAGTATTATTACGCTACGACCAATAGGAGCAGAGTACCAGTAAAAATGTTTCAAAAACGGGGAAAATTCTGACTCATTTTCTCTTATGTGCAAGCGAAGATGCGTGGGTCAGCTAGTTTAATATAAATTAGAAGAGATCATGTCAGTTTAACCGCTTAGGAAATCGATACCGAGACCTCTTTGTCAACGGTCGCATTTGACCCTTTAAACACAAAATCACAGACCGACACAGACTGTTGACAATTAGTGTACGTCAAATTGACAGTCACTATTCAGTACATTGCTGCTTTGATGTAACGTGTTAATCACTGTAATCTAAGGGAGAAAGCAATGTACAGAATAGTGGCTTTCAAATACTTAGTTGTCAACTGAGATCCGTGATAGCCCCTCCAGCAGGTTATTATTACCAATATACAATAAACGATTTTTACTTACTTTTTCTTGAAGTAATGAGCTTTTTAGTGTAGTTAAAATAAATAACAAACAGATCCTCGTTACAGTATAATTTACATCCACTTATGAGAACCAAGTAATTGGTGTTTGAATAAGTTGCGAATTGAATACTTTCTGAAAGCGATACTGGTTTTCTTTTAGTGGAAAGGAGATTTGTTTATTCGCGGTTTGGTTAATGAAATATCTTTTGATGGGTTTGAATGAAAGTAAAATATCGTTATTATTAAATTCCAGTTATAGAAAGATTGAAGGATATGAATATGTAACTGAAAAGTCTGAAAGAAGTGATGAAAAGATAGTTTAGTAAAATAGTAACATACTTATCAGTGTGAATATCTGAGTAAAACACTGAAGAAACTTACTCATGGTAGTGTATTAGTATTAAGTTTTTAAACACTAAAAATACTTAATATTATTTAGGTTGTAAGAATTTGGAGTGTTAAAATTTATTTTGCGGTACTTTATCTCAGCCGAACATAATATTTTTTAACCACAGAGCAGTTCATCGTGGTTTAATACAACGGATCTTTACGGCTTACTGTTTAATAAAGAGTGCTGTTTGAAACTGTATTTTACAACAAACGGGACCGATTTTTTACGTGCCTTCAGAAGCACGGATATGTTCAATGCAAATACCATTACGTGGTCACCCATCTTTAGAATGACCCGAAGAGTTGCTTAACCCTCTGTTCGTTTACTCACCGGTGAGCGCAACCGTCTGTGAGCGAAGATGCTGAGTGCGTGTATCAAATGCTACAGTTGAGAATAATATGTATGTGTATATATCGTATCATTATTTACAATGTCTGTGCTCTGTAATGCTGATTGCAATTAGCTAATCTGCATCAATGTGCACTAATGTGCAGTGTTATCTGCCAAAGATAAAATAGAGCACTCCTTGTGAAATCTACCAACTATCTATGTGTAGATAAATTAATTGCTAGCAGTTAATTTTGCTCACTTGAATATAATATCCATTATACAAGTACTAGTAAAAAATCTTAGATTTTTTATGACATAATTTCTTTCTTTCCAAAGTTTTATCTAAATATCAATCGTTTCAGCCGTTTTCAAGTAAAAGAATAATATTATAAGTAAAAGAAGATCAAAAAGACCTTTAAATGTTTTAGTAAAAATATGTTTTTTTTTCTGAAGTCCAGTCTCACAAATAACTGAATATTTTATTGTATTTCTGCGTTATTTTGTATAATAAAGACTGTAATAATCTATGGAAAATCGGTAGATCGTAAAAAAACAAAGAGAACGAGCTAGTTGGCACAAATAAATATTTGGGTTATACGTGTCTAAATTCCATGCCTTAATTAAGAATTCCCCGACAAAAAAACCCACTGAACCGGGAAGAACCCATGACCTCACGATCATTTATCGTATTTACTACTTGGACTACTGAGGCTAATTACTACAAAGACTAATTAAAACAAACTCAATCATACATTCATCGTATCGTCAAACTAGTGTCAAAGTTGTTCAAGTCGACCGAAAGCCTTTGACAAGACATGTCTGTTAAAGACTGCTTGCTATCTTAATTGACAACAACGGGAACTGACTTTTTACTTGTCCTCCGAATCACAAAAAACGCTCAGTTCATATGACACCCATCTGAAAACTGTCCGCGCCGAGGTTGCTTAACCCACTAATCGTTTACCGATCAATGAACGCAACAAGTGCCTCATAAAATAAATTATGACCAAACTTTTGTGTCCAAAACAATGCTTAAAAGTATTATGCCTACGAGCAATGAGCATTTAGCTTGCCTTACATTCAGGGCTACCTCAAACGGATGTAGTTGCAACAATCAAAACAATACTCTATTTGACAGCATATACGATTAAAATTAGCACAGCAAAATTAAATCAGAGCACGGGACCATCTCATCATATTCTATAGCAAAATTGAGTCTTATGTTTAGTATCATAAAGGTGAAATTGACTTGTTTTGGTTTCATGTGTTTTCATATTCATGTTTCTAGTGTTATGACAGTCCATCACGCTTTCGTATTGAGTATTCGAACGGTTCCTTTACATTCCAACGGACTGTGGTCTTCAGACAAAGGTTAAGCATAATTTGTTTGGAATATCCTTAAAGTTAGGGCTGCTGTTCATAGTATTACAAGCTTAACTAGTTAAAAATCTAATAAGACAACTTCCGCACTAAGAATGTTTCTCGTGTCGCGGGGACTTTAAAAAAACATACAAACAACGGTCACAAAGCACAACCAGACCCGAAACAATTATTTGTGGAACGCACAAATAATTGCTTCGGGTGGGAATCGAACCCGATGGATCGGCATCGGATCGAAATCGATGTGGCGACCTAAACTATTGCACCACGGAGGCAGTCAAAAATGTCTCTATATCAAAATTTATTTGAAAATTGTTCTAATTAGATTCATTTGGGACAAATTTTGATACATAAGATAGTCGTTACGATTACTAAATCTGCTTCTAGTTTAGAAATGGAGAGAACCCTTAAGAAAAGAGCTAACAACAAACTTACGGCCGGTCTTACCAATCACCAAATGTTTTACAATTCGATGAATACAATATTAGTCAAAATCATTTACGTCATATAAGCTCAGCGACAATTTGTTTAAAATGTAGGAGTTCCATTCACTCGTTCAGATTAATTGAAATTCTGATTTTATAAAATTAGTGTCATGCCGTAACCCATTAGAAAAATCAACTCAATCAATCTTTTCGCACTATATTTTTCGACTCAAAAATACTCCAACGCAAAATATTTAAATCCCAATAAAAATGCGTAACAGGCAGCCCTAATAATTATAATAAATTTATGTTGTTGACATGTTTACACATAATTACAGGGTTGACCACATAATTCAGAGCGGCCATTAGCGACGGAATTAGGACCTGTACACTCATATTATTTATTACCGTGAGTTTTTTAGCGTTAACGGTAACATGCGAAAGTGTCGAGATAATGTAAAAATTGTGTTTTTGCTGTAATTTTTTTCGTATTGTTGGTGTCTATTTGTGGTTGGTCGTGTAGGACTTTTTAGTTTTACCTTGGTGTCTATGGTCGTGATGTGTGCTTTTTAATTACCTGAAACAAGCAAAGAATTTATTAGTCCAAATAACTGTTATAATTTGCAGTGGCAATCCAGTCATATTCAAAACATAATAAAATACTTAATAAAGACTCCTTTTTTTCTCAAAAACGATGTTACTAGCTACAGCATACGCAAGATAATCCTAAAAATGCCTATAAATATATCATTCTAGTTGTATAAAAACAGCGGAATATAGCTTTTGACGGGATTTGTACAAAAAAAGCACGTGGTAGAGTTAAATCTAGCTTAGTGTTCTGTCCGAAGTTTACTTAAAAAAAAACACAGTCAAGTCCTCTAATAATTTCCTAGTAAGTGTGAGAACATTCTTCGAACCGTCGCACACCTGTCGCAAATGTCACGGTGACAGTTCCACGGGTTCCGCCATCATAGAATTAGTTCCATGGTTCGTAATGACGGTGTCATTACGGTGCTGCTCTGGACATGATGGTGACTTTCTCTGCGTTACGAATGTTAAGATTGAGTGCTAAGTAAATTACTATAAGAGAGTGATTGCTCTTGATAATTTTGGTTTGCTTTTGTTTTTCTTTTCATTTTTATGATGTCAACAATTGATGATTTGAAACCCTCGCGACTTGTATACATAATTTCTCGATCTATGCAACTCGATTGAAACTTCGGGTTACAAATAAGGTATCCTTACCTTTAATTTTCAATCGCATATAAGACCCGTTGCATTATTATTATAATGCAACGGGTCTTATACGCGACCATTGTAATGTTGACATATTTGTCAACATTACAATTAGTCTGGTTTCCGTACAGTTACGGACAGTACATGTAAAGTCTTTAGGAAGTAATAAATGTCTTAAGTTTCGTCTCTCTCTCGTTATTGTTCAAGTACATGAAGTCGTTTCCTATTCTTTTAGATGGAACTTAAACTTAAGGTATCTTGAACACTTTGATGCGAGTCTTCCGACTGAAACCGACAAGGGATTTAAAAATTCTTAACGTTCACGAAACTTTTGTAATTCAAAACAGTAAGTAGAAGCGAGACATTATTCCCATGAAGCCTAAATAACCGTCAGACTTCAGAAAAATATTTTCTTCATGATAAACGTTTAGGTCTTGAAATTTCATCTAATCTAGACTTCTAAGAAAAATCCAAAGATACAGAACGTGTTTCTTGAACAAAGTTTTAACTTCTAACTATAAATTACCGCAAAAAAACGTAAGAAAAGACAAATGAGCTTGTTTAAAAGTCAGGACATTAAAACTTTAAAGAGAATTGCTTTTAGTTCAAAGTACTTGTCTAGCTTTCGTTCTATTGTGTGAGTAGCACTAAAAGACTATTTTACTGTTGCGGAAAATTTCTACAAGCGAAAATCACCTCTAATACTTTAGCAATAAGAACTACAGATGTGGTTAGAGGAAGTTTTTCAACGGTAATGTAAAGTTTGTTTTCTGTAAGTGGGTCTACACTAAAAATATATTTATGGTCTATGTGGGCACTAAACCCAAATGGCGTAAGATTGACAATATTTTTATGTCTACAGCTGATTACCAAGTATAATGGTTATTCTATTCTTTTATGATATTATTATAGTTGTAACGAATAAAATTCGGCAATAAAGCTCAAGAAATTTAATTATATCGGTTGGAAAGTTTAGGGACACCTATATTACATGTTACTATAACACAGCAAAACAGACACGTCAACGGACAAAAGAAAACTAAGTTTTTCACAAATCAGGGAAGCTCTTGTTGTTTGTCTTGTATCTTAGTTGACAATCGTTTGATAGCCATTGTTCTACTTATTTTTTCTTTTCTATAATGAGCGTAAATAATGTTAAGTCAATGCCGCAATGTACTGCATAGTGGCTATCAAATTGACAACACTAGTTGTC
Organism: Anticarsia gemmatalis; assembly: GCF_050436995.1. Taxonomy (NCBI): domain Eukaryota; kingdom Metazoa; phylum Arthropoda; class Insecta; order Lepidoptera; family Erebidae; genus Anticarsia; species Anticarsia gemmatalis. The sequence goes on along the minus strand of NC_134749.1, from coordinate 12,400,920 downwards.
AACTAACGTAAACTATAAATATGCAAAATGGCTGTAAATTAATTACATAAGTATTTGTTTTACGTGAGAATCAAAACTAGAGCCTTTTATTAGTAGCAACCTTAGCTACTACGTTACAGTCACTCTGAAAAAGGTTACTATTGGTAAATTTAGTAACATTCCGTTTTGTGAGAATTTGTTGTGCATGGTTGTCGAATCCTTGGTACAGGCATCTCCATTAAGTGCACAGTTATGTAAACGATGTTATTTGAGACTATTGGCAGACATGTTAAAGCATTCTCTATTGTGTTCCTAATGCCAATTTGTCTAGACTGCTGTTAATGAATGGTTCAATTTGAATGTACTATTCCTCATCGAATTCCTATTTAGTTCCCACAGAATATCAAGGCCGTATTGTTTTTACTTACCTTCACTCTTTTTAGTGCCTATGAAATAAGTATGAAACAGCCCTATTTACAACCAGTTGCGCATTTACGAACTTTTGATATAAGCCTATCGAACATTCATCGCTCAAATGTCAAACCTTGACAAGTATTTGACATTTTGATGTCTATAGTTCCTTTGATACACGCTAGAGGCGCTGTTGTTTTCATACGATTGGCGATATGTACTCGATGACAGAATAGCATATTATTCCTAACAAATTCACGAAAAAACAAACGATTACGATGATTTATTAGGGCTGTAAAATTTTTCAAATCCTATTTATTTTCCCGTTGAAATATGAAACATATTAGCGTAATGTGTTTGCTTAAACTGTCTGATTGGCTATCAGCGTACCCTTGAAACGAGCAATCCCGTCCTAATAATACAGAAAACCTGTACAAACATATTAAATTATGATTTGTTGCTGTTTTAGTGGGAAAAGTTTATTTTTCTGGATCATAAAACTGGTAACGTTTTGGCCAAAAGCTCGGTCGATGTTTGAGCAGTAAAATTGTAATGTAAATAGTGGTACGTGGACATTGGCAGGGCTTGTGCGTTACAGCGGAAATCGGGTCGACTTGACATCAAAATTAATCTGTTTCTACTATATAAAACATTATTTATACACTGTATTTATCACACTTATAAATAGAACTATGTCAGTAGATTTATGGTACAAGAAATAGTTTATGCCGAACATAAAATATGTACATTTTTACTTGTCAAAGTTGTGTCAGTGACCTGTAGAGGGGTCACGGAGTTCTCGCCTTATTTGGTCAGGATGGCTATGAGGTTGAAAGGAGACAAATCATTGTACGCCTATAGTGTACAAATTGTATGGTTATTTGTTATGAAAGATGAGGTTAATACTCACGTTTTATTACCGCTAAGAGCTTGGCCTACGTTCAACGGATTAGTGAAATTATTTTTCCAAGTTAGGTATAAAGATTAATGTGGTTCAGTGCACGGTCGTTGAGGATTTCGAAGATCGAATTTACGGTGAACAGTTCCTTTGACTGACATTAAAGGCTATGTTTAATAGATATTCCATATAGAAATCAACTAATCACAAATAAAAGGTAATTTTACCGTTTTAAAAGTTTCTATCTATACTTATATTATAAAGCTGAAGAGTTTGTTTGTTTGTTTGTTTGAACGCGCTAATCTCAGGAACTACTGGTCCGATTTGAACATTTATTTCAGTGTTAGATAGTCCATTTATCGTGGAAAGTTACAGGCTATATATCATCACGCTAAGTACCAGTAAAAAATGTTACAAAAACATTCTCTCTTGTGACGCTAGCGAAGTTGCGCGAGTCAGCTAGTATACAATATTTTACAGCGAAACTTTATGTTATTAGTTTTACTACAAAATATTGTGCAAATGTTTTAAATATTGTGTAAGTGCAAAGTCCAATTTACAACTACAAAACATGCGAAAAACGATCGAACCACGTAAATTGCTCCACGAAACCGTTAAACGACATATATATTGCTAATAGCCAGACCACCCGTATGTAACAACGTATCGCTTGTACTATGTACTTGATATAAGTGACCGTCACGTGAATTTTAATTCCTCTAATAAATACCGCCAAATCGCCGGCGCCTGCTCCATTGCTGCAGACTTGTGTGATAACCAGCTCTTGCTTTGTGTCGGGACAGCAATATCCTTGACATTAAACATGTAAAATGTATGCTTAGAATGTGACATTTTACAATAGCGTAAATCGTATGTCAGTAGCGCCATTCTCTACAATCGGAACCATCGAGTATCGAGAGTTGACATTTAAAATGTACTGCAAAAATCGTTTCTGCGACGCCCGCTAGAAAAAGTTTTGAAGATTTTCATACAACATTTTTTGATAACTGGTTGTCGATACTCGATAGTATTAGAGAATCGGGCTACCGTTTGAAAGCTACTATTCGCATTATTTGCATATGTACTTTACTTGATTCTTCGAACAGACTAATTTTCGTTGCGTTGTAAAGTCTTAGATAACAGACTTCATTCGGAATTTTACTAGTGCACTAGTCATGACACTAAAACTTTAAGCAAACTAATTTCACGCTTTTCAGTTTAACGTATCGATTTATTTTCTACAGTAGTGCTAAACCAAAAGGTACCATGAATAAACATTATAACAACAACAAGCAAATATTTTCCGTACATCCTACACCTCAAGACAGCTTCACAGACAGGTTTAGACAACAGCTGCATTGTGGCAGGTCCCCGGGGCGGTGAACATGATTGCACTAATGCGCACACGGCACATTACATCCCTAAGGTCAGCGACTAACGTCCGGTCAATCTTAGTACGATGTATACAAGTATAGTGTAGTGCAAGATTATTTGATTTCGATTTGCATGTGTTGTGAAAACACGACGTTTTTGTTTTCAATGTTTTTTTTTATATTATGAAACCCGTGATTCTTATGTTGAAAGAAAATTACTAGGCAAATACATTAATTGGGTTTATTGTCGTTATAAATAAAAGCAGTGTTCAAAGATTTTCTCTTGATATTCACAAAAAAAGGTTCTTTAGATTTTCGTACATGAGAAAATGACGAAAAATTTTACTAAATAAGTTTTTACTTCACAACGACAAAACAAACCTTAAAAATAGTTTATTTTCGACCGTATTTTTAGCACTGTTACTTAAGATAAAGCCTAAACAACTTTGACATTACAAACAACCTTGTTTCCTGTTTGCTCACGCAACTGAACTTAGCACTTAATTGACCAACTCTTGTCACAATCGTGTGATTTTATACACCTCATGTTAATGTACGATTGTTTTATACTAAGACAAACATCATTTGATTGTGTACCTACTAATGTGATGATGTAAGCATTATGGGTGACAGGTATTTCATGGTTTTAGTGATGACGTCATATTTGACGGATTGGATGATGTAATTTTTGACGTGTGACAGATATTTTCTCAAATGATGTCGTCATTGTGCGTGAATTTAATGTTACTGTTTATTTCCGATATAGGTAGTTATGTCACGTCTATAGCATTTATATAGTGTGACGATTACAGACCCAAAAAAAACCTGAACCTTCGTTGGCTGTTGAAAGACTTTGATGAAGTAAGTTTTGTTATTTAAAGATGAGTGTAAAGATCATAATAGATCATAATAAAAGAGAAAAACAGAAACTACGCGAAATGCGAGGTATTAGTAGGCTCAGTTTGATAGCGACTAAAAGGTAAAATCTGTATTAAAAACATTTATGCTATATTTTGCTAAATTGTCGACAATAATTAGTGGTATTTAGAACTCCACCGGCACATTAGTTTCTATAGCAACGAGACTGCAATAAATACAATCACCAATAACAATTTAATCAAGAACACGCCACAAATAGACCAACATCAATAAATTTTATAGGCATACCTCACGATCCGTCTAATTACCGGGACTCGGCTCAAACACATGGCCACCCCACACAAGCACTTGTGTATTTATTTCAATTAGTACGGAAATAGTTGCGTATGCGACCTTGAAGAGAATCATCTACAAATTGCTATATAGCGGCCACCTGGGAAGAACATTGAAGGAATGTATCGATTCAATCTAGTTTTTTTTCTTCTATGCTTCGCTTCCTGATGCTTCGATTTATTTATTTATGCGAAGCGCTGATGCATGCTGCGCTAGATGGATCAATGTCTGTCTGATTGACAACAGGATGAACTGGTTCTGAATTAGTTCTGCATAAAAATAAATATTATCCGTATTTTATATTTTAATTAGATTAGTAGATTTTGAAACAAATTTTGCTGTGAACGATATTAAGTGGTCTGGTTGGGATGTAGATTGACCTCTGACCACGACTAGCCCCTAATCTCGGTAACGATTATACTAGTTTTAAAAACAAGATTGTTTTTCTTACGCAAAAACATTTTGTTCTCATCAATAAATTAATTCACACGTTTGGACAACCGCTACTGGTTATACCAGTTATCGATATTAACACTAATCGATCTGAAGCAATTAATTACATATCGAGTCCGAATCGATAAGTTGTTTCGTCAACACTATTGTAATCCGAGAAAGTGGTTCACTAGACTAATGAAAAAAACTCATATCTTTTTAACGGCGAAGGGAAATTAGTACCTTATTTATGCGATGCATTCAATCAATCGTGAGATCTTATTAACGATTAAACATCGATTCTTAATCACGAATAAGTTAATCGAATAACCTGATTTGCTTTTATTCGAGTAGATTATATTCTGGGTTAATTTTATAAGGTTGTAAAATCGTGTTGATTTTGTTATGACGCGTCTGTTCTAAATATGAAATATGTCGTTTATCATTTTCTTATCACACTGTGAAAGTTATAAATGTCAGGTGGATGAATTATTCAATGTTTGTTAAGTACTCAGGTCAGAACATTAGTAATTAGAGTACACGTGCGGTTTATCGGAAAATTTGATTTCCTTTGACATAATTGGCATACTAGACGGCGACCATGTGTGTTGTCTTAGTCTAGTATATAGCCAGTTACATAGCTACAATTTAAAACATAAACAAAAATGTTTTTTTTTTTACAAAAAACTGAAATAGACAACCTTTACGACAGCCAGATATCACATAATACGATATGCCTTTCGTCCCGATCTTATTAATGGCTAATTAAAATTGATTACAAATGATTACTGAAGAGACTTCATAAAGTTTAATCATTCTCACGTATATTATGAAGCTGAAACGTTTAATTTTCGGTCATTAAAGGCTAGCCCGAAAGCTATTATCTGCGGTGCCACACGTAAATGAATGGACAGCGATAAGGTGAGTACTGATCATTATGTCAATTTATATTTATGCACGCATAAATTACACAGCAAAGGTCGCATTTCTGGGCCACATGACGTAATACACCGAAATAAAGCCGATTCTCGACAACCGAATCGATTGTTACGATACGATTTATTTACCTTATCGATAATCGATATAAAATCGACTTCATCAATGAATCGATGTGATCATTCTGCTCGAATCTAGGTCATCGGTTTCCTGTTAAAACTTTTAATAGAATGTCTTAAAAATCATTGTTTTCATTTGTGGTCGTAAATTAATTCGTACAGTTGGTATATTTGTTTGATGATCTCGATATTGTGTGAATTTTACGATGCACGCGAGAATCGGATAGGAATCGTAAAACTAATTAGCTGGTTTTGCCTGTGAATGGGGCCTCGTGTCATCCTAATATGATGCTCGATCACCACTAATCTGCGTTCAAGGATTACTGATAGACTGGCCGTTTTATTGCCATTCGTATACCTTATATTTTGCATTCCTGAATAATAATTTATTAGCGAATAATTTATACGTTGCCTGCATATTACTGTCTAAGAGATATTTAAAGTATTGTTAGGACTATTTTTGTCAATTTTGGCCTATGATTTGTGGTAGGTACACAAAAGGGTTTTTTGTACACCAACTGGCTTTTCGGGCTTGAGCATGTATAGTTAAAAAATCCAAAATTGCTTGTTGCTAATTAGGTTTCAGCTGAAATTTTGGGCAAAAGAGTCAGTCAAACAGTCGGCGACTTAGACGGTAAGTCAGTCAGCCAATGTAAAGGTTAACTTGCTAACATCACATTCTTTTATATTTTGGTTGGTATAAACACATAATATGCATACTACTACCAAGATAGATGTTTATTTAAAATTTACAAATAAATGTATCTATTTTCAATAATTTATTATCGATCGAAATCACGATATTGATTAACATCAAAATAGTAAAATTACATAATAATGAAAAAATATCATAAAATATAGTTTATGTTATTTTAATTCATATTAATATTGATAATCGACTCGTATATTACAAAGTTATTAAATAATTTTTTTTTAGGAAATGACCTCATGTTGTATTTCTATCATGGTCAGTGACTATGGCGTAATGGAAATGTTTTAATTGAAGCAAAGGAACTAGGGATCATAAACTATGAAAAATGTGGACAGTATCTCTAACCTTCGCATGCTTAACACAATATGTGAATGAACTAAAAGTAATTGCTTTAACATTTAGTAACCGAAAAACAACATACATAGTAGTAAATAATAAAATAATAATAACCCATTCATGTCCCACTGCTGGGCAAGGGTCTTCTCCCGTAATGAGGGAGGGGTTAGGTTTAAAACATAGCAGACTATGTTTTAAAACACGTATGTAATTGTATCTGAGATAGGCTCGGGGCCTATTTTTTGGCAACGATTGCATATGCATCATCAGTCTAGCCCTTCTTCCAACTTTGTTGAAGTCGGCTTCCAGTCTCCAGCTGAATACCAGTATTTTACATGGAGCGACTGCCCATCGGATCTATTCAACCTGAGTAATAGCAGGATACCCCTTGGTAGGACTGTCAGACGAAGCTTCTGACTACTGGTAAGGACTGTCAAAGATCTTAGAAAATTCCAGCCACAAGTTGCTCCCCACAATTTAACGTGCCTTCCAAAACACGGAGGAACTCGGTATGTATAACATCACCCATCCACAAAAAACTTCAGCCAGCGTAGCTTTACCTCAGAGTTTAATCCGGACGGCTACTGTTGCGATAGACATATTGCCAAAACCCAAACTAATATTATAAATGCGAAAGTAACTCTGTCTGTGTGTCTGTAACTCAATCACGCCTAAACTACTGAACCAATTTGCATAAAATTTGGTATGGAGATATTTTGATACCCAAGAAAGGACATAGGCTACTTTTCACCCCGGAAAAATGACGCATAATGGGAAAATTAAGGTGGCTGACGAAGTCGCAGGCAAAAGCTAGTATTAAAATATGTTACAACAAAAAAGGACTTCAAAGTTACTAGTGCTAATATGTCGATACTTTTAGTCTAAGAAGATTATAAGCAAACAGTTGCAGGACCACTTTCTTCAGATGTTGGCGCCGGATTAAGGTCTCTCGCCATACGGCATTACTATGTTCGATTCAAATCATACCATAAACGATATCAGATTAAGTTTGCCATTATTTATACAAACAAATACGCATAATATTTATGTCGCTAAGTTGAAATTAACAGGCGTGACTTTTAGAAGAAAAATAGCTTGTATTTTATGATTGATTTATTATTTTAGTAAATATTCAATTTTAAAATCAACCCAAAATTATGCATGTTCGCTAAAAGTTGAGCAGAATTCTTTGATAAAACCTCTCTCAATTTACAGCAGACTTATGAGGCTTTTAAAAATTTCCCATGACTCATTGTCACTATGTAAAAGCGTTGACTGATAACATTATCAGAAAAGTATTTCATCAATTACTGAACACCCACGCAAAAACGTCACGTCTGTATCTAACGAGACCACACGCACACAAAAATAAAATTATATCATCACAATTTCATACGATATTAAAGCAAAAAACACGCGATAATACGCTACTATCATAAAGTAGAAGCACAGAATTCGCCGAAAACATAATATAAATTACGAAAAAGAGTAAACTAAAAGAAAATTCTCACAAAAAGTGGATTAGCGGTTCTTGATGGATGTGTACAAAAACTGATAGTTTGCGGGTATCTTTTTGGTACGATAAATAAAGTCGGTGCGAAAATAAAATGTTTTGACTCGTGAAGGTCGAGCTCTGGCCCATATTTTCTTAATAAGATTTATTTTTAGGTTCCCTTGAATCATTGTTATGTTGGAATGTCTAAGATTAATACTGTTACGTATGTTTCGTTTCTCATTTTTGCTGTTACGTAACAAAATTCTTACTTTTTCCAATTGCTTGACGTAAAATATAATATTTTTTATTGTTATGACTAATTTAGCAAACCTATGAATAAATTAAATTAAACCTTTACCTTTACCGGATAAATTCCTAAGTTCAACTTATAATATATTACTACTATTACTACTATTACTATTTGTGTTTCTACTCATGCTGGATGAAACCTTCTATTTTCATTTGCAATTTTTATACTTGCTGAAAAATCTACGTCTTCTTTTATTTCTGTCTGAAATCTGTGTCACGGATTTTCCGATGAATAAACAATAATTGGGTCTAGATCATGCAACATCTCGTGATGGTTTGATAAGTCATATGTTATCAGACAAGATGGATGATTTGATTTGATTTGAAGACGTTTGTTTATTATTATCTGATAGTTACATTAAATCTTTTGTTTTGCCGTTAATCTGCTGTAACGGATAGGTATCTTTTTATAGATAATCTTTATTGTACAGTCATTATTAGTCGTAAATATTTTATTGGATTATAGTATTTTCATTAGTAAAGAAATTTTGCGGAAGTTCTTTTTTTATTTTTAAAGACATTGCTTTGACAATATTATTTCCCAAATATTGAACATGCGAGATGCTTTGGTATGAACCAAAAATTAATGTTAAAATCAAAACAAAACCATATTTTTATGGCATTACTGATAGTAAAAGCTTGTCAGTCCGGCAATACCGTAAATCAAATTTAGGTGATTCACCAAAAAATAAAGCCGAAATAATGTTTAGTGCAAAACACAACAAAAATATTAGAAAAATAACGCCTCAGTAAAATCCTGTACTTTAAACACCAAAAGCAATAAAAAATTTCTATAATTCAGCAAAAATATCAAAGTCGTCTACATAATATTTCGTAACATTTATTTACAGTTTCATTGAACATTGGCAGACGAAATAGGATCCGTTGCCTAAAATTAGATTAAAGGATTGCACAGTCCGAGGTAGTGTAAATTGATCTAACAGTGCATTACGAGTCGGCTTGTTGACTATCGAATTACATAAGTGCATTCTGTACTGGCTTTCGTACACACACAAAATCATATCTGCACTACACATAAATACATACTACGGGAGCAGTTGTGTGTGTTTTTGGTAAAGTATAAGCAAACTGAATTTTAAGTTGTTATTTTACTGATATGTTCCATGTCTGTGCGTGGGGATCGTAGATTCGATTTTAAGAAAACTATCTCATTTAATTAAATAATTTTAGTGAGCCAGTAGCAGCAATGTCGAGTCTGGTTGTACTTTGGACTTTTAGTAGTTAGTGTATTTGAAAAAATCCTTACTATAATGTATCGTAAACATAATTCATTCCAAACCTTCGGATACCAATAAAATAAATCAGTGCAACTGATCCCCTTCTATCTTATACTAGCTGATCCGCTTAATTTGGCTTGCGTCACATAAGAGAGTCATAATTTTCCCCGTTTTTGTAACATTTTTTACTGGTACTCTGCTCCTATTGGTCGTAGCGTGATGATATATAGCCTATAGCCTTGCTCGATAAATGGGCTATCTAACACTGAAATAATTTTTCAAATTGGGCCTGTCATTCCTAAGATTAGCGCGTTCAAACAACCAAACATTCAAACAAACAAACAAACTTTTCAGTTTTGTAATATTAGTATAGATTTAACAATACAGTCGTATCAGACTACATATAAATTATTGTAAGTTTAAAAGCTCAAAAAACAGTACGTGTTCTCATAAACATTTCTTAGCAGCAATTGCGTGGTAGTTAAAACACAAACAGTAAAACAATTTTTATTTAACCTAGGTATGTGAGGTTAGTTTACGCATTCCTATAATAATGTTGAATGAGTTCTGTGTGGGCTAATCGCTGTTTGTTCAACAGGTATGCGATAAAATGGCTCAGATTACGGAATTAGATTTGATTATGTTTTGAAGTCTTGATGCAGAAGAAAGTTTAAGAAATTGGCATTGTTTTTCATATTATTTGACCCGTGCAATTTCGCTTGCGTCACATAAGAGAATCATAATTTTCCCCGTTTTTGTAACATTTTTCACTGGTACTCTGCTCCTATTGGTCGTAGCGTGATGATATATATAGCCTACAGCCTTCCTTGATAAATGAGCTATCTAACACTGAAAGAATTTTTCCAATCGGACCAGTAGTTACCGAAATTAGCGCGTTCAAACAAACAAACAAACTCTTCAGCTTTATAATATTAGTATAGATTTACATTAGATTTATTTAGATTAGTATAGATAACAGTTCGATTTAAAGGAATAACAGACACAAATTTCAACAAGACCTGGAAAAGGGAATAGAACCCGCGATTCATAGACGCAATGCTAACGGTGTGCTGACCGTATTAGGCACTTTGCTCCAAATGTCGTCTATCTGTATTTAACACTGAATGTTGAATAACATTCCAATTTCTGCAAGTAAAGTACTACAAAATTTACGACACGCATAATATCACTCCTGTTATACAGGCATTTACAATGTTAGTCTCATTTAACTATGACACAATCTCCGCACTTACTATGTACAGTAAATTAATATAAATTAGAAAAAGAAACTAGTAGCGCATTATTTGACCCGGGAATTGAACATGGGACCGCGTCGTCAGCAGTCAGTTTAGTAGTAAGATCGCACCACACAGGTGATCTTACTACTTAACTGACTGCGTACAAAAAGGTGTTGAAACAGTCTTTAAAGCAGCTCCGCAATCACCGATAATATGATTATCCTACATGAGCAGTTTTATAACCAGTAGGTAATGTTGGCTGAATAAATTAACATTCTTGCAACACCACGCATTTTAAACAGTATTGTCCGACAACTTAGTACAGAGCCATTGACGATTGATCAATATTGTAATAATAATGAATATTTATGTTTTTTTATTAACCTGTTTTATCTTCGCGTCCATTCGGTCACGACTTTTGCTCACCTATCCGGATGCATCCTAATGATGTGTCCTGCCTAAGCCCACTTTAGCCTTGCAGCCTTAGAGCCCAGATCAGCAACTCCCGTTTTTGAGAAATTCGTTATTAAGAATTCGGCCTGCTAGTTTAATACCTAAAATCCTGCTCTCTATGGTTTGGCAGACCTTGAGCTTGGATTTTTGAACAGATAATACTGATGTGTACTTCCAAAATTAAGTAGATATATCAGACAAGCTACCACCAGCTGCATAAGCCTTCAAGGCACTGATGTTCTAACTCCTAGATTTTCTAAATTTCTGTCAGCTGCATACCTTGCGTGCACGGCTTTTTACTAAGTTGTCAGGCTATATAATTATAGTAGTGGAAAATCTCACTGTTTGCGTAAACTGTCCATGTTCACACGTAAAGCGGTTGTAGTTAGTTTTCTTAGAATTAACATTGATATTCCTAACGTCGGTTAAATATAGTTAAGTTCTAACTGCGAAGGGCGGGTGCCGAATTTTAATTTTTACTTTGGCAATAATTTTGACGTTTATGATTTGAATAAAGAATTGATTGCGTGATTTTAGATTTAAATTTGATTTTGTATGTTTCAGATTCCGTGAGAAAAAATTGGTGAGTATTTCTTTTCTAAGACACGTAATTTTAGGAATTATAGCGTAACCTGCGACCTGCCGCGGATTCGTGCGGCTTAAAAAGTTACTTTTACACAAAACCCTTAACATTTAACAATGTAGATACTTAAACCTTCCTCGGGAATAGCTCTATGAATTAGTAAATCACAAGAAAAATCTGTTTAATAGATTCTGAGTTTATCATAAACATATTACAGCGATAATTGCTCTCGCACATCTACTACAAAAAGAGTTTCACGTTTATGTACTTAAACTGTAGAAAGGGCTACTGAACTCCATGTTGGTAACAAATTATAACAACTTCATATCGAAATCTGATATAACCAATGTTATCTCCATCAATCAGTCTCACTTCCATTTCCATATTGCATAGAAGTTACGATGTTTCCAAACCTATAAACAGCAAGCCTTGTTTTAGAAAACGTTGAAGTTTATGTTTACAAAGTCATGATTGTTCGTGTATTAATAGTATCGGGTGGTTGCGATTGGCAACGCTTGCATTTTCGTCAAACACTCGAGCAGGTGATTCACTGTTGCTTTTCCGTACTATATTTAGTTGAAAACATCACTTAGACTGCATACATTGCAGTAGTATGCTAAATGCACTCAAGGTAACTTTGGCAACTTTGTTAACAATAGGCCTTAATTTGAAACTAGGTGAGTGATCTTTTTGGTTTAGGTATTGTAGAAAACTGCCTTTGCGGTTTATATGTTCGTCTGCGGTAACATCACATGGTTTTGGGTCAATTCTCGCTTTCTGCCACATATTTTCGGCGTATATTCATTATACTCGTATATAAGACGTGATTTATTCCAACCGATCTAAAACCGAAAATCAATCCGTCTGTCTGCCTGTCTGTATGCCTATGGTACTTTCACAGCTAAACCGTTTGATTGATTTGGATGAAATTCAGCATGAAGATAGTTGGAGTCCTGGGTTAGGCGAGACAATTATGTGTATATTGAATCTAGCTTCCTTTAATATGACTTAAAACTCTAACAACCCATTTCAGATTAGTAACTACGTGTCAGTTAACACAATTAGGCGATTTCAACGAAACTATCAATCGGATAAGTAGTCCAATAGTTTAATGTGTGGTGAAACAGGATATTAATGTACTACCAAAACGTGACTGTATTTAACACACTTTTGATTAACTATAAAACTGCGGCGCCATAGTACATACACTACATAAAAAGCAAATTAAACATAATAGCAGTCTAAATTAATTTTGAATAAAGAACTTACTATACTTTTTTTGTGAATCATTGCCAGTGAAAAAAAGAAACGGTAGCAATAAAGATATGAGTCACAAAACCTTTTTTGTTGATTTATTTTTTACACAAATAAAGATTTCGTTGTTAGCTAATCATAACATTGATATAATATTGAGTCAAGGCCGTGAGTGTTGCTACCCACTTAAAACATTTTCACCTACAAAGTTGCAATAATATTAAACATCGTTTTAAATAGTTCGTGAGGATTACGTAATCGATATTGCGGGAAAAATATTGACGTTGGCAACATAGCGGATATTGATATTTAATTTTGGAAATCTATTAACGAATTTGAATAAACATTTCGATTGTGAGAATGGATAATGTTATATTTATTTAAATTGAACAGTTAACTCTTTTATATTATGACATCAGGCAGACGCATACTGCATTCCAAATATATAGTTTATATTAACGATATTTTTATTCAAGATCTATATTTTCTAATTAAAATGGGTTGATAATTTAATAAAATAATTTCCATGATATGAATGACAGGGGACGTCGTGTAGTTTTTCTGCAAGATACGATTATTTTTAGGTTTTACAAAAACCTAAGTGCTTAATAAACTAAAGATCAGTTGTTTAAAGAAATAAAGTCATGCAACACTACTCGTTCATACGAAACTTATCGAAAACTCATATAAAATCACCGAATCTTTGAACTCGTCACCTACTGTTGCTGAATCAATTCTGAAAGAAAATGTTAATATCTGTAATGCAAATTTTAGGTTTGACTATGTCTCGCATGTAGACATTATAAAAGCTTTTAATACTATAAATGTGAAAAATACTGTAGACATTTGGGGTAATTCAGTAGTTATTACAAAAACTATTATTGACTTAGTTGCACCCCAATTAGCTGTAATATTTAACGAATGTGTAAGTGGTGGTGTGTTTCCTGATCGAATGAAAGATAGTAAAGTAATACCACTCTTCAAATCAGGCAGTACATCTGACCCCACTAACTTTAGACCTATTTCTGTACTGCCAACATTCAGTAAAATGTTTGAAAAATTAATATTAGATCAGTTACTTAGTTTTTTTAGTAAAAATAAATTACTACATAGCAAACAATTTGGTTTTACAAGGGGTCGCTCCACTATCGATGCTGGTGTTGAGCTTGTAAACCATATTTTTGATGCCTGGGAGGACTCACACGATGCTCTTGGCATCTTCTGTGATTTATCCAAGGCGTTTGACTGCGTCCCGCATGAAACATTAATCAGGAAGCTACATCACTACGGTGTACAAAATGCGGCTCTGAATCTTCTTATCTCCTATTTGAATAATAGGATTCAGAAAGTCGACGTAAACGGTGTACGATCTGCTGGGTCGGTGGTTAAAATGGGTGTGCCACAAGGTTCAATACTTGGCCCTTTTTTATTTTTAATCTACATTAATGACCTACCTCATCTTGTTAAAAATAGTCACGAGATAGTATTATTCGCTGATGATACATCACTTTTATTTAAACTTAAACGACATCAAACTAATCTTGACGATGTGAATAATGCTATCTCTAAAGTGGTACATTGGTTTGATGTTAACAATCTGCTATTAAACGAGCAAAAAACTAAATGCATAAAATTTGTAACACCTAATGTCAAACCAGTGAAAACTTTGATAAAGATTAAGGAAGATGAGCTGGACCTTGTGGACACAGCCAAATTTCTAGGCATTACAATAGATTCGAAGTTACAGTGGGGTCCACATATATCACAATTGTCGAATAGACTTAGTTCTGCAGCCTTTGCGGTCAGAAAAATTCGCCAACTCACTGACATTGAAACAGCTAGGTTAGTATACTTCAGTTACTTCCATAGTGTCATGTCTTATGGAATTTTGCTCTGGGGTAATGCTGCCGACATCCAAACCATCTTTGTGCTGCAGAAGAGGGCTATTCGTGCAATTTATAACTTAGGCAGTAGACATTCACTAAGGGAAAAATTTAAGGAGATAAATATATTGACGGTGGCAGGTCAATATATATATGAAAACCTAATTTATGTACACAAAAATATAACACATTTCAAGAAAAAGAGCGATATACATAGCATTAATACACGAAACAAAAATAAACTTGTTATTCCAGCCAGTAGGCTCCAAAAAATAAACAAATCCTTCAGAGGTCAATGTGTGCGATTCTGCAATAAAATCCCTAGTGAAATCAAAAATTTAAGCTTCAATAAATTTAAATTAGTTATTAAACGCAACTTATGTTTAAAAGGCTATTATACTGTTAAAGATTATTTGGACGATAATAAAGCTTGGGACTGTGCTGCTTCTACAAAGTCTGTTTCAAATAATGTACTAATGTTTTAGTGTACAATGTTTTACTGTGTCCTACCAATAAGTTTCCTTTTGAAGATTATTACAATTTTTATTAGCTTAAATTTTAAATTAGATTTATTTACAGCTTTTTTTTGAGTGTACACAGTAAATCATCAAATCATCTTGTATCAAGCAAATTGACATTTTAAAAGAGCAAGCCGTGAGTTTTTTTGCCGTTTCTTCTCACGAGCAACCAGCTTTTCCGAAACGGACAAAAGAAATACAAATACGTGACTATTTCAAATACTTTGTAAAAAGTTTACAAAATAAAGGATATTTTGAATTTGAATTTGAATTTGAAAAGAAAACTCTTAACTTACAAGAAATGAAACAGCAATGTTTTTCGTCTCGCTCTTACCTGCAACAAAAAATAAGTACTAATAAAATATATGTGTCATCGTCACATTACATCTTCAAGTGAAAGTGAAAACATACGAGTTTATTTTTCTATTCGTAACGCGTTTTCACAAGATCATCTCTAGAAAATGTTGCCAGCCTTTTTTTTACACATTCTATTATGTTGGTAATGTTTTTGTTTAATCGTTGATAGTTAGAAAGCCGGTGTTTCCTACTGGTTTGATTTATGTAGGAAGTAAAAAAATATCTGTGTATCATATTTCAGTTTGACTAGTAGGTTCTATTTTTGCCTGGCTTTTTGGTCTGTGGTAGATTATACTAATGATTATGATTGCTAATGACGAAGTGTCGGTTTTATTTTCCGGTCGGGAAAAATTGATACTGGGCTTTTCTTTTTTTGACGAATTATTTAATGACTACTAACTATTACTTCTTTAATGGTAGTCCGATGCATGACCGATATAGAGTAAAGGCTCGCTTTTTAGGTATTTAATCTAGCAGATAAATAAATAGTTCCAAAAAATTGTGGAATTGTTTTTAAACATAATACGTACTTTACAAATCCTAATTTGCTAAAATGTTAACGATTTAATAAGATTCAGCGCTAAGATTTAATTAAAAAAAAATCAAAACACTCGTTATCAATTCATCCTACTTACGTTATCATTGCATTAGGAAATGCACGACACCCCACTGATAAGTGATGTAGTGATAACAGTAATGTATTTTGGACAGTGATAACGAATGATAAATGCATTCCTTGAATGCACTTCAGCATGATGTATTCAGGTCAGCTCGAGACATTGGACTGATAAACGTATCCTTCAGAAAGAAGGTACAGTGTTATGACGTAACATGAAAAAACTATTCAAAGCTTAAATCACTAAACACAGGATGGGGACTTTGTCTGCCATTATAATATTTTTACCCCCGGTTTCTGAGCACACTTAGCGGTAGTTTATTTATTTGAAAGCGTTTCTTTTATATGACTTTTTACGCTATTGAGTAGATAAACTACCGCTAAATGTACCTCAGAAACCGGGGGTAAGAATATTATAATGGCAGACAAAGTCCCCATCCTGCGTTTGACGAGCGTGATTGATTCAAGGCCTCAACCCTCTCTCGTTCGGGAAGACACCTTTGCTGAGCAATAGAGATTCATATCATAATTATACATTCAATGTTTCGTATGAAAATATCCACGAACCGACGATATCACCGCGACATATGAATGATATGGTTACCACCTGAACGACTGAACTATAGACGACAACGATTGAAATGTTTACCAATTTCAAATCTTTAATTGTTTTAAAATTCTGCATATAATTTTGTAGAAAGAGAGGAAGCATTAGTAAACTATGTTTGAACCAAATTCCAAAAAAAGACTTTTTCCTTATCCACTATCTACAATCCAAACTGCAGTTTACCTTATCCATCACAACAGTTCCTTTACGTAATCACACTTGCGTTGGCAGACGCATTTCATAGTCGCGTTGGTGTTAGACATAACAAACAAAAAATACCGCTTTTACAAAAAACTAGAGAAATGTTGAAGTATCACGTAAAGCCGCGTACAGACTAAGCGAGCAGCCTCGCGAGGCAATATCTCGGTCTCTTTTCTTTAAAATCGAAACGAGCGAGACCGAGATATTGCCTCGCGAGGCTGCTCGCTTAGTCTGGACGCGGCATTATACTATTGCTACGTGGGCTTACTTCAATCTGATCTCAAAGAAGCAAATTTCCTATTAAATGTGCCCTTTATTCCCAAGATGCGTATCTTAGACAAATAGCGTCGCTATATGACACATACGTATAGTTGTACAGTCAAGAGCAAACATAAGTTTAAACTGTTATACGGAGTGAAATTGTATAGCAATTGTTATTTGCTGCCATTGCCTTACTATTTAATTATCTTATGACAACTTACTGTGTTGTCAAAGTTTATTATAAGTTGTATTAAGACCAAAATATTATCCACGTATAAGATTATAAATACGAAAACCTGTCCATCTGTCTCCTATCTTTACAAAGCTAAACCACCTACCACATTTTGATTAAAATCAGCATGGAAATGTTTGAAGAACTCAGAAACGAACTCCTAAAGTGATTGGAATGAGAAATGAAGTTCAGAACGACGCGCATTCGTTCAAAGTTTTATCTCCGTCAGCTTGTTGTGAATATATTTTATATTTTAGCTAGTGACTGTATCATCGGCGTTGACAAAGCGCTGCGCCCACGCAACGCTTCAGCACCGCACGATCTGTACACCCACGCTTACCTAGTTACAAAATTATATATACGACACTTAGTTTTCCCTCGCTTGCACATTTCCTGTGTTAAAAATGCTAAATGTATTGCTAAGTCTTTGTTAAAAGTAAATAAACTCTAGTTATTACATGTTACATAAAAGGGTTATAGAAAAAGATCACTGTACTCTGTTAAGCGTTAAAGTATGAATAAACTGGTGTTTGAGACATCCACATTGGTTTTTGGAATCTAATATTATTTGAAAATCAGTCAAAGAATAATCAAATCAAACCACTTTTAAATAGATTACGATTTTTGATGATGATTCCTGTTTATCAATTTTGCAAATATTCAGCCTTATATATTCTGAAGGCATTTACCATATAACAAATAAGGATGTAGCCAAGGAAACGAGTGATAAACTTATATCTAAAACCAAACATCAGATACCAAATCTATAAATATAAATAGCAACAATCACTTTTAAATCAGACAGAAATGTTTGCACTTAAAACAGTATCAAAACAATATCTATAGATTTTATCACATGATTTGATAAGACTTTAATATTATTAGAACGACTACATGAGTATTTGCGAAAATCGTTTGAAATTCACCGAAACATTATTATGTATTTGATTACCATCGTCTTATCAGTTTTTAAATGTCAATTGGGCCATAAGCAAATGCAGCAATGCATGCATATTCATCTTCAAGAATTAATAAAAAAATCAATTCCTGGATTCTTAAAGTTCCTTTTGTATATTTAACTTAGTTCAGATCCCAATTCATTTTATCAGATTTAAAAAGATGACAAAATCTTTGCATCATATAACACAGAAACAAAAGTATATACATCTCTCATTAACTCTTTAATTCGGCAGTAGACATAAGTGTATGATCAAGAGATTTTAAGGCAAATTACGAGCCTTAAAATTTTTGTTTTGTACCTAGTATCTCCAGTCCGTTTAACGGTGAGCTTTCAAAATACCGATAGAAATCAAATAACGACAGAATACGGAACGGAATAAATTTCATTATCTAGCAAAGACTTCCAAGCTTCGTATTCAATATTAAAGCAAGCGCAACCACAGACATCAACTAGTGTCATAAAGTAAACCAGTACTGGTGAAAGGCTGGTTATATAGGACGATGTCAGATGCGGTGATAGCCAGGCTTCGCTGCAAGAAAGCCTTTGTTTCCCATCGAGAGTTATGAGGTGCAAGCTTTAGTACCGTATCTCTGAGATATGGGGTCAATCATATTATTTATGATAAGTCACTTGAGTCACTTCTTTAAAGGTAAAATGTGCAGAAAGTAAACACACGCAAATTTAACTGGTAACAACCCATTATTATCCTTTAAATGGGTAGATTTTAGAATGAGAGAGGGGTTAAGTCTGGAGCCCTTCCAAAATTGTACTACATATTTTTATGAAGCCAATGTAGTGAACTTTATTCTCACTGCACTGGATACTCACATACGGATAGCGCGATAGTTTTACTCATGGGCGAGTTAAAATATACATAGATTTTAACGGATTGTACAGCGTAATTCACAGTTTCAAAACCATTGTGACGGCAGAATCGAAAGAACTGCCGTAAAATAGAATCTGACACAGTAATTCACAAAAATTCCTTCAAAGGGGTGATTTCCTATTATTATCAAGTATCGACAACTGACTAGCTAAGAATTAATTTTGTATGAAAGTCTGACCAGCTCCCTTATCGGGTGACACCCGGTAACAAACCATAGTATTTTGAGCACCTGTTACTAAGTAATAAAAATAATATCGCATTTAAAGTATTTTCTCTTGTCTTATCAGTTTCAAGTAGTTGCATTGCAAGAACATTGATAAATATTATCAAAGTCAGTTTTCTTAGAATTTCTATTTATCGTATTTGCTAAGGTCGTGATAAAATAATAAACAATTGCAAATTCTAGGAAAGAGTGTAATCCTTGAGAAGATAAGTTTCTGTTGGGAATTGACAGATTTAAATATTTTTATTATTTCACATATCAGTTCAAAGAATTGTGTACTTGGTATACTTTTTATTGCATCGTTTGAAGACTTTATGAAGGTCGTCTCATTTCGCAGTGACCTTCCTCTTTTCTTGGTTTTGTAAGTGCTTTAGATTCATATGAAACATAGGTGTTTAGACATCTAGAACTGATCTTATATACGAATAGAACACATCTGCCGTGGTCACAAGCAAGGAGGTCTGAAGATAGAGCAGATTGTTGCTGTACACTGCAATATAATATGTCAGTCTACAAAAAGAACTTCTTCCTTTCTAGTATCTTTAAGTTACTTTTTTAATGTTACATGTTATAACACAAAGTCTTCTCATTGCGTCTGTCTGTTCGCATTAATCTCGAAATCTGCTGAAGGGAATTTTATGCGCTTATTACCTACATATAGAGCGAGGATTTCAAATTAGTGAATATTTTATTTCGTTCATATCTAGTACACGTTTCATCTTAATTGTTAGTTTAAAGTCATACAGTTTTATGTATTTCAAACGATGCTCAATAGCGTATAACGACTTGTGACAGTTTATGACATTTCAAATGGACTTGCAGTGCATTTCAGTTAAAACCACATTTAGCTGGTATCGTATAAAATTGATCTAGTTATGGCACTGTTAGTACAAAATAACTGTACCTCGATTCTCTACCACTATCGACTACCGACAACCGGCTAGCTATCGAATTTTGTTTGTGTTGTGTTCATGTTGTTGCCAAAATGTTTCCTACGACACCCGTCAGAGGCGCTGATCAGATTTTCATACAAAATTTCTCGATGACAGTTCGGTTGTCGGTAGTCGATAGTAGTAGAGAATCGAGGCACTGGAGTTCTTTCAGTTATATTTTATTTATTTGAGAGATGTGAGATTATATGTAGACATGGCTAAATTGACAGATGAGAACTGTGAATAATTAATAAAAAAACTATGGTATTTTTAACTTGAGGAAAATTGAATTGATCAGTTACAGTAAAAAAAAAATATTTTTGAATCAGAACCTCAGACATGAAATAAATCGCGTGTGGAGCCGCTAGAATTAGCTAGTTTCAAATAAACTACACATAATTATAGATTGTTCAAAGCTTTGAAGATAAACATAAATTATGCAGTAAATAGTTTTGTTCATACGCTTAGTTGAACTTCAATACACATCCGTTTTTTTAATAATTTGTTTGTATGTTGTTATATTGTGTTGTAATGTATGTAACATATTTATGAATGGGATTGAAATGTAGGACAATGTATCTAATATCCTATGGAATTATGGAATTCTAACTGTGCATGTATTTATTCGTATGCCATAAAAAGTACGTGTTAGTTCATGGGACTTTTAATATTTAAATGATTGTTGCCCGACTCAACAAAACTTAAACTGCAAAACTGTCTAATGTATAGTAGCCAACATTTGACGTAGGTACTTTCCGAGACACGGATTAACTTCGTATGCATAGTATGGTCACCCGTCCATTGACTAACCTCGGAAAGCGTAGCTTAACCTGAGAGAGCGATGCAGTTGTTGTTACTTAAGCCACGAGCTCGTCTTAGTATGTAATGATAGTTTAAATATTTAGGGCAAAAGAAGGTCAAACATCCGACAGTAAGTCTTAATTAACAAATTCCCAATAGCATTTGAAGTTTATATTTACTCGTAGCGCCTCATCAAACAAACTAACGAGACTTGTCAACGTCAGAGAAAAAATAAACCGTGTGCTCTATGCTCTCCTGTCAACAATGACAGCTGTTGACGTGAACGAATGATAGATGGAATGAATGAAACGTTCGGATTTCGATGAGATTGTGGAGTTACGATGTATTGTTGTGGGTTTTTGTTACTTTTTAAGATGCACTGGTGTGAAGTAAGCAGCGTTAGATTGGTGTCCGTTTAGAAGTAATTTTAACATCCAAGCATTTCGTGTTTGATACTAAAAAGAACGTAACTTATTGTAAATTAAAAAGTTATAATTTGCAGAAGTAATTGCCAATTTGCAATTTTATATAAAAAAACATTTTTTATCGGTATTTATCGTAGTCACCCCTGAGCAATTTTATTGGCTCAGGTCAACGGCTTAACCGACAGTCAAGATCTACTGTTGTATGAAATTTCAATGCATTTCGTATGAACATATTCCAGGTAGGTAAGTTATCAAATACGCACACTACACGCAGTAAACATTACACAGAGTTATTTATAGGGCGACTGCCCGTAGCGTTACTTTGATAAGCTAATCGATTTTTCGCACGCACATTCCTTTCTTTACATTTAATGTAATTACGTAATGTATTTAAATCTCGCCACGATTTTTAACATGCCTTTTATTATTTATATTTATTACTGGAATGTACTTGACTAGCTCAATATTCTTGCGGAATTAAATGTCAATCAAAGTTTTGTCAATACAAATTGAACCACTTTAAAAGGTTATTTATTTTTGGACGATTTTTGAGCACGTGAAAATGATTCCTTTTTTCACGAGCAAATCTAAAAACTAGCTTATATCTCATATCCAAAAATATCAAAAAATAAACACAGTTATGATTCCGTAATTTTGATGTAATTTGCCTGATGTCTATATGACCTTTACAGTCTAGTTTATTTTTAAACTGTCTCAGATAATATGTATATTTATCAAGTACATAAGTCACGTTTAATTCTGGTTTAGAATTCACAGAATTGCATTTAAAAGGCTAAACTGGTATGCAAAATTCGTATCAGGAATTGTTTTAATAGCTCACTGTAATCAGGACATCTAACATGACCTAGACTTGAAACTATTATACTTTATCCCTCTTATTTATAAACGCACTATAAACCTATTTTAGTTAAACAACTACTATAATATGTTTTCTCTTTTTCATTTCGCTGAGGAGTGAAAGAAACAAAACACTTTATAACCCTTTCATAACTTCATATATTTTTATGAATAAGACGTGTATATAATATGTCTTTATGTCTTTAGTATATAAAGACATAAAATTTAAAATATATGTTAGAATGTTTAGTTTTGTAGTAGCCTTTTATGTGCAATTCTGTGAATTGTCCATAAAAGGTTAAACTGGTATGCAAAATTCCTGTCAGGTATTGTTTTAATAGCCCACTGTAATCAGGACATCTAACATGACCTAGACTTGAACTATTCGTTCTATTCTAAACTTTATGACTTTAGAATAAGGTGTGTTTTTCTTTTGCTTGGGGTTTTGTAGTCTACGGATTTCTAGGTCCAGAGTGGAATTTGATTCAAGGAATGATACTGTAAAGTCTACGTGGCGTTGTTTCGTCTATTGTGAGTTGACTTATTTCTGTTAGTGGCTGCATTTCATGATGTTTTTGGAATATAAGTTAGAATGGGAAATTCGTACTTTTGAATTATTTGTACTACAGGGTATGCTTCAAATATATGTAAATACAATTGATTGACATGGAGTCCAACCAAAGAGACTCACGACTTTTATTATAGAGAAGAGAAATATTGATAAAGTAGTAGATTTAGCTGCCACGCTATCACAGCTAAAGGGCTGAACCTATTTGGATGAATCTAATTAGTGCCTGTAGCTCTGCATGTGTGTCATTTTATAATTTTTTATGGACTCGGTTATTTAGTAATAATTTGCTAGTAACGAGTCGTTTAATAAAAAGGCTCTACTTGCCGCTAAGTACGTACTAATTACTAAGCTAGTTTCACATTAAATTTAATTTAACAAAACATCTCAACTACCTACAATCTTGAACAAAATTGTACTCATTCAAACTACAAAGGCTTCAATATATTGCGTACCTCATCTTCTAAATCTAAGACCATATCAAGATCCTGTGGTCTAGGGCACAAAAGCCATGATAGACGGACAGATGAATTGATAAGATAACGGTAATGAGCAAAACAAGGTACTCTAAGGCTGTATTTCCATCAAAGATGTGCGAGTTTGAGCGAGGTAAAGCTCCACTAGTATTCTTGCAATAATCACTATGCACTAAAGTTATCCTATCTTATGATTTTTGAATGACTATAAAAAGATATAAACATTTATTTCTGTTTAATAATATCTAAGAAGATACTCTTAATTTGTCTACTAATGTCACTTTACTATATTTATTATTATTTATTTTATGAACTGAATATCCTAGTGTTAATTAGTTATTGGTTACAGCTTGTTACACCATCATTAATTTGTGTAATACAAAAATTGGAACAAACGAATAAGTAGGTTATTTCAGATAAGAGGGTAAGAGTTACTTGTCAGCTCTCCTCATTGGCTCGAACTCTCCAACTGGTACTAAATTCAATTACTGTACATTTGATAATCATACGTGTCAGTATTATACCCAAATGTATGATTTGTTTTCTATTAGTGGGAGGTTCCTTCCCGCACTGCCTCATTTCTCGCTCATCTTTGATAGAAGAACAGCCTTACACACCCACGCTAACTTCATTCACCGTGTAGTAAATAAGCTCATAAGTTTTAATAGATATCATTGTACGTCCAAATATGGATGAAACGTTTTAGATTAAGTCTTGTTTATTGAAGTGGTTTATCTTGTTTTACTTTGAAACTATCAAAATTTTGTTTGTCATCGTATATGTTATGATAGAAATAATTTAAAAGGAAGTATTTAATAGTATAAATGATAAAACAAACAGAGTTCGCGTAGTAGAAATTGCTATATGTGATAAGTTTTCAACTTACAGGCTAAAATAGATTTTAGTTAAACTATTCATTTATACTCATACTTTAAAATAATATACATTTTGATACAATTTTGCAAGCAGAATAATTTTATCAACTACAAAAAAAAAACATGTTGATATCAATAAGTTTTTGCATCAAAATAATATTGGTTGATTTATTTTTTTAACCTTACCTTTATGGCTGTCAAAGTTTAACTACTAAATCAATGTTTGTGTTATTATGCAATTTAAAACTGACACATATCACACATATACCTATCAAGACACAAATAATATAATAAATGCCATCAAAAACATTCTGTAAAAACCTCAAGTCTCGCCGTAAAAAGTTGTGAGATCTGTATAATACCAAGTCGATTAATCTATTTAGTCTCTACTTAAAGGACCTTCTGTCTTAAGTTATTACGTATGTTATTATCATGCCAATTAAAAAAAAATACCTTTAAAACAAATAGACCGACCTGGCCATCGCATGATTTGATTATTAGTATGTATCACACTACACCACAGCACGACGAGAAGTTAATGCTCCTGAAATGATAATGGCGAATTTGTGTTTTCTTGCGATGACCAAGTCGATCTACTTGTTTTAAAGGTATTTTTTTTTAAATTGGCATGATAATAACATACGTAATAACTTAAAACAGAAGGTCCTTTAAGTAGAGACTAAATAGATTAATCGACTTGGTATTATACAGATCTCACAACTTTTTACGGCGAGACTTGAGGTTTTTACAGAATGTTTTTGATGGCATCTCACTTCTTTTTGTAGAGCGAACATAAGTCCAATTTGTATGGAAAGACGTTATTTTTACATAATTCAACATATTTTCCTATGGGAATGTTGTTCAGTTTCATGGGCTAAACACCCTTACCCACCCTATACCCCTCCCGTTATGCCTCATATAGTATGTACCTATTTACACCTATTTATTTTATTTTCTACGGTAATAATAATTCATTAACTGCAAATGTAACCTTGTAATCTTATACATTTATATGGGATTACAAAGTTATTGTTGCAGTTGGTGTATTTAGAAAACTGGACCGAAATTAGAAAATATTAGATTTTTCCCATGATTAAGACACTAAACCCTATTTGTATTCTAAATTTTAAGGTTCTAAGTCTGCTAGAAGTACCTTAGACTTTTGATGATCGGTGAGTCAGTGAGTCAGTGAGTCAGTGAATCAGTGAGTGACAAAATTCAAAATTTTAACAAGTTGTTATTCTTAAACTACTGGTTCAAATTGACTGAAATTTTAAATATACCGTATTTATACAATGACTGATTAGTTGCTGAAAATCCAGGCTTCTTGTTTTATCCACAACGAAATTATAGGGGTGTCAAAAATAGCCCGAATTGCTTCGAGAAAAGGATGTTACGGCCGTGCCGCTTTTTTTTGCTCGACTTGCGGGGGCACTTCCGTGCCCCCAGATTAACCCAATAAATAAAATCATTGGTTATTTAACACAGTTCAACAAACAAACGATTAAAATGTAAATATCAACCGAAATCACATTACAACCGAACATCGACCAAATCGGTTGATAGTTCTATCGATTATCTTTTATTTAATATATCGTAGGTGGTGTGACTAAGAGCATTTTAGTGTAGTTTTGATCAATTTGCATAATTATTGGGAATTATGTAATATGTCTATGAGTAACATGGGTGTTTCTCTATGGTTTATTAGCCGTGACGTCGGAGATACATGGGTATTTGGATTACTGATGATTTTCTGAAAAACGTATAACATTTGATTTTATTTTATAGTATTATAAAATTATTCGTTATAGAATTTTTTTAAAGAATTACGGTTTAAAAGTACCGTAAGAGATTTTAAGTATGAAAATAATGGGTATAGTTATTATTGTAGAATTCATATTTTATCATTAGAACTAAATATTATCGTTTATTAAATTTCATAGTTGTATCTAAGGTCATTGACCAGCAATATAATTAATATTAATACTTTTGCGATCCCTAAATAATGTTAAAATTACTACCAGATCTTGTAAAAATAATTTTATGGGATTTTTTTTAAATTAAACATTTAATTACAAAAATATTCATAAGAAAACTGTGTTTCATACATACATCCATAATATCACACCTGTTATACCCACAGGTGTATAAATAGAAAACGATTTTGTCCAGCCTGGGAATCGAACTCGTGACCTCGTGGTCCGCAGTCGAATACACTACCAACCACGATTTAAATGTCGGCTATATGAGTATTTAAGCATAAACCCATTTTTAAGGCAAATTTTAAGAAAAGTAAAACTGATCAACAAAAAAAAATATCGCGACGAATAAGGTGAAGGTTCTCAACCTCCTCCTTTTTTTGAAGTCGGTTAATAAAACAAGTACTACTTTTTTCGAAAGATTAATGACATTCAAACTCCATTAAACTAGCGGCGCTACAAATAAAATACATTTATCTTCATTTCTCTAGAAAGGCAATTCATTATTTCAAAGTGTTATTTTATTGACCATAAATATGTAAAAGAAATCAAGTCGATTTGTAAGCAGTCCGATAAGGCGATGTCTATTATCATATCGATAGAAAACGAAAGTTTGTTTGTTTACAATGTTTACACGTTGTTATGTAAACAAATTAATTTAACTATTTGAACTATAAGGTGAACTCGATACGGATTTAAACGTTTTTTAACAATAACTATTTACACTTCATGCTATTGTATTTCATTAATCACTCATTTATAAGTTTAATTTAGAACCCGTATTCTGATTTTTCTTGTACAATTTACAACATCGGTAGCGCAATTTTCTACACCAGAAACCGACTATAATGTTCCTCGCAACTTTTCTGAAGTCTACTTAAAAGCATAGCGGAATAGTAATGTCGTCGCGGGCGACATAAAAACTAAATAAATAAATATCGTGGGCCAACTCACACACGGTTATTTGATTCCAAACTAAGCAGAGCTTGTACTATGGTAACCAAGTAACTTATATACTTCTAAATACATACTTATAGTTAAATTAACAACCACGCTCAGAACATATTATACTCGTGCTCATCACACAAAGATATGTCCCGGTGGGATTCGAACCCGCCACACGCGACGCTATGGTTGTTGCGGCGAGGTAACCGCTTAAACCACTGCGCCAAATGTGCAGTTGAATCATCTGCATCATTTTTTTCGATATTTAATACTCTTACAACACTAACTAGTGCATCAATAGATTTTGGGAGAAAAACTGAAACATATCTGTAACTAAAACGCATAATCATTTATACAAATGAAATAAAAATATGTGTCATACGCGGAAGCTCGTCTAATTACACATTAAGTCCCCGGCACACGAAATTCTTAGAGATTGTGTAACGATACGACGTAATCAGTTATCTATTAAGTGCTGATAATGTTATCTTGTTGGTCCACCTAGTCACCTAGTTACACTTGCAAATGTACCAACTCAAGGTGCTAGGGAAAATAAGTCATTTTTTGCTTTATGAAACATATTTTTTATGTTTGTATGGCAAAGGACTCAAGGCCTGATCCTTCCCTCGTTCGGAAACATATCTTAACCTGCTGGGACAGCAAGGAATTAAAAAATATGACAACTGTATCTATTGTCAATCTATGGCCTCTGGCGTTGTAGTAAAAATGGTGGCCAAGCCGCTACCGTTGTTTTGAGAGGTCGTGTTTTTTGATTTTTACATAGAATAAAATGAAAATGAAGTATGAGAATGATGGTAAATATGAAGTCTATCGACAAGACTTTTAACGAGCCCTCAGCTCAAACACATTTGAAGGGTCACCAGTTAATGAAACGTGGTAAAGGTTGGTAAACCCGCAAATCTTGTACCTATAGGAAGAGAGCATCTGGATGTGAGCACTTGCTTAGCAAATCAGTTCCACAATTTTTTTTTGTTAGCCCATGTTGTCCCACTGCTAGGCAAAGGCCTCCCCCATTTTCTTCCAGTCCCCTCTATCTCCTGCTATGCGTGTCCAATTAATATTGGAGGCATCTAGATCGTCACGCCAGCGCTTCTACTTATACTCTTTACAAAAATAGGACTGCTAAGCATAATTAGTTTCTCTAATCAATACAATTCTCCCTCTATCTAATACAATGTAGCAACATTCACGAAGCACAAAGGATTAACATAGATATCGCCTCGTTGATAAGTGTTATCTCGAGTGTTTTGACCGCACACTCATTATGAAAACTGTGTGGGAATCGTCACGTAATATTTAAATTTTGACACACATTCTGATGAAGACATTTTTTCTGATTATCGTCAGTATTTTCGCCTACGTTTTCGATGAATCATGTTAAAAAGTGTTTTGTATTGTAAGCATTAAGTTGTTTGATCTTTCTATAAGATAAGTATACGATTTATAAGTTTTTCTATGGCTCGAAGATTCTAAACTGTGGCGATGTGACAGACTTTCCTGTCTGACAAATTATTAAAAGTTAAGTTAAGTTAACAGTTAACTTGTGACCACGGTCAGCGTAACCTGTGCCGAAACCTAAATCATTACAAGGTGAAAAGCATTAAATCATCCATACAATTATTTTACTCTATTTAACAGCTGACCAAGTCTCACATTCTAAGCTTACCCATATATAAATAGGTTACTATGGGATTCGAAATGGTGCAACCAATACTAATTGTATCAAAAATTCGGAATTCTCGTACAATTTTATTTGCCTTGTCACTGTTGATCATGTTAAAATGCTTTAGTAAAACACGTAATATTTATCAATAAATAAATGTATATAGTAATAAAACAAGTAACACTTATCAATAAATAATGTACTTCTTTGTGCGTGACTTTTGCATTCATGACAGTGAAATCAGATATGACATATAAAAATTCGCGTAAATATTGTTTTTGACATTTTTATCGATTAAAAGTACACGACATGGGTTGAGCTAAAGGTTTTGCATTCGAAAGTTGAATATTTATGTCAATACAACATAAAGGCTCTGCATTTCTGTTTGAAATATCAAGTAAAATTTGCGTAGCTGATATTTAATCCAAAAAATATTATAATTGCGAAATTCTGTCTGTTTATCTTTTACACCTTCACGACGAAACTGCTGAAACGATTTTTATGAAATATTAGTATCAAAATCATCAATACAGACTTACTTTATTTTCAAATATTTTATATCTCGCCTAATATAATAGTCTCGCCAGTCAAGACACTTAGTTTGTTGGTAGAAACAACAGTTACTTCGCAATTTTAATACCTAGTACTAAAATTCCTACGATATCCGCAATCGATAGAAACTTCACACAAAAATAGTTCACATCTAATCAATATCTATCCGCACAGAAACTACCGAATAAATATAATCCGACTTCCAACTATTTATTCAGTACACTAACCTACAAAAATATAGTACGGAATTAAAAATAACCTATTTTATTCATCTTTCAAACGGACATGTAAATCAATACTGAACTGAATTTTATCTTTCCGCATTCTAAGAGATTAATTTTTGTGGGATTTTAAACCTTATTGCTATGTAATAAGGTTGTAAAAGTGTGATTATGTTTTATCAGTTAATACTTTGAATTATGCCAGTGATAGCAGGTATGAATGCAGACAAAGTGTCGACAATTGGAATTCAGTTTTGTTATGGAATTATTTAAGTATATTGAATATCTTATGCGTTTTGACATTTCTTTAGAAATTTCGTTTTGGGATTTCCATTTTTTTATATGTTTACTTGTTTGGTACCTAATAATTTGTAGTGCCTAAATCATAATACATGTTAGTTTAGTATATTGCGCAATTAATAAGACAAATATAAATCACTATCCCAAATTTCAGCATAATTGTTCCGTTGTTTTTAGTGAAAATTTAAAACAGACAGACACACAAAATAAAGTTTGTATATTTTATGAAAGTAGTAAAATCATTTTTTGCTATGCAAGTTTATACAGCAACAAAAGAACAAAATCTCTAGGTTATTTTACGAAAAACATGCATTCAAAATATCCTTACATAGCGCAGTATTATCACAGCTATAAACTCCTTATCTTAGAACATTATAAAGCGGAATGAATCACAAATGATCACAATTAACTACAGCCGCGGTGCAGTCCCAATGGCCCACTTAACTTGAGATAAACTTACTCTAACTATAGTACTATCTTAGTTAGGTATATTGCAACGCCCCCTAAAAACCAACCACACGTCCGGATCGACCATCTGATCACGTGGGGGGCGGACACACGATAGAGAAATTTCTGGCGTGGCTAACGTGGCACTGGTGTAGCTCGGATTTTCTAATTGAGTATTTGTAGTTGCCAGGTTTTCAATGCGTTCAGCTTTTAGCTGCATTGAGGATTTTGGGGTCGCGGGTGCTTTGTTGGAAAATTCGAGTTATAGATGAGGAGGTAGGGATGTTACAAACCTCTCTACAAACTCCGGAGGAGGACTTTTGTGTCCTGCCCGGGATGGGAGTGTCCACTGGGAACTGTTCTCGGTGGATTCAAACCGCAAGCCTAGCTCAGTTCGCTGGGTTAGGATCGGGGACTGCTTCTCGGAGATTGGGGAGACAGCGGTTGCGAGGAAGAAAACCTCTATAAAAAATTACGGTTCTCTGCTCTGGCAGAGGATACAGGGGGACGGGTCCTGTGTAGCAGTTGTTGCGCAGGGTTCTTGTGGAGGACGGGCTCGGTGTGCACTAACACTGCCCCGAGCGGACAGGGGGCTGGCCGTCGCCGCCCCTGTCAACCGTCAAAAATCGTAATCCCGTTCGTGTCATGTTTACGAACGGGACCGAGGGCCTTGCCTTGACCGGCCGTGCCGCGAGGAGTAAACCTCTATAAAAAATCCCCTAGAAACTCCGGCAGTGGCGCCCCCGTTTGGGGCCTTGCGTGGTCGGGGTTCACTCGCTCTGCGAGTGGCTGGAGGGTAATATCAGCCACTAGCGGCCAACCCTGGGGTACCTCCCGCCCCCCAGCGGTATAAGGGTTACCGGGGTATGAGGCCACTGCCCCGGTGGACATAATGTTGCTCTCATACTCGTGGGAACTGAATGGAACCAAATTTATTAAATGAAAACGTTGTTGTGGAGGAGGAGAGAGGAAAGGCGACTAGTAATCTACCGGGTCGGAGTGGACGCGGTAGATTTGTATCGACAAGTCGCGGACGTAGCCAATCGTCGGGGCCTTCGGGCAAGAATTGGCGAAGTGAGTCGGTTAGCGACCTCAGCATTGCCGACTCCGGTTCGGAAAGGAGCGAGGTGGTTTCGGGCCCTCTGGAAGACCCTAAGAAGCGATACCTACGGAAGAGGCCGATTGTCGTTCGCGATGACTTCCTTGTACCGTCGGAGCCCGGAAGGGAGCAAGAGGCTCCTTCCAAAACTAGGAAGGTGCGGAAGTCAAAAAAGAATGAACCCGCAATGAATGCGGCTACCGAGCTACCTTTAGAGGCCTCCAGAGGCGATGCTGAGTCACTTATGAGTGACTCAGCCTGTTCAACGGGAGGAGGAGATCGAGCGCCTGTAGCACGGTCGATGTTGTCAACAGAAGATCTGACGGCTGCTGACATAGCCGTCAAGATTTATGACAATTTAGATGAGATGTTAATTGTCACAGAACATTCTCTCAATTTGAAGGGAGCGTCTAAAAAGCGATTGAAAGACGCTTCGAAAGCCATCAAAACCCTCACCTCCAAACTCTCGAGGAGGTCAGTGAACGAGGAGACACTTTTATTAAAATTTGAGAACCAACGCCTTCAGGCGGAGATGGACAGTTTGCGCCAGGAGATGGAGGCACTGCGACAGTACGTTGCAACGATTTCAGCTCCGCAAATTGAGGCTCGTAACACACTCCAGGGACGGGTGTCCCAACCGGCAGCAGTGGATTCAGCCATGGAGCGTGCCATCAACGACTTTCGGTTGATGGTCGACGCCAGGTTTGGGGCAATTGAGGCGCGGCTGCCTTCGGAGCCCCGAATGCGACCTCCGCTTGCGGCGGACAAAAAGAAAGAGGCGGCGCCCGTTGCGCCTGTTGTAACTCCGACTTCTGAACCTACCCCTGCCCCTTCGTCCCACCCCGCGAAGAAGGGTAAAGGAAAGGGAAAGAAAAGGAGGGATGGTCAGGTTTCCGATCCCAGTACTACTGCGTCAATTTCTATCGACGCCCCGGCTGCCTCACAGGACAGTTGGAGCACAGTAGTGCGCCGCAAAGGCGGCAATAAGAAGCAAAAGGCGGTCGCAGCTACTGCTCCTACTGCGGCTTCCAATAAAGCGCTTCTCTCAAAGGGGAAACCGAAGCCGGTAGCTGTACTTAGACCACCGTCGACTTCGGCTATTGTATTGACCCTGACCCCGGAGGCTCTGGCAAACGGGGTCACTTATAGGGCCATCTTGGACCGGGCCAAATCGGTCATTGTCCTAGCCGAACACGGCATTGAAAGAGGCTGCCAGATACGCGAGACCGCTACCGGCGCACGCATTTTGGAGATAGCGGAGGATCCGGAAGGTGTGAAGGCTGACTCCTTGGCCTCGGCTTTGGGAGCACTCCTTGGGGACGTCGCTAGGGTATCCAGGCCAGTTAAGTCCGCAGAGATGCGAGTACTGGGTCTGGATGACTCAGTTTCCCCCGAGGAGGTTTCGGCGGCTATTGCACGCGTCGGAGGCTGTAGCGTGGAGGCAGTCTCGTGTGGGGAGGTTCGACGGAACCCGAGAGGCCAGGGTACGGCCTGGGTCAGATGCCCGGTCGCGGTCGCCAATAAGGTTGCCGAAGCCGGCAGATTGTTGGTAGGCTGGGTGTCGGCTCAAGTTAAAATAGCCGAGCCCAAGCCCATCAGGTGTTTTAAATGCCTATGCATAGGTCACATACGGGCCAAGTGCGACTCTGAGGTTGACCGCAGCGAAGTTTGTTTCCGCTGCGGTCAGTCCGGCCATAAGGCAGCCACGTGCTCCGCGGAGCCAAATTGTGTTATTTGCGCTGCTGCCAAGAAGTCGGCGGGGCATAAGCTTGGTGGTCCGGCGTGTTCTAACCCCAGACTCAAATCGAGGGGGAAGAAGCCCCATTCTAAAACAAATGTAAAAGGCCGTGATGAGTCGTCTTGCCTGGAGGAAGTCGCAATGGTTGTAGCATAACTATGACCACATTGCGCTTCCTTCAGGCGAACTTGAACCACTGCGCCGCTGCTCAGGACCTGTTTGTCCAAAGCATGGTGCAGTGGCAATTACATGTTGGAGTAGTCGCCGAGCCGTACCGCATTCCTCCCCGCGATGACTGGGTCGGGGATAGGGACGGCTTGGTGGCCCTCTATAGACAGTCCATCGCTGGCTCCCCTCCCTTCGAAAAGGTAGCGAAAGGCAGGGGATGCGTGGCAGCGTCTGTAGGGACACTGGTTGTCGTCGCGTGCTATTGCACGCCAAACTGCCGCCTGTCCGACTTCGAGGAGTTCCTCGGAGAAGTCAGCAGGCTGGTGAGGTGGGGCCAACCAGCTCAGGTGATACTTGCCGGGGACTTTAACGCTAAATCGGCGGTCTGGGGTTCTCCGGCGACATCTGTGCGGGGCAAAGCCCTCGAAGAGTGGGCTACGGCTTCCGGGCTGGTCTTCGTGAATCGGGGCTCGGTCAACACTTGTGTGCGACATAATGGCGGTTCGATCGTTGATCTGACGATTGTCAGCGCTGCCCTCGCACGGCGTGTCCAGGGATGGGAGGTGCTGGAGGGGGAGGAGACTTTATCGGATCACCGGTATATCCGGTTTGAAGTTCTTCCCTCTCCAACAACATCGAATGTCCCGCGTCGAGCCCTGCGTGGTGCTGGTCCTAGATGGGTGTTGGGCCTGCTTGACCGGGAGCGTTTGGTTGAGGCCGCATTAGTGCAGGCGTGGAGCAGTCCGTCGGAGGGTCCTGTTGATATAGAGTCCGAGGTCGACGATATTATCTCCGCAATGACGCACGTCTGTGATGCGGCCATGCCGCGCTCTCGCCAAAGCCCACCGAGACGTCGGGCGTATTGGTGGTCACCGGAGCTTGCACAGTTGCGCGCAGCCTGCGTATCGGCACGTCGTCGATACGCCCGCAGTAGACGCCGCCGCCGCAATGAAGCCCGTGAGGCGGAACTATACGCCGCGTACGTAGAGTGCCGCAGAAACCTTACAGCGGCTATAAGGGACGCCAAGCGGATGGCTTGGGAGGAGTTTGTGCAAACGCTGGAGCTCGATCCATGGGGGAGGCCTTACAGGCTGGTGCGGTCACAATTACGTCCCTGGGCTCCGCCTGTGACGGAGAGTCTCCAGCCAGAACTCCTCCAACAAGTGGTGTCTGCATTGTTCCCGGATCGTGGAAGACATTCTCCCCCGACCATGTTGGCGGGGGAAGCAGTTCTGGATGAGGAGGCAGCTGCGCCAGAACTCAACCAGGCCGAGTTGCGTTTGGCACTGAAGAAATTCAAAGGACGCAACACTGCCCCTGGGCCTGATGGCATTCCGGGTCGGGTCTGGGCATTGGCCTTGCCTGATGCGCTTGAAGTAAGGGTACTGCGGCTGTTTTCCGCGTGCCTGGAACGGGGCTGCTTCCCCCGTCGGTGGAAGACGGGGAGATTGGTCCTTATTTCAAAGGAGGGACGCCCGCGAGATTCACCCTCGGCATACCGGCCCATCGTTCTACTCGACGAGGTGGGCAAGCTCTTTGAGCGCCTCTTGGCAGCCCGCCTCACAGAACATTTGGAGGAGCATGGACCGGACCTGAACGACCACCAGTTTGGGTTTCGCCGGGGTCGATCGACCATTGACGCAGTCTCGCGAGTGCGCGCTCTGACCAAGGAGGCGGTAGAGGGGCGAGGTGTGGTGGTGGCGGTGTCTTTGGACATTGCCAACGCCTTCAACACACTACCTTGGAGCTGCATTGAAGAGGCCTTGAAATTCCACCGCGTGCCGGGGAACCTGCGGAGAGTGCTGTCGTCTTACCTCTCCGACAGGTATATAGTTTACCCTACGCGCGATCGATGGTGTCGGACGGCGGTCACGTGCGGTGTTCCACAGGGTTCGGTTTTGGGGCCGACGCTGTGGAACATTGGCTACGACTGGGCGCTGCGGGCTCAGCTCGAGACAGGGGTCGGTGTGACGTGTTATGCTGACGATACCCTAGTTACAGCCCACGGCGCCACTTATCGTGAAGCGTCCCTACTGGTCACGTCGGGCGTTGCGACAATAGTCGGAAGAATCAGAGCCCTCGGCCTTAAAGTCGCCTTAGAAAAATCCGAGGCCATAGCCTTCCATGGGCCTCGAAATGCGCCGCCAGCCGGGGCGCACATAGTTGTTGGTGGAGTTATCATCGGCATTAGCGGGGCGATGCGGTATCTCGGCATCGTCCTGGACAGCCGGTGGAGCTTCAAAGAGCACTTTCGGCGCTTAGCGCCTCGGTTGATCGGCGCTGCAGGAGCCTTGGGGCGTCTACTCCCGAATATCGGGGGGCCAGGTGGCGCCTGTCGTCGGCTCTACACAGGTGTAGTAAAATCAATGGCCCTTTACGGCGCTCCCATTTGGGCTGATGCGCTGCGCCGCGAAAATGTTGCGATCTTGCGGAGGCCACAGCGCGTCCTCGCCATCAGGGCCGTAAGGGGCTACGCAACTGTGTCTTTTGAAGCGGCATGCGTCTTCGCGGGGACTCCTCCGTGGGATCTGGAAGCCAAAGTCTTGGCGAATGTTTATCGCCAGACAGTGGAGGCTAGATCCCGGGGGACCGGTCCGGAGCCGGAGGCCATTGCACGGTGGAGACAAGAGTCTAGCCGTGATGTCCTCCGGACCTGGACTGAGCGGCTGGAGGAACCGAGCGCCGGGGTGTTAACCATCGGCGCCATTCGGCCGGTCCTTGTCGAGTGGACGAGTAGAGGGCACGGTGTCATCACCTATTGCCTTACACAGGTCCTTAGCGGTCACGGCTGCTTCGGCCGATACCTGTGGAAGGTGGCACGGAGGGAGCCGACGGCAGAGTGCCATCATTGCGGCGCAGTGGAAGACACGGCAGCGCACACGCTTTCGGAGTGTGCGGCGTGGACTGAACCGAGGGCGCGCCTCGTTGCGGTGGTGGGCGCCGATTTATCGCTGCCGGCCGTCGTCAGGGCCATGGTTTGCGACGCCTCGGCATGGAGGGCGATGATCACCTTCAGTCAGGAAGTGATGTCGCGGAAGGAGGAGGCCGAGAGGGCGCGCGAGGTTGATCCCCTCGCCGCCCAGATGCGTCGCCGCCGGGTAGGTCGTCGGCGGCTGGCGCACGATCGGCGCATTCCCCCTTAGTGAGGACCTTTGGGCGGCGGTTACGGGGACACCGCCGTCCAGTTAATAGGTCCTCTCGAGGGTTGCTGATGGGCTGTTGTGTCCGGCCTATCGGCATGTGGAAAAAGGGTGCTTTGGGCAGCCTCTGTGAGGGACCCCTAAATTGGGGTATCCGCGTGGCGTGCGGCTTGCGGTACATGCTTCGGCAGTTATCCCGCCGCACGCCGCCACAAGCGGCCGTGAGGATACACGTGGCGGTTTAGTGGGTATGCCCGCCCTTCTGGCGGGAGAGCCCCACATAACCCTGCACTCGACCCAGAGTGCAGGTGTATGCATAAAACATTAGCCACGTTAAAAAAAAAAAAAAAAAAAAAAAAAAAAAAAAAAAAAAAAAAAAAAAAAAGGTATATTGCAACACTGTACTAACGTTAGTTTATTGGCTTACGGAATCCTTTTAGAGATATTATATTACCGATTTGTAAGCGTTAAATGCGACGTTCTAAGGGATCTAGCCTGCATTAATATCTGTGTTTCATGAAATTGTCTAATAATGCTTGATTTCCAGCAGGGGTTACTAGTACTGGTAATTCCCGATTAATATAATGGTCTAAACACTTATTAGAAAGACTTGGGTGCATTTTAAATTCATAATTTAGATCCCAATTACTTATAGGCGTATTTAGCCGCCAAAGTGTTTATCTACTTTATTTCGA
Organism: Anticarsia gemmatalis; assembly: GCF_050436995.1. NCBI lineage: Eukaryota > Metazoa > Arthropoda > Insecta > Lepidoptera > Erebidae > Anticarsia > Anticarsia gemmatalis. Next base: position 12,363,294 of record NC_134749.1, on the reverse strand, counting down.
AAATACTCAAAATTATTAATAAAATAATCGTGCGTGCCATGGCTCTCTACTAAGTTGTCGGGCTATAGATGACTCTACGACAAATATAATAGAGCCAATACTGCTATTGCTAAAGTGTTACTTGCCAATTTTTTTTGGCAATATTTTTACTAAATCATATTAATCACAGGTGTTTCCTAGTTATCAAATAATCCTATCGCCATTGATATATGAAGATTAAATATTAGCCGTCTAATCAGAGGACACTGAATAGATAATATTATCGATCTCTGATAGAACAACCGCACGTAGTAACTTGATGATACAAAAATGCAAGTTTAGCGATTGATCTTATCCTTTAAACGAGCAAAAATATAATTATCGTTATCAGTCAATTACATAACACGTTTGCATAATTATTGTAATATTATATACTACTAGCTGACCCGTGCAATTTCGCTTGCGTCACTTATGAGAGCCATGACTTTTCTCGTTTTTGTAACATTTTTCACTGGTGCTCTGCTCCTATCGGTCGTAGCGTGATGATATATAGCCTCTAGCCTTCCTCGATAAATGGGCTATCTAACACTGAAAGATTTTTTCAAATCGGACCAGTAGTTACTGAGATTAGCGCGTTCAAACAAACAAACAAACAATCAAACAAACAAACTCTTCAGCTTTATAATATTAGTATAGATATTATTATGCTACTGCGGAAGCCAGCAATTGAAACAAACGTTTTAAAAGTAAGATTGCTGTAGACAACAACAAACCAAATTTGATATGTACTGCGATGGGTAGTGGTAAAAATCTGTATGAAACTAAAAGCTTAACGCTAAAGCACAGAAATAAATTTCACAAAAATCCCTGGAACATGAATACATGGCGATTGGCGATACTTTTGTACGTTGTATCGTGTATTTTATTCTATTTATAAAATATTAAATTAAAGTGACAAGAAGGCTTTCAGAGCAGCGGATTTCTGCTGCTGAATTCTACAGTCTGCAGTTGCCTGGGGAATCACACCTTCACCAGCTATAATCGCAAATCTATCTTATAGAGAGCCTTAAGACAGCGACAAATCGCAAGTCCGTTATCTTCCTAACACAGAACTTTCGACTACTCAAAAGAGACTTCGCGCTTTCGGCTTAAACACTAAGGTATAATGAAGTACCGAATAGGGCTTGCACAATACAGTTATACCGCTCTACGCCCACAAACCTTTGTAAAAGGCAGTAATAAACTAATCGCCATTATAATTATTTGACGTTGTTTTTCCGGTACCACTGCCCATTTCCATATTAGAAACATTGTTGATGATTTGTATAATTTTATGTTTTCCGGAGCTGTCTCTCTTTTGTTTGTGTTAAATAGAAGGTTGTGTTTCGCTCTCTTTTGTGCGTTTTAATTACTGTAGACCAGTTATAGGGGTAACACATTAGGACGATGGCTTTTTTTGCGACTAAGGATAGATTTTTCTTTCGTCAATTAATTTTAAGAATTATTTTCGGCAGATAGTATGAGGTCTGAGTCTGACAAAAGTATTAGAATAGTTCTTCAGAAAAGGTTATCAGAAAATGCAAAAATTAACACTACCTAAATTGCACTTTTTTATTAGAAAACGCAAAGTTCTTAATCTGCACTTGACCAGCATCGCACACAAATCCTGACTCCTGACTCAGTCTGAAAATTTTACGTGTCTTACCTTACATCAAATAATGATCTCAGTAAAAACATCGTTTATTCACCCAAAGAGCTGATATTTACCTGAAAATGAAAGAAAACACATCATTACTGTTATGTCATGATAATAATGAGAACACGCGAACATTGTTATGAGGATGAGTGAAAATACCAATACGATGTAGCTGAACGTTAATTAACTGAGTCACGAGATTTACTTGGACATACATTTTCATTTGTAAGCAATAATAATTGTCTTTTAATTTATGGCGAAGGAAAATGTCATTAGGATTACACTCCTAAAAATCCTCTTCATTTTTTGAAGTAATTTAAAGATATACAATCTATACTTACTAATATTATAAAGTTGAAGAGTTTGTTTGTTTGTTTGAACGCGCTGATCTCAGGAACTACTGTTCCGATTTTAAAAATTCTGTGTTACATAGTCCATTTATCGAGGTAGGCTATAGGCTATAAATCATCACGCTACGAACAATAGGAGCAGAGTACCAGTTAAAAATGTTACAAAAACGGGGAAAATATTGACTTTGTGACGCAAGCAAAAATGCGCGGGTCAGCTAGTCTTTCCATAAACATTACTACAGCAGAATTTTTTATCACAAAACTAGAATAGTGATTAATAAGAACTAATGAGAAAACCTCCTTTTTCGTAAAGGGTAAATGCAACAGTATTACCTAAAACGTGTGGGTGTAAATATCACTTCCTAATCCTTTAATACTGCGCATTTGTTTGTTATGCACACGTTACAATGCTATTTATTTATCTTAGATATTGCATAAATACGATAAGATAGGGTTTTTTAGTATCCGACCGAGTATTGAATAACATTTTATCGAAAATTCCACTTGTTCCATGCAAAAGTTAGTGTCACGGTGTTTTTAAAAAAGATATAGATTGTAATCTATTATAGAAAATTATAACTATCTACTCTTTAAAATCGTTTTTTTATTAAAACGTAAAATGCATATTAAAAGTAAAAGAATAATATAGATGGTTTTTGTTTAGCTTGGTGGCGATCCTGGCTTTAAGATGAATTTCGCCAATAACACAGTATCTACACATTCATCATGGCTTAGCCTTTTTCCAAACTATGTTGGAGTCGGCTTCCAGTCTCACCGGACGCAGCTGAGTACCAGTGTTTTACATGGAGCGACTGCCTATCTGACCTCCACAACCCAATTACCTGGATTATAACACGATACCCTTCGGTAAGACTGGTTGTCAGACTAACAAGCTTCTGACTACAGTTAACGACTGTCAAAGATCTTCGAAATTGACAGCCGGGACCCATTTAACGTGCCTTCCGAAACACGGAGGAACTCGATATCTATAAGATGGTCACCCATCCACAGAACAACCTCGGCAAGCGTAGCTTAACCTCAGAGATCGATCCGCGCGGCAGTTGTTAACTAAGCCACAAGCTCCTCTCACACAGTATCTACACATTAATAACGTAAATCAAAACATATGTGCTATACATGTTACAATCTAATATAGAGTTCCCAAATATGAGGTGTTAAGCTTCTTGACAGGTATGGCCTATATTTCACATGTACAAAAATAACATAGTAACACGGAAACACATCATAGGTGTCGTGAGTGTCACCACACGTTCAAATGCGGCGTTTTTCTTTATATTGCCAAAGAAAACAAATGTCACACTGCTTTAAAGGAACTGTGAGGTATATGGATACAAACATCTTCCAAGAAAAAATCGCTCTTAAAAAAGTTTTAAAGTTTATCTTGTTTGGAAAAGCAATAAAACAATCAAAATTACCCTTGTGTCCCAAACACTTTTGCAAACATACAAACTAACTACACAAAGCACAAATAGACCCGAAACGATGACTCGATCAATCGCACAAATATTTTTTCGCGTAGGAACCGAACCAACTAAGTTAACTCGACACATGTGGCGTGGCGACCACCTCACTACATATTATGTACCACGCCACACTGAGACAGTGAGTCTGAGAGTAGTCTTTAAAAAAACTTGACTAGTTTCAGAGCAGTGATAGCCGAGTGGTATAAGTTGACACCTCGAACCCGAGACACAAACCAATGACTTTTCGAAGTTATGTGTGCATTAGAAATAATTATCACATGTTCCAACGGTGAAGGAAAACATCGTGAGGAAACCTTGCATGCCTAAAATTGGTTTAATACATTTATTGATGCAAAGCCCGCAACCCGCACTTGGCCAGCGTGGTGGACTGAAGGAAGAACACCTCCATCACTACGAGAGGAGAGACCCTTGCCCAGCAGTGGGACAGTAATGGGTTAAATTTATAGTTTTTGTAAAACTGACCGTGGCCGTATATCAGCGGAGAGGACATTATTTATTTAAATTTGAACGAATTACTAAACAAGATGTCTGTCTGTGTACGTGAGTTGAATGTGAATTGTTTTTCAACTCATTACTTATGAGTTAACATGCTTCTATAATGTGTTTTTGTGCAAGACAGTGCGCTTTTTGGTTTATAACTAGATTATCTTTTATATTTGACGATTGTGATCGGATTTTTTAATAAATGGTAACTTTAAGATCTATGTCTAAACTAACGACTAAAGAACAAGGTTAATACATTTTTCTTAATTGAGATGACCACTGAATTATAGTCTAGCGTTTGCTATCGATCTTAGTGCTTCGGTATACGTTTAATTGCTTGCAATTAAATCAAAATCGTTCAGCGAAATCACATTTTCCCACTAAATAGGATTATCTGTTAAGTAATTTCTTCCTAAAAAGTAAAAAAAAACTTCGTAACTATTTCATATTTTCGAGGACAGAACAATGACAATATTAAGATAATATCACAGCATTTTTAATTACTAAGCAAAGCTGTCACTCTCCACATTATTTTGACATAAGTACTAAATTAAAACACAGACATCTGATTAGTATGAGCCGTACATAATGAAGACAGACTGTCTGGCATATCATATGCATGCAATGCTAATTATACAAAACAGATTTACCGACTACGAAAATAAAATTATGATTCAGATCGTTTTTCCCAATCATTTATAATGTGGTTCTTTAATATACCGCTGGTGTACTTTAAATATAATATGTATATGAGGTTATAAAGAACAAAAAGTCATCCCTTATTCTTAACTTACAATTAATTATAAAAGAACATAATATCTGTGTGTCCGTATATCCTCATCATAGATATCATTTTTAAACATTTAAAAATCATATGAATTTTGCATGAGAAAGATCTGGGATCAATCTTATTACTACTTTTTTGAACAATCAACTCTTATCCGGCTGTAACAAGGGCACAGCTAAAACAGCGAGTACAAAAGCAGCTCAAAAGGCTTGAGAAATCTATCTTAGTATAAAACAAGACGTTCAAACGAATTTAAGATGAAATCCTTCATACATGTACTTCCTGCTCGCAATATTAACCTGTAGTGTACACGCTCCGTGCCAAAACGAATTAGTTACGATCATTCGCAGTACTAAGTGGACGGCGATACAACGATGACTAATTAATATAATCTAACAGTGTCTAATTACAAGTGCTTGGTGGTTAATCTGTCATTTAATAATCTATTGAGATCTTGATTTAGCGGCTTCTTTGCTGGCCCATCGTGGCAGGATATAGCACAGGTAAGATAGATTGGGAAAAGAAAGGTGAGACTTTTACCAAACAGTAAGTATTCAAATCGAAATTTTTATCAACAGCATTATTGTTAGGTCTAAGTACTATATTCCTCGTAGCTCAACATCGAAATTAGTTCCAATACTGTCCATGATATGCCATCATGTATATGTGCCATTTTGGCTCCTTTCGAAAGAAGCGAGACTGGTAAAAACAGGCTATTTTCAATGTTGGGTATTTTTTCATCTATGAAAGCAAGAAATGTACATTTTCTAAGCGATTTTTCTTATTGCAGGACTATAAAATCATTAATAAATATCCACATAGATGACTTACCAAACCAAAACAATTAATATAAACATAAATCACGATATTTTTAAATTTAACAGCTACTGAGAAAACCCTGTAAATGAATAGATACCGGCAAACGAGTTAATAAATGACTAACTCCTGCTATAACTAGGATCCGTACGTGCAGCATTCATAGTGATTGAAAACTTCCGTTCTACTGGAACTGTGTAAAAGCTTTTACATTGATAGCATCGTTTATTCATTGGCTTTCAAAAGCCATCAGATAAATGCACTCACTATTTTCGTATGTGCTGCAGAAATGGGCAATGCAAAGGCTATGGAATTACGCTCTTTAAAGGCAAAAATAAGGGCAAAAGTAATGTACTATATATGTAACTAGAATTGTAATAAAATGGCGTCTAATACTGTAAAAGAATATAATATATAGTTACATTAGCTAGTTTCGAAAAACTAGCAAGCGCAGGAGATTATTTATAGAGTATCAGTACCCAAGTATGCATAATACAAAAGAAAATACAAATACTTAATCTTACAGCGGGCAGACCGGTAGAGATAACGAAATGATCTTTTAACATACAGCAAAACACATAATATAAATCACACCTTCTGGGAGTGAGCAAAGGTTTACTCTTACTCGTTTCGATGTGTACAAAGTCCGACCTAATCGTTTTAAAAAACCTTTTAAATATTGTTCTGTCTTAATAATCACTACTCGCGAACACTGCAACCGGTTTCCAAAATAAGTTATTAGAATAGAAATGTGATATAATTGTAGGTGGTCGATGTTATCTGTTCCCCGGCGGGTCTTCCGATGCATTCTATCAGCCGCCGGCCGCCATATATGACGCCTACGGGCTCAGACCACACTGTTTGAACACCTACTCCACATTTCAGAAGCGATCAACAACTTTTGATATCATAATATCAAGTTACTGTAGTTTGGGTGTGTGTGTTATACCATGGCGGATTAAAAATTGTATTTTTACTTCTACGTTTCTAGACGATGTGTAATATTGAAACATAGTACAATATTACTGCTAGTTAACGTTTATAATTGTACAATAGTACTGAACATAATTGTAAATTTGGGGACGGTCGAGAAATTTGGTAAGTTTAAGTTCGCCTCTATCTTTCCTCTATTAGACGGCAATACACCTTACGTAAATCGGCTACGTGAAACAAAAATTGAACTCTGTGTAACGTGTCTGTCTGGGACGGATGAAATTAAAAAAAATATTTATGTCAAGTCTTTCTTCATCAAGGATTTAACTCCAATACAAAATATTGTTGTCAGTAAAATCTCGATTCAATCCTAGTCGTTAACAACGGATTTTCGGATTAATAACAATCTGCTCAACAAAGCGGAAGACACATAACAACAGTTGTTCTCACATAAAATAAATTATCTCACAACTAAACTCTAATTTGAGATGTTAAAAATCCCATTAAGTAGCCGTCACATAAAATTAAGGGACAACTAAGATAACATCAGTTAAGCAGCGGTTGGGATAATTGTGGTGTCCCCTATGTTCTAGTCCGTTCATTATTGTAGTCACGCGACGAATTTAACTTACTGGTTAAACTTAACTAGTTGAATATGCGGCTCCACTCGTGTACAAACTTCCTATATACTAGACATTTACAATAGTCCCACACCTGCGCTACTTTCGGCGGCGAACGTGTTGTTCAATATGCTCACTGTGTTATTTAAGTCACATAAGGCGAAGTTGCGCCGTGTCCAGCGTACCGCTGTACCTTATGTCATCAAATGCTTGGCGTCAAAGGTACGACAGGTATGTCGCAACAATTAAGGGGTAAATTTTTGTGAAAAATTATGATATATTTTTGACCCTCAATCTTTATCCATCTCCATACAATTTGCATTTAGCTATGAAAGCGTAACAGTCATACACATTTTTTATATCATTAGTATCAATATATGAGACGAGGGCAGTGAGAAATTTTATGGTTCGTCATTCTGATTTTGTAAGGGGAGTCTTATTTGTTTTCGGAGTTTTAAATTGACTTATCAAATAGATCTAAGTGTTGTTTTTTGATGTCATTGTGTGATTGTAAACAATGATGTGGGTGATACTTTTTATGCTCGAAAAGGATTGACTGCTTTGTTTAGTGTATTTATGATTTTTTTAATAAACAGGCTTCGCACGCGTTCCCTATTTCAGCCGTTTATATAGTAAAACTGACGCTCAAGATTAATCCTGGGTGTTTCACTGTCTTTATGTTGAAGAAAATCAAAATCGGCTCGGCAATTTAGACGCAAAACGTAACAGAAATATAGAGAGAGCATGGCATTTTCAAAATAAGTGACAACGATTGATAATCGATTCATAAGTCATAAATCTATGCTGATTAAAAGGGACTTAGGAAAATTGTAATAGGAGATGTAACACTCTCTTAGGCAGTTATCGTAAATCGTACAACTAAATGAATGTGCAAGAATTGCAAATCAAACAACATGAGCCATGTCTAATGACTATCTCGTCAATTGCTTTTCTATTTAAGGAACGTCCGGTGTGCATAATAAGATTCTTGGGATAGTACATGAAACAAGTGACATCATTTATGTATATAATGTATGAGTACCTCCTAAAAGTAATTAGTTATAGTATATTTTTTTCCGAATTATAGGGTAAGTTCAGCCCGTGACTTTGACCGCATGAAAAAAAATACCGGGGTAAAACTCTATGTGTTAATTCAGGTTATAAACTATAAATGTAACAAGTTTCATTTAAATCTGTTGTGTAGTTTTTCCCTGAGAAAGTAACAAACACCGATAGATACGTACATCTATCCATACTTACAAACTATCGCATTTATAATTTTAGGAATATTAGTAGGACTAGTTGACTTGTATGTTTCCCTTGTGTCTATTAAGGGATGAATTTTGAAAACATAAGTGGCTTAAAGTGACTCGAGTCTTGAACTATCTTATAGGAAAGCGTACCAAACCGACGGGAAGACTTTTGCATTATAATATTAACATGCATTTATGAAACATGCTGTTACCTACAGCGTGATGTAATCAAACAATTCATATTTTCCTTGACCGTAGCCTATCTTCATTATAACTTACAAAATAAAGATTTTTGTAAAACATTTAGCCTTCAACCTCACACGGTCAAGAGAAGAACAATTAAAATTATTACATTATACAATTTTTTGTTCAAATAATTTTGTCTAAAACCGGTATCTTGAACTCGCATTTTGCATTCACGAATCTGTTTTTTGCTGCATACGTTTTTGGGAGTAGACTTAAAACTAGATTTTTGTGTTATCTAGATGACATTTTGGTGTATGCAGAATTCTCAACACACAATGGAATTGTTTGGTCTGACCGTTTGATGTATGCGTTAGATGTGGAAACTATTTAAGTCGTTTATTTTCATGTTCTAAAGGTATTTAGATTTAAATCGCCTTAATGGCGCGGTCGGTAATATAACAGACTGCTAAAGAGGTCCCGGATTTGATTCCAGGGAAAGGTTTTTTCTATATCACATTGGTAGAACGGACAAGTGCCATCGGTCTTTTCTAATTTAATTTAGAATATTTCCAAATTGTAAAGGTTTGTAACTCGAACGATATATGGCAATATGCTCATCCCCTATTATATGAGACTAACATTGTAAATGGCGAATCGCGGGTTATACTGCCAACACCTTCAGGTATAACAGGCGTGATATTATGTATATATGTTAGATGTTAAATCTGGGATAAGTATTTTACTTCCTTCTTACTTCTTTATTTTCTTGTTCTAAAAGTATTTAAGTAGATATCTTTGAGACGCTGCACGTTGTCCGCCCGTCGGTTTGGTTTAAATTCTCAAAATAGATGTGCATATATTTGCATCGCTAAAGAATTGTAATCTGTTGTTTTAAGATCTAACCTTTAAATCGTTTTAAATTAGTGCAGATGTATGTTATCTTAATTGGAATCAGAAACATTGTAGAATTAAGAATAATGGTTAGTTTTATTTTTATTTAAGTTATGAAGCCCCCCACGTTGGGTCTATTGATATATTTTTTACTTTTGATGATCATAGTTAATGAATCTCTTAGTGTAAACTATGAATAAATTAAATTATTAGCGTCTAGGTATTTTATATCGAATCTGGAATTTGAACTTTAGACGAGTAATTAAAGTGAAATAAACTAGCACTAAGATTTTTATAACTGAAATATTTGAAAATAATTAAATGTCATATGATTAGCATTTAATGCTAATGGTGTACCCGTAACCAGCGATCCTGTATGTCAAGATTTATGTATACGGCAAGGGAAGTTAAAAGGCGTGGTTTTATGTATGTAAATGGTGTATTCATCATTGACCTAAGTCCATCTATTGCAAATAATTCAAGTTTAGACGAATGTTTGTAACCAATTATTTTCGTTTGGGCTTAAAACGTGAATTATTTAAGTACCTACGTATTATAGCAGAGGATTTGAAGAACATAAAAATTTCGGACTCATTTGAATTTTTCAGCCCTAAAAGGTATAATTATTAATTTGTCAATTTTGATACAAGTTAAGCCGTTAAGAAATATGTATACAACCATATTATTATCCCTCTTACACACTACTCAATACACTCAAGAGCTGTGTAATCTGCGTGCAATCCCAACGGTTCCGGGGTCAAACCCGCCTCAGTCCTCCCATCTCAGATATCAACGTTAATAACTATTACTGTGCCATGGTATTTAGCGAATCTCGATACCGAAAGTAATTTCAGGCGAAAATAATGTTCAAGAATTTTGATAATAGTAATTTTACGTGATGTGATGATAATTTTAATAGGAGAGGAGTCGTACACGTGAATTATTTTGGTAATCTAAATTAAGTAGACCGACATTATAATTAAAAGTAAATATTAGAATGGGAATAATTAACACTAATATGATTGATTGGATTAACTTATAGTTCAATAAGAAAGCAATAGACATACTCTAATGAATTATACTCCAATTATAGTTTCCTTCTTGGTAATCAGTACTTCGTGATCACTTTATGTCGCATCTATACCGCATATTACACACAATAAAATAATCGGACACAATCTCGAGCAAAGCAATGCATTGCCAAAAATACAAAAAATTATTGTTATTGTTATGTTCACTATCTTATTTCAATATTTAATCTTGTGAAAAACTTTATGAGAATAAGTAATTTGTATAAAAGTATGCATGCAAACGATTTGGTGATTCCACTGTAATTTTGTTTTTTGCTTAATAAATGAATTGAATTGAATTGAAAAAAAAACAATTATGAATATCTCCAAAAATTTGCAAGTCATCTACAGCATACCTAAAGTGTACCAAAAATAGAACCAAAATACCAATTTGAAAATACAGTTGTAACTTCTATATTAAGACATAAACTAGATACAAGCTATCAATCAAGATCACTCGCACGTGCTAATAAGCTTATTTTTTGTTCATACCAACTTGTCTAGCCTCGAGGGACTTAGGCCAAAAAACAGACTTTAAATTCAACAGGACGACTTGTTTTTTTACTTTTAAGGTATAGCTACATCTGAACGTTGGTTGTAGGCAAATTACTTACGAACGCTCGATGGTATATTTTTTCGAAACGCTCGTGGATCTGTGTATTTTTTGTTATTTCTGCACCCAGTTCTTGGTGCTACGAAATATTGATGTAAGGCATAATTTATTTATTTATTTATTGTTATAAATCTCCAACAAAGGATACATTACACATTTGAATACACATAATCAACATTTGTAACAAAATGTTCCAAATTAGAATAAAAACCCTACATACATAATTATTAAAATAATAAGAAATTAAATAAATATTAAGCTTGACCAACAAATGACGCTTAATTCCGTGAAGATTAACTTTATCATTGCACTTCTCCGGCAATGCGTTCTTCTGACAAAATGGTAACCGATTCGGCCAAATGCTCATTGTGTCAATTTGGAGCGAATTGGTTTTCTTTCTCGTCTCTTTAGGCCGACTATGTTTTGCAACATGTTCAACTATACACGCACCTTAATCTTCGAACCTGAGTTACAGTTACAGTAATATGTTCAATGACCTCTTTGGCGCCGCACTATAATTGAGAACCAGGATGTATACACATTTTATCAATGACAAAACCCACTGCGTGATGTGCATTCGTAATTTTCGCATTAAATGTTCCGATTGCGACCTCCCAGTTAGCGGGACTTATTTATGACTAGTGAATGTATATGTAACAAGTGTTATTTTAAGAGAGAAAAGGCTACTTTTTCTGAACAAGAAATTTTGAAATTAAACCTAGGTTTCGGATTTTTACTAATTAAAAAATAACAAATGAAAAATATAAAACAAAACTTACTGATTCTCATTCTTCAGTTGTTTTCTGAGTTCCGTACTCAAAAAGTAAAAACGGAAAACCTATTATATAGATACTTTGCTATCGGTCTCTTCTTTTAATATTTTATCACTACTACATCGCAATCATAATATAGGTTAATTCGTTCAGGAGCTACAATGCCACAAACACACAATCACATGAAACATATAACACCTCATTTCATAAGTTAAAAATTTTGGTCATAAGAACCAATCCAAACATATAGTGAAGTGAGTTTATCTATCTTGGTCTGAGTGCCAACATATAAGCAGCAGTTTACTTATCGAGCCCTTATATGTGAAGTTAATTGTAAAACTTTCTGATGCCAAAATAGTTTGACACACTTTCTATATCGTTGTGTGTTTGTTATTGTTTTGTTGGGAAGATAAGCGGTGTATAAACACCACAATCAAGGGTGTTTGTTTGTGGGAATACATAATGTAAACTACATTATGAAACATAGACGTAAAAAGACACCAATAAGGTCTTATCTTTAACTAGTCAATTGCATCAGCAAAGGAAGAAATTCTAATATAGATGAGTAATATTACAAAAAAAATTCATGCATTGTGGGTAACACAGTATTATCGATTTTTTTATACCACTCAGGATATCGAACTTTCTAACCTTTAAGAGCTCAGGTCGAATGGTCAAAAAAGTCGATGATCGTCTGTGGCATTCAAACTTACTACCTTTCAGCTGCAAGTCCGATGATTACTGTGTTTCACAGTGGTTTCTATAACCTTAAAATGAATGAAATGCACTGAGACTAATCTAAATATAACCTTTCCCGCAAACAAATCGATTCATAAATCATGTATCGTAAATAAAACTGAAAATGGATTTCCCTTGACGTCAGTGCATATTGATTTCAGGGACATTTGTTTCACAGGATATGATATTAACATAAACCTTTCAGTTGAATTTCAAAATGCATTCATTCAATACATTCTGGAGGTCAACTTCATTCATTTTGAATGATTTGCTTTTTTTGTTTTCCGGTGGTCAGAGGACTTTTAGGACGACTGTGGCGCTGTGGTTAAACTAATTATACTGCTATCATTTCTTTTCAAGGGTTTTGATAATACGCACTAAGAAAAATGGCCTAAGCCGTAAAAAGTCCCCGAGACTCTATTTGAGATTTAGATTCTATTTGAGATAGGTATGTAATGTTATATCTGCGAATATTTGTCTCTGTCTGCATATCTTGGGCTTTCACTCTAAGCTGCTGAACTGATTTAATTGAAATTTGGCTCACGGATAGTCCAAGACCGTTCGCGAAAACGACCCACATGGGATAGAAAGAGGAGGCTTAGCTCTATTGGGGTCATGCAAATTCGAACTCATGCAAAACGCAGATCAGATAGTTTTAGAATAATCCAATTACAAATTCTTATCTTGACTGCAGTTATCTTAGTTATTACATCATCCAATGTTTGTGAGACTTCACAATAGTTGATACATACATCCTGAAGTGCTATTGAAATGAATCCTATTAGCATAAATAACACAGACATGTAAATATACCATTCATCCATACACCCATTTAACTGTACAATGAACTTTAGCTGAGCACCGGTACTCGATAAAACAGGTACTGCGTTATCAATCAAATTGTGTTTTATTATCTTTGTTTCGTGGAGGTAAAATGAGCATTTATTGTGAGTTTTTGGGAAGATCTTGGACTCAAAGAATTTTCTTCTGATTATGTGGTTCAGTTTCGCAGAGTAAAATTGCGATGATTTTACTAGCGCACTGATAATTGACGTTATTAAATTTTTATCAATATGCGACAAGTTCTAGGTTAGATTCTGCAACGGTACAAATATTTGCCTTCCTGATGTTTTTTGTGTTCGTTAATTTAAAAAAGACAACATTATTCACAGTGCAAACTATAGGCTACTATTGATTGTTAAAACACTGTTTCCTAGCTAGCACTCAAACCTGAAGCGTTGTGATCCGCAGTCAGATATGCAGTAGCTCTAAGAAGAGAAGCAGTCTAATTTTACATAGACACTACAGTCGGTATAGATGCAAGACACCGTTTTGGATATGGAACAGTTAACATGTTAACATTAACGAGAACTTGTCACGACATAATTACTTATAATTAACTCATTACTGCCCCACTGTTGGACACGAGTCTTATAAATTATAATGTGTATAGCCTTTAATTGCTATACTGTAGACAGATGTACACATTAAGTATATTTTGAGGTTTACGAAGATGATGTCCATAATAGAGTGAAGTAGAGGGGAAAGGCTGATTCCCATTACTATATGGGATGGATGGCAGGAAAAAGAGAGAGATTTTCCTACTATTGGGTAATGGTTTTGGAACGAGGCTAGAGCTACGGGAACGGGCCTTCGAGTCCACCAGGCTTTGTCTCATTTGGAGACTTCGCATTCTTTTAAGCACTGTTTAAAATACCTCTACATGCAACTTATGCAATAATTCATTTTATTTTTCTTCATAATTATAGAAGTCATCATTATTTCCTCTCACTTATTTCGAAGTTATTGGCACGTTGCCTCGGGTTCAAGACTATGGTAGACTATAGCTTAAACCACTCGGCTATCACATAACATTTCCGTAGGGATAGGTAAAGACTAAAGAACGCCACTAGTTACGATTCCTCCAAGGTTTCCTTCTTCCTCATTGATACATCTTCTAGCTAGCTGTATCAAAATCGATTGTTTCACTGCTACATCCACATTCATGTATGCTAATCATTGTAATTATAGTCTAAGGAGTACGGTCTGTGCCGTAATATAACTGTATCGCGTGTATCGAGCTGGGCTTGTGATAGTGTTTGGGATTTGTGTGGTAAAGGAAGAGAGGCTTCTCTGGTGATAAGAGGTCCTTTCTACATTATTGTATGTAATTGTACATATTATATCGACGGTCCCTACGTACATTCCCTCAAGTGGTACTTAGGGGATTTGTCTTTTTTGTTTCCGTGACCTTCCGGTTGTCATATACTTTCGATTGATTAAAAAAAAAATAGTAAAAATGCTTTAATTCTACCCTAAATCAACACTCGACAAACCCCAGAACTACAACACTTCCAATGTAAATTGAAACTTCAAACCGCTCTCCTGTAAAATTTGCGTTTTGCAATTAGGTTATTGTACGTAGGGACCGTCGATATATATTTGTAAAGACTGGCAACCTTCTTTATATCATATAAAATATTATATAGCTATACTATTTTTATAAATGCCAAAGTTTCTATATCTACCTGCTAATCCAATGAACTGAGTTTTATAAAAATTAACACGGGGATAGGTGGAAACTGGGATATATTATTAGAATCTATAGGTCTTTAAAAGAAAATGGGCTGTAATAGGGAATTAAACTTGGTACGCAAGCAAAATCAGGTGTTAATAAGCTAGCACTTTAAAAAAAAGTGACGAACGCATAAAATTGATAATATCTAAATCTCCAATTATAATATATTTTAGTCTATTAATAAACTTTATATCGATCGCTACAAATATTTCAATATAAAAACAGCTTGACAACCATTCAATCAAAATTAACTTCCTTTTACGATTCGTAATCGTTTAGCAATTTACTACTAAACCATCTTGTTGTAACCTTGAAATGGCAATCACAATTATGTGTTTAAAAAAACTCACTGAAAAAACTAAGCTATATTGTGATATATTGAGCGTGTTGAGAAGTATATTTTTATCGAGACTCTTAGTGAGACGGTTGGTTCTTGATAGACTCCGTGGCGCGGCAGTTTTGTAATGCGATAACACTCGGCTAGTTAATCGCGTTTGACATTTAGAATTACTTGATAATGTTAAGGTGCCGTGGCTCAATTCTTTACAACTAAAGACTACTACTACCGACAACTGGCTACCTATCGAGAAAATTTACACAAAAATAACTATTTTGGTAGTACACTTTAAAGGTCATACTCTCGATACTCGACAGTACCCACTATAGAGAATTGCGCTACCGATAAATTTTTAGAATGAAAATTAAGAGAAAGAAGATAGCTACTTGATTGTTGATTTGATATAGTAGTTCTACACATAGTATATAGACCTCTATGCTGTTATAGGCCAAAGACTGCGCCTGATTTCTTACAAGTCGTTCGATTATTTATTAACCCAGCGGGCTACGGCAGTCGTGTAAGAGAGAACGGTTATATTACATGGTCACAATAAATAAACACTTGCAAGTTGGCTACGGGCTCGAATATCGGTCAGGAGGACATTAATCCATTACACAAAAGCTGAATAATACCTAATTTTAGCCCTTTAGCAATAATGTAGGAATCCTAAGTGTTGTGACGTAATATGTTCGTATAATGTGGAATCGTGCCAGCTGATGACGTCACGATGCTGTAAACAATGCAGATTGAGTTAAATGGTTACCTGATAATGCGCCTTTTGTATTCGATGGAGACGTGTTTGGTATTAAAGACTCGAGTTTGTATGAAAAATATGCAAAATAAGGATTTGTGTAAGAAAATGCATGGTTTAATAGTTGTTTATGTTCAAGGTTTTACGCCGCGTTGCTGCCATGGTGTTATAATCGCGATTCAAATTAGAAAAAATAAAAAGATCTAATACTATTATTTGTGTTTGTAAATTTTTTGATATTGGTAAAAATTGACAATCCATGTAACAGTCTGAAAATCGTGTTTTAATTAATTTGCTCTACATTGGATGAGGCTTTAAGTAGGTATGTAATCGTTTAAACTAAGCTTTCTGTTGCTCATCTCCAAAACGGATACAGACAAAATGGATCCTGAAGTTAAATCTTTATTCTACCTTACGATACAGTCACCATCAAGTTACGAATAAAACAGGATTTTAATCATCGTATTTCTTGCACGGTTTAAATCCAATTTAAATATGCTTTATGCCAATTCGACCGCTTCACTTATTCGCATATAGAATTACAGGCTTAATTCCCCTGTACAGGCCTGGTGAAAGTAATCGACAATCAGATCTTTAAATGTCGTAAGAATTCAACACGTTTTAACTGAGATATACAGTTTACAGGGTGGTTTTAAAAGGGTGAAAAAGAATGGATGTATAACAAGGAATATTGCTTTTAACACTGGCTAGATACGGAGTCGTCGCAATATTCTAACTCCCGTTAGAGTTAAGTTTTATGTAAAACTAAAGCAAAAAGTTAATATAATCACTGACAAACAACGCCAAAGTACCTTGATATTGTTGGTTTATTTAATGTCTTTTTAGTGCATTATATTTTATGTAGCAGTGAAATTGTTATTTCAAGTTATAGTATAATAAGCCTATGTTTAAATTGAGGCAATTTCCGAGATATTTAAATTGTAAACAGATTTTTCCTGTTCATTTTGTACTTTATACCAAAGGACATAAATTAAGATCCATGCTGTATAACAATGTCAAGCTTTCAAAATAAATCGGGTTAAACCGATAAGCCTAAAGGGTAGAGTTAATTGCGTTTTCCAATAATAAAGCATGTAGTGGTGAAGTTATGTGAAGGCGAGAGAAAGGTATCGTTAACTGTATCAATGGTAATTATGCCAAAACGAGTTGTACTTGACTATTTTTGCAATTGGTTCTTTTTTAAAAGGCTTGGGACTTATTTTTACATGATTTCAGAGCGAATATATCTATACTAATATTATAAAGCTGAAGATTTTGTTTGTTTGTTTGAACGCGCTAATCTCGGAAACTACTGGTCCGATTTGAATAATTCTTTCAGTGTTAGATAGTCCATTTATCGAGGAAGGCTATAGGCTATATATCATCACGCTACGGCCAATAGGAGCAGAGTACCAGTGAAAAATGTTACAAAAACGAGGAAAATTATGATTCTCTGTGACGCAAGCGAAGTTGCGCGGGTCAGCTTGTTTTTTTGATAAAGGTATTTTAAAAATACACGTGTGTTACTATAATAATTTACGTTAGCTTGTAGAATAGGTGTCAAGTCTGTATAGGCCTTTCTGGCCCGCAACTGATAATTTCACGACGGAAAATTTATCACATGGTTTCATTTCAGACAATCTTTTTGTTCAATCCAACATAAATGATTAATCTGAATAAAAAAAAAACAAAAACGTTGAAAGAACAAAGAAAAATTGCATATTAAGATTCTGATGTTTATGATTGCAATACTTTTCCTGACTGTTGATTTCAGCCATTTCTAATGATTCTGATTGAAAAAAACACTTAGATATGTATTCAAAAGTAGCTTTGATGTATTGATATTTTTTAATACATCAATCATCTTAACGTTAGCGATGATACTCGTTACATATAATAGGAAACATATATAAAAAATATACCGGCATTTATAAAAAGCATATAAAAAGAACATTTTAAACCCTCCCTTGATATTCGAGAACGTGAAGGGATGAAAAAATATTTTCTGATCAAAGGAAAAATATCGAAATATTATATTTGAAAGATCCAAATTCCTGTATTACCTTTTCGGAAATGATAAAGGATGTTATATTTTACTATGTTGTTTTAGGGTCCGACTCATGTAAATATATAAAAAATATGCGATATGAATTTTATCTTAAAGAGTAATTTTGCTATTTGCTAAAAAGGGTTCTTTGATTCTGGGTTAAGGGTCCTTCTTTTAAAACGATATGGGTTATGTAATTTCTTTCCGTGTTATTAAAGTTTCTATTTAGCATTATTTTATTGTACTTTGTGTCCATTGTTTGCATGTTTGTAAAAGATACGACACAAAAGCAATTCTTATACGTAAGGTTTATGTAAAGTAAACATTATAATGAACATTTATGTATATCAATAACGAGTTTAAATAATCCAAGTAATTTTTATTATGAAAGTAATAGTTAAAAACTCCCTCTGTTGAAATCAAGCTCAGTATTACATACTAAAACCCATATTTTAGACAATCATAGATAATCAGTTTATATAAATATTAAGATAACATTTGTTTGGGAACCCGTATACTAATAATAATAAAATTATTCCATCACAATAACCCTTTTACAACTAAATCTAAATATCAAATTAACCCTAACCACATAAAAATTGACCTTATCATATTTAAATTAATTAAATCATCGGCACTTCAAAGTGATGAATTAATGAATGGAGAATGAGTGAATGAGCTCATTTGACAGTGACACCATTACGTCACGTTAACTGACGTTTGATTGATGGCGGGTTAAACTGCGGTTAGCTGTCGGTTTAGATTATGGTGTGGATTAGTTGATGAGTGTTTAATGTGTTGTTACAATCTTTAAGTAGTTTGATGACGTTCATTGTAACATTATACCGTGAAACTATTTTATATTCTAGTACTTTTATTCCAAATTCGCACGGTTAAATATGTAGTTTGTTACGGCGTTTTGTACATTAAACGAATATTTTAGTTTGAACAGTAACATAGTCCAGTTTTTAATAACATAGAATCAATATTGTAAAGTAATAAAGAAAAAAAATCACATATTTTTTTTCGAAATTCCAAAAGTTAACAAACGGTTTCAGATATGAAATACGGAGAAGATTCCATTAAAATTAAGGCAACAAATGCTAACCAAATCAATTGGTTATAATAGTTGGAAATAATTTCCTTTTTTTAATTTTCCCTTCATTTTACCCTAAATAAAATACAAATAATGTAAAATTAATTTTCGTATAATAACCACGATCAACCACATCGCGTGTCTACAGTAACAAGCTGATACAGCTGTTACTATGATAGACGTTTGCGTGACACCTAGCTTACGTGACCCCGCCCTTGACGAGGGTCTTTCGGTACGGTTAGACGGAATTACTACCGAAATTAGATGCAGGTGTTAACTGTAGTTAGATGCATTGGGTAATCGGCCGTTTTGGTGTTGATTAGATTGGAGTGTGGGTCGTTTGTAACTTAGTTTGTGAAAGCAGTACGATGTATTGTTATGTATCTTATCTGCAAAAGTATAATGTATACTATTCTGGTATTCTATTCCTTAAAAAAATATTTTCGCCATCATAATTTAGACACTACTTATAATTAAACGCAGGTTATGAGATTTGAACTGAACTGCCAGTTTCTTTTTTATTATATCATTCAGCAACACACTCTTGTACACCACGCCAATACAAACTTGATGTTCCAATAGAAGGCGTGTATTTAAATGAAAGATTATTTGCATATCATTTCAACACTACTGAATCTATTGATAGTAGTACAACAAAAGTGCTAATTTTCAACAATGAATACTAATACAATGAAAAATCATGTCTTAAAAAAGTTCATTATGTAAAATTTCTTTGCTACTTTCAGATGCATTGAATCCTTTCTCTTCATTGAAAGCTTTCTAAAGCTCACAGTGACAATTTCATTAATTAACACGAAACTAAACCCCGCAATTATCAGTCCAGCTGTACGGAACGACATTCCAGATCAAAGAGATACACAAGGTGTTTGCGGTATCATGTAACTAGGAAGGAATGCAGTTGCATCATACAATAATGCAGCCATACAACGCATATGGGTCGGTAATTATTTATAAAACACTCCAAGCAAACTATATATATACAGACTGACGATTTTGATTGATGTTATATCGGTTTGATGTTTTGATTTCGTCTTGCCTTTTTAAGATGAGTGTAATGAGAAGTGTGTTTTTACAATGTTTTGCATTCTTTGACAGTTAAAGACATGATTTAAATTTTGTGGTATTCTTACTATGCTATACGAAAAGTTCGAATAATTCGTTTTGTACAAGTAAATGAAATAAAATGTCTAAAAATACGTATATAAACTGTATGGAGCTTTCAGTAATTTAATGTTTAATTTCATTCAAAAGTATTCAAAATGTTCTTTTAGGTATTTAATACTATTCAATGTTCGTATTCAAAAAGAATTTCAAGAGAAGAGTTCTGTTAGTAATTTAAATCGAATATTTTAGAGTTGAGTAGTGCTTTGGTGGCAATCAATATAAACGTTCGTTTTTGTATTTCAAAGTGCAATCCATTTGCAATTTAATTCACTACACTACTCTAATAGTCCACTCAACAGTTTACTATGCCACCCGCACTCTATCTGCATCTACACAACAATTGCAAACACAAATGCGTCCGTGAATATTCCACACACGCTCGTGTAGATCTAAAAGAGATATCGTTAAAGAAAGCCGACAATACATAGACGGTAGTAATTAAGGGGTAAAGATCAAATCGTGGGTATGACTAGTGTTTAACGTGAATGCTGGAGTTAAACTGTGTATATGTACTAACTGGGGTCAAAAGTGGATGTTGGCAAATATTTCTGGTAATATATATGTATTTTTTTGTGCCCAACGTTTACTTTTTCGCGATGCTATATTGCGTTAACATGGTTGTCGGAACATAAAGCAAATAATAATATGTGTTTCTTTCAATTCATGTCTCACAATATTCCTTTAGGAGGTTTTCTGTCTGAACTAGGAATCAAATTGGGTCATACATAGGGAGATCACAGAGTGACCTTTTGGTCTAAAAGTCTTTTTTTAACGGAGTGTCGAACACAATCTATGACGTATTGAATTTTTCCAGTATTTAACCTAGATGTTCTTGAATTAGGTACTCATAATATTACGAGAGTAAAAACGAATCCTAAAAAAATACACGACATCAAACTAAAATATTCTCTTACGTCCTTATACCCTCAGGATATTAATTTAAACGATGATTATTTAACCCTTCACTAGATGAATAAACAAAGTAATCAGTCAGAAATTCCTGTTGATAAAGGAATGTGTAATATATAAGGGTAGCCTTTTAGGGTAATGTGGGTACAAATCTGTGGGTATTGTGGCCAGGAATTCGGGTTTAAACCCTCGGACCTGTGGTTGCTTAATATGAGATATTAATTTGTTTTATGATGAAGCTGCAGGGTATCGTATTGACTTACATTATTATCGGTGGAATAGCTTTATTCAGATCGATAGGCTGAAAAGGTTAGATATTTCAAATAAATTAGGTTCCGAGGTTGCTTTTAATTGGGCCTGAACCAGCTCATCATGACTTTGTATGCAAAATTTAGTTTATTTTGAATCACATAATTATCGGCAATCCACATTTACCGGGCACGAGTAGGCCAAAACGTCGGGTTTTAAAATAGGCATTATTTTTTTTTGCAACTTAACGAACCATCCAGCTTACTTTAACAACAAAAACCATTTCAAAAATAATTAAATCGAAAGAAATAGTAGTAGTCTTTCGGTAGAATCATAGGTACTTTCTTTCATGTACATATTAAGGACATGCTCAAATGATTCACAAGAGAAATTTCGCAAAGATCGTGACTCACAGAAATATGATCTCTTTTTAATTCAAGTCGCATACACTGTTAATACAGATTTGCGTGCAGAATTATAATTAGCTGTTGTAATCTGCGACATATTGCGTGATGAGTCAGCAGAACTATGAGTAAGTCTCACATACTAACCAAGAGGGAATTACCAGTTGCACAATTTTCTACAGGTACGAGGTATATACTATCTCTCTACTACATTCGGAAATCCGAAAATTTCCTGGGAACAGCAACTATGCAGGTATGCGGTATTAAACTACTAAATACACTGCCATTTCGGCAATTAGTGACAACGAAGATTTGACAGGAATTTCTTGGCCATGTAAAAAAAAACACTTAGTAATTATTTTCAATATCCTGCACTACTTTTATTACAAATGCGATTATTTTAGTACGGATGTATGAATCTATGTTTGTTACTCTTTCACGAAGAAACTGCGGGACGGATTTTGATGTTATTTGGTTCACTGACAGCTAATAACCCGGATATAGAATACGATTTATCTTATATTTATTTTATATTTTTAGGGAAATCTTTTCACGCAGACTAAGTCGCGGGCTGAAGTTAATTTCTAATAATAATATAATCACTGATGATGTAAAAACTGCAACCACATCAGTAAGAGGATTTATTTATACAGTTATTGATGTCATTGCTTACTCATAATGATCAATATACACCATTACCTACTATTAGCCATATTGACGACATCAACCGTGTACTGAATAACAACAAACTTAGGTTTTCTAGTTTTCTTTCGATTCCAAATAAACGATAAATTTAAATGATATACGTGATTGTTATTTAAGTTAGTGTTTAAGATTCTGTAGCGTAGCCATTAGGAGATCGTAATGCCGTTGTTTCTGAATAAGTTCTAGGAAAAGGCAAGGCCGTGTGTAAAGGAAAAGACGTTAAGCCTGGGCCTCACTATCGACGTGGCAAAGTATCCGTCAGCCTACAGGATATGCTTAAAAATGCCAACGTTACAGCCTGCACCTAAATTAATTTTCTAGATGACAGAAACGAATTCATGTCAAATCATGATGTTAAATTTCAAACTAGCGCACAACTGATTATGATTATGACTGCCTCCATGGCGCAGTGGTTTAGGTCGCCACGCCGATACCACTGCAACGGGAGGTCGTGGGTTCGATTCCCACACGGAGCAATTATTTGTGCGATCCACAAATAATTGCTTCGGGTCTGGTTGTGCTTTGTGTCCGTTGTTTGAGCTATTTCGGAATTTAGAAGAACAATTTTACAATAGGCTATATCTGACTCGAATTTATTTATATTATGTCTGTAGTAAACCAGCTGTGGTGCCTTAAACTGAAAAAGAGGCAATGTTGTAAGAGAGGTACTTTTGAAGTATATTTGAGTGTTCTTAATGCATTTCGCTGCCAAAAACTTCCGAGGTCTACTAAGGTGTGTCTAGACTTCTAGACTTACGTGACAGTCAGACCAGACATCCCCAGAGTGAGTGCCGGGGCTAAGCTACACAAAATGTCTATCACGTAATTGTGGTTTAAGTGACGACTTAACGATTCATTGTTATTTGCCGGTGAGATGTAAGACTTGTCTTTATTCTAGGATTTACTCAGAATTGGATTTGGAAACTTTATTGAGTAATCTGTACTGCATACTAATATATACAGCTTAATTAACAACTGAGTGCTTATTACTCTTTCCGGCTAAAGCGAATCGCTTGTTATATTAATGTAATTTATAAAACAAAAAAAAAATATGGCGCCAACTAAATGCATATATCGCACCCCCGGTGCAATAATGTCACTTTTGTAAAAAAATGCAAAAATGAGTTACTTATGTAGTAATTGATTTAAAGCACTACTACTGTATTACTATTATCATTATATAAGCAAAAGTAAAGTTAAAAGTATTCGCTGATGTATTCATCTTATCAATATCACATAAAGTTATTGTTCTGGGAGGTGTCAAAGTTTAAAATGCTTCTCCTGAAAAACTACATTTTTGCATAAGTGACAGTGTTGCACCGTAAGTACGATATATACATATGTATCAAGTCCATCACCAATCGTCAGGCTAGTGTTAAGAATATCTGAACCGAAAATAAAAAAAAGACCATTATTAATCCAAGTCCTTGTTATGTTTTTATGTTCCCAAAGAACTTTACAAATATACAAACTACACATAGATACAAGGCACAAGACATGTTCAAAACTGAATAATAAAATCTGTGTTTTCGGGGACAAACATCATAACTACAATTCGGTCGAATTTAAGTTAAGTACTACCTATAACATAAAAATTGTCCAAATTTTACTTTGGTCTAACCCAGTTAACTCTGATTTGTATAGCGGTAGAATTGTATTTGTTAAATTCTGATATCACTACATTTTTAGTACCTACTTATCATGTTTCTCTCCGAAACCTCAGAAAGAATTGTTTCCTGCGGGAGTTGAACCCATGACGTATAAACGTCTTAACTTACGTCATTCACGCGAAAGTTAGAATTATATTTGTAAGCTATATAATTAATATTTACGGGACTATTTCCGTTTCCTATATCGATAAGCTGTGTCAAAGGTGACTGCGCGATTAGCACTATTCACGCAAATATCCTCAAATATGAACTTGAAAATATTGTAACATTAGTGGACTCGGTAAATGTTGTTCTGCCTTAAATCGTTCCCCAATTACAGCGCTATAGATTTTTGATCATTATATTTGTAATCACTTGCTATTTAAACGATATGCATTTTAAATTTCTTCAAGAATAACTCTGTGTATAGGTAAAAACCTTTTGTTGGTTGTAGATTAGTGGTAAACATTGTGATAAAACCCTTGTAGCATACCAGAGTTCTTTGAAACTGTTGTTGAAGACATGTAAAGTCCCCAACCTGCACATTGCCAGCGTCGTGGACTCTATATTTCACACGTACGTCATTCAACAGTTGGCATTTGCCTAACAGAAAAACAATAGTTATTATAATAGAATTTCACGGCTAATAGATAAGTGCCGGATAAACTACCCGTTAGCTTAATTGTCAGCAAACGAAAAAAGCCACCGTCAAAATTCCACCAGCTACGTTAATCTATACTTATTCAGAATATATTATGGTGAAGGGCATGTAGTCATTTTGTTTAACAAGATATCACTGAATGGTACAAACTTGTCGCAGACATTCGGTCTCGCTACTTGACATTTAAACGATATGCGAGTGCATGCGCGTGCGCAGACGGAGATACGAGCACGTTTTGAGCACACGGTCAAGGTTCCGTTCCTGGGTTGAGCAAAAACATTTTATATGCTAATTCTTGATTTTATCTTTATAATGATGGCGTGGTTTTATGTAACTGTCTGGGTTTACTACTGTTTCTTGGCTATAAGGTCCTGGGATTTATTTTCTTTGGTGTGTCATAATATTGCTAGAATTTTCTACCAAAAATACAGTCGTAACCTAGATTTCAGCCCGTTTACCACAAAATATTTATGTCCACTTATATTTTTATTTATAGATTTAGGCATAATATAGCACTGTGCACTTAACTAAAACCTTAACTTAATAAATGTAGGTACCTAGGTAATGACAATGGACGTGTCCCATGAACATTCGAAACAATAAATATTACCTGACTCAATGTTAGATTTCTTTTGCCTAACTTATTAAAGTACGATCCAAAGTTTACACTCACTGACAAATTGTGGCATTAAAGTGTATTCCTTAACCTCACATTTAAAATCGTTTTTTTTATTAAAAACATTTTTGTTTTTAATAAAAAAAACGTTTAAAGTATTCCTTTTTCGAGTAGATTTGATTTCATAAGTATAGTAATATCATAGTATTTTTAAATTTCATGAGTATTGGGTATTTTACGTAAAGTTAAAATACATTTAACTGACCTCCTTTTCTTTCAATGCTGTGCTTTGCATAATGTTTTTCTTATATGCAAATCGGTTTCAAAAATAGTAGGCCCTGAAAAATCGAATGTACTCAGATAGTTTCACAATCTGGGTACTGACCTTGTGACCGTTATTGTATCATCCAGGACATCTTGTTGCCATAAAATGAAGTAATTACAGTTTATGAATATTTATTAACTGCGTCCAGTTGACGAATAAAATATCGAAACTATAATTTCGAACATAGTTCTCCTCGTTCTTCTCCCTTCTTCAATATAAGTCGGTAATATAAATAAATAAATTTAACCCATTGATGACATTGATGTCTCACTGCTGGGAAAGGGTCTTCTCCCATAATAATGCGAGAGAGTTCAGGCTTTTAGTCCACCACGCTGGCCAAGTGGGTGTTTTAAAGTCGGTAATTATTGGAAATTCATTAAAAGTCAAAGTCTGTCTTTCGCGGCTCAGCTCGCGAGTCCATACTGTGCTCGTTTTTAGGGGATTACTACGAAAATATCTTGGTGCCGGGGCTTTAACTGCCTTAATGTAAAACTTTATGAAATTCGGTCCTGCGGTTAAGCCACAATTGCGTCACAGAGTGACTTTCATATTATAATGTTAGTATTATATATTAATATGAAATATTACATTCACTTTTTATCTATAGCAGTAAGTAAAAAACAAAAGAATATACATACACATATTAAATATAAAGGATATTACGTCTATAACGTAATATATTTAGATAAAAAGACATTACATCATTAACAAGAGAAACCTCGTGTATCGCCGAAGGTATAATACAATAATACATTGCAAATATTAGCCAATTTTATCTATCGGGAAAAATAAACTACATTTTTACGCATTTCTCCGAAACATTAACTATTACTGTATAAATCAATATTGTTTTATGAAATGTATTTACAGAAGCATTATTTTCTTTGGTTTACCGGCGGCGTACAGAGTTTCATCCCCAATTTGACCACTATTGGATTGATTTCTGTACAAAATATGCCGTGTTTGATTCCAAATCTTCTACTAGCTACCGTTTACTCCGCTAGGGACCATTATCAGTCTAGCCTGTCTTCCTGCAGCTGAATACCAGTATACTGGGCAAGGGACATCCCAGTATTAAAAGCTAAAGTAATTTTATTTTCGTATACCTGTACCTTTTATTACGAGTATATCAAACGACAGGTTATAATAAGAACATACCTCTTTGAGTTGATGTAATTCTAATAAAATTTAATTTGATATTGATTTTGATCTAATGAACCTTTTGTTGGTACTTTAATAGCTAGCTAGCTGGGTATCTGTATGCGATCTTACAGTAAAATTTATAACTATAAGGCGGTATTACCAAAGGTTTTAAAATAATCTCTTAATCACACTTAGTTGTAAATTAAGTGTTCTAAGTAATTCTAGACTTAGTAAGGCTTATAATCAAGCTGTTTAGAAAGTGACGTCATAATTATAGTCGGTCAAGTTCTTTTAAACGGTAACACAGAAAGTAATAAAATAAAATAAATTTAACCCATTACTGTCCCACTGCTGGGCAAGGGTCTCCTCCCGTAATGAGGGAGGGGTTAGGCCTTGAGTCCACCACGCTGGCCAAGTGCGGGTTGGGGACTTTGCATGCCCTCAATAAATGTATTAAACAAATTTTAGGCATGCAAGGTTTCCTCACGATGTTTTCCTTCACCGTTGGAGCACGTGACAATTATTTCTAATACACACATAACTTCGAAAAGTCATTGGTGTGTTGCCTTGGGTTCGAACCTGCGACCACTTGCGTAGGAGGTGTCAACTTATACCACTCGGCTATCACTGCTAAAGTAAAGTAATGAGCATAAATGGATTAAATTATTCACTTTGTTTAAGAAACATTAATTGTATACAGAATAATATTATTAAGTACCGTAACGACATAACTAAAGCTATTTAAAAAAAGCTATCTCTCCTTCAACATTTAGATAAAAAATGTAATAAAAACATTCATTCCCATTCAAAATTAAAATGTAACTTTCTCTCGAACTAACTTTAATGGCCTAATAATTTGTGCAGTAAATAGATTCTAAGAAGCACGTCCATTGCCAATAAATACAATCTTTTGTCACTTAACAAGCATCTGTTACGCGATATGGTTACAAAATGAGAATTTTGACATAATAACAGAAAAAAATCCGCCATTTTTTTTAGCAATTGCTGGCACGTGACTACAATGACATATTTTGATTTTCGACTTGAAAAAAAAATGCATACGTGTTTTTGAAAATCGAACATTTCAAATTGCAGAGGCTTAGGATGTCTTATTCCGTTTTCGATTTCTTAATATAAAGAAAGGTTTGTTTGGCTCAAAAAGTACTAGAGCGCTTTTTAAAATTATTTCACCAATTTTATGCTAAATTATTACTGATTGATATAGGCATAGGCTATTTAAATTGCAAGAAAATATATTATAAGAATCTCTTCTGACATTACAATAATGTCTGGCCACTCCTGCAAAGTTACTCGCTAGTTGCATCATATTATAATGTTAATTCGAAAACGGAACATGCTCTTGGCCTGTATAAAGCATGTCGTTCAGAAATAATAGGATGAATAAAATTATAATTTAAACAATGATTTAGAACGATGGACTAGTTTCTGGACGTTTTCAGCAAGTGCTAAAATATGATCGCAGGCTCGAGCTATAAATTCATCAAGCTTTGTGTTTGAGTAAAAGGGAAAGAGTTAATATTGTTTTGATGTTATTAGGGGCAATAAATGATTATTATTACTACTTTAAAGAAAAAGTACCTACATCTTTATATTTTAAATATGTATATAATTCTTCTGTAAGTGTGTATGTCACTGAACTTCTCTTAAACGACTGGACCGATTTTGATGAAATTTTTTGTGTGTGTTCAAGGGGATCTGAGAATGGTTTAGATTATTAAAAAAAGTTTAAAATTTTCAAATTAAAGACGTGTATACAGGACAACGTCTGTCGGGTCCGCTAGTATTTTATATTAGTTTTATTATTCGTTATTATTAAGTTCCGATATAATTAACGAAACATTCGACGATAAAGCAATATTACGAATGTGAGTGATATTATAAATACTACTAACTGTCTGTTACGATTTCACAGCAAACCGCGGATCCGATCTTTCCAAATTTTTATTAGACCACATGACCATAATAATATGTTAATAACCACTGAGAACATACTTAATAACAAATAGACAGGACCTCAAAACATTTAACTAGACGTATCAAACAAATTCGTACTACTGCAATTCTGTGAGAGTACATAATCTATTCTCGTCACGACAGACATAGCCGGCCTGAGGCGACCTATTGTGAGTTATACGCTATTTTGTAACACAAATTGTGCGATAAATACGTTTCAGATATATCTAGTGGTTTAGCCTGGATTATCTATCACATACGGCTGGTTTATGTCACCAGCTGGTTGCTGGTCGTAAGTTAGAAAGATTAGAATGCTTTGTTGTCAGTGTTTTTTTTATAATAAGTAAAATGTATTTGGTATTTGGTACCCATACCATTGATGAGATTTCTAGACAGCTTATAACCTGTCTAGAGTGTCTAGAAATATCATGAACCTAATGAAGTGCTGGCAATGAAGAAAGGTATAATTTAGGTGTGGTTAAATCCGTAAAATGAAATATATTTAGACAAATTTTAAAAAGTTTGTTTATATGGAATACATGACACATTAATAAAAGCCATAAGATGGATGTTTTTTAATCTGAAAAATGTTAGAGTAAAGCCCAAAAGAGGCTGAGAATCTAATAGAGCTATGATATTATCAATACCAAAGTCAGTCTTTCAGTCTTTTCGCTGCCTGGTCGAGAAAGGAAATTAAACATTGATGCGAGCCGAGCCAAGGGTATGAGCTACTCGTAGTTTCATATAAATACTCCAGTCCTCCACTTTGATGACACTTTACAATTATTTGCACTTACTATGAAGCAAGCAATAACCCATCATACCCAAATAAGGAACAAAAACAAGAACATTTCAATAAATAACGCATAATTTATCACAACAGGGCATCACCATATACGTCGAAGAAGACACTAAGATATGAAGCTTATTGCTCTGACAGGTGCATTCTCTGGCACTTGAGAGAACAGGTGTGGTATGTCCATTCACTTGGTACCTTGCAGCGTTGAGCTAAGTTCAAGTGATGAGTAATGTAAAATGACGGTAGTTGTACAAATCTGGCTCGTTTTTAACTGACTTTTAAAAAAAAGGAGGGTGTTTTCAATTCCATCGGGTTTTTTATTGATTACTCGATTCAGGTACAAGAATTTATTCAGCACGTGCTATACCTAGATATCTAGGTGAAGGCGATCAAGAAGAATAATCTTCACAAAAAATAACATCTCAATTCAATATCTCGTTAAAAAAAAGCAAACAAATCGGTATTTTAATTAAAAGAAAAGAGACTCGAACTAAAATAAAAACTCGAAGTACCGGTTCCCGTCGAAATCGCGGAGATTAATGAGAATGGGACAGGTGTCTTCATTCTGCGCAAAAATGTATCGTTCGACAATATGTTTTATTTATTTTGTACCGTTTTTTGGGACCGGGATTGGTGAAACAACTTGGGAGGTGAATGAAAAACGTATATTGAATATTTTGATATGTTTGTTTCTTTCAAGAAAACATTGTAGGGACGGTAAGGCAGTACGTCAGTTTCGATTAAACGGTAAAACAGCTGGCATTGGCTTTTGCGCGAGTGATTAGTTATATCCCGGGAGTGAATATAAGCTTTCTTATTCGTGCTATCCCTTAAAACGTACGAAAAAGTAAAGAAAATTCACAACATTTTAGCCGATTGTAATGTAGGTTGTGCTGTATCCAAGGCCCTAAATCCTTTAATATTTTGTCTGACTCGGGAATGGAACTGGCCACGTGAACAGCAGTTGCAAAGAATGCCGCGCGTATGATTTGGAACAGACGTAAAGTGCAAATATAAATGTCTTTTAATGTTCCTGGGAATGAGTCTACTCTAATAATTTTTATTGCAATCTATTTCTGCACGGGCTAAGTGTTTCACACGATAAATATTGAGTTAAGCCTTGCAAAGTCAACATTTAATGTACTTAGAAGTCGGTTTTATTTGTGACGGTGTCTTATCATCTTTCGCAGTATTTTACAACCCACTGTTGGATATAAGCAGAATCCCGCCTCCATTTACGTCTTGAATTAAAGTTAAAAATATTGTCATTGAAGGAATTTAACTCTATGGTATAAATACATTTATTAAATTAAGCATACCTACGCGACTACCGGGTGTTAGGTACGCCTGAAACATCAAATATACCTCATTTTTGTCAAACTAAAATCTCTTTCCTAAATAAAAGAGAGATTGGGCCTGGAGTTTGAAAAAAAAAATGTATCGCCTAGTTTTCTAAAATTTCCTTTAGTGTAAGCAAAAAGTAGGTGCATAATGTTCGTCAATCTATAGATCTGTGTGTCCCAGTGGTTGGACGAGCCTTCATGACGTCATCATATGGGTCACGGACCAATGTAGGCAGCTGCGTCGGATACGACCACAATTAATAAATCAATCACATTATTGAATATGGATAAATTTATTATATAATAATATGGATTATGTCGGCAAAGGATTAGTGGGTATTTCACGGTCATTTAATAATTCGCTTGGAAATATTTTGATTCATACTAAGATGGCCGTTATTAAAATCAGCAGAAATCTCAAATTATTTTTAACCTTGTTAACACCGAGATATTTATGATACTGTACGATGTCTAAGATGTTTCACAGGGTTCAAAACTGGCGAATAAAATGTATTATAATATAATATCGTGTAATAAATACACATATAGTGATGTTTCAAAGTCTCCGTGGCGCAGCGGTTAAGGTCACTATGCCGCTACCATTGCGTCGGGATGTTGTGGTTTCGATTCCAACATTTTCCCACATTTGTGTGATCCACAGTTAATTGTTTTGGGGTCTTCCAGACCCGAAACAATTGTGTTTTGTGTCCGGTAATTTGTGTCCGTTGTTTGTATGTTTGTAAAAGTCCCCGGGAGAAAAGAGCAATTCTTAGTGCTGCAGTGTCTTTAAAGATAATGTCGGTTTTATTGTAACGATACTTCTACGAACGTTCTCTTTCGAATAGTTTCAAATACTTCTTTGATTCATATCTCGAGAATACCATAAATTGTATGTTAAGCAATTTTCTGACGTTTATCAGTAAAATCATTCAATTTTAACATGAAACTGTCATCCGGGACAGTTAGCGTTCAGCCACCAATTAAAAAAGAAAAACAAGATGGCGAATTTATTGCAGTATTTTATAGCAAATTGCATCAATAAATTAAACCAGATAGCCCTAAAATGCGGCGTCGTAAAATGTTGATCTAAAAATATTAATAGTTGGTGTAAAACATCAGAGGCATATTTTTTGACAGTGACGCAAGCTGTCACTTTCACTTGACAGATGTCAGTTCATCACCTCGGGACTAATTAGTATACTGGAAGCATGTTGACTTAAGGACAATGGCCTGACACACATCTTTTGTTAATAAACAAGGGAAAATATTGGCCGTTTATGGAGAGAGAATACATAAATATCACGTGTTCTAGTAAATCTATTTTTAAAATATGGAAATATTTTAATGCACAAGTGCTACTTAAGATTATAAGTAACTTTTGCTTTAAGATTTCGTTTTAAATAGACATACTATTTCTAAAATCTCAGTATTTTTCGTAAATCGTAATAATACGGTGTGTGTGAACAAGTAAAACTGAATATTCTTTATTATCTTCTCATAATTATACAGAGATTACTTAATTACTATCGTCCTGTGTAATTAATTAAGCGATATTCTTACGATTTACATAAATAAAGTTTTTTCCTCGTGAATGATGTTTTTTATTTGTGTTTTTTAGTTTTAATTATAAGGTACAGTAATTAATTTATAATATGATTCTCTTCGAATGAGTCATTTGGTTGATATTTTTATTGGTTGCAAATGTTGACATTTGTTTTATAGCACTATTGTCATTGGTATTATTTATATTTTATTGTTATTGTTTAAAACAACAATTATTAATTTATTGTCTCATAATTAATAATCAGTTTATTTTATTAGTTTAATACTAACGTTTCTTAACTTATACCTACTCAATAACAATAACGTCTTTCAAGTTACTATACTTATACTGTATTATATATTATAGAAACTTCTTACTTATTATAATAGAATACGGGAATTATAGCGAACACGCATTTTATCGAAGAATGCCTGACGTTTCGGCGCAGGTTACACTGGCCGTGGTCGCAGGCTGACAATATTTTTTATATAAGTACATAAATTCCGATCCTGCAGAGTAACAGTTTTTTACATACTCTTTTTCTATTACGTTTTTAAGGATTTACGACAAGACAAAAAGGACTGTGCCGTAAAAACCTGAAAAAATTACGATTGATGAATCTGCATCACTTTTAGAATAGTTATATTTTCTACACATGTTATTAGTGACATTTTAGTTTATGAAACCACTCTATATATTTATATTTATATAAAAGTGAGTCTCAAGTTTATTTTAAAAGGTTACTTCACCATCAGACCGTGAGATCTACTCTATAAATATTCACTGAATACTATTGTACGTTAAATGGCAACTATATGCAAATTAAATCATCACAATCAAATGACGTAAACTTTATAAGAATTATAATACTTTATATGACATAATGTCAATATGACGAATTTGACATGTGACTCATCGGTTACGAAAGGAATGACTTTGACATGCCTATTCGCATCCAACGGGTTAACCCTTACATAGAACATTTTGCGCCCAATTACCTTTTCAGTAGATTTTATTTCGATTGTAATAAGGTTGAAATTCGTTCCAAACGTCTTTTTTCATATGAACAGTTTTGTTGGTATTTTATTTCATCAAGTTCCTTGAAAGGTGTCAAGTAGTAATTTCGTACGATGTGCGTAATTTTGTTTGCATTTAAAAGGAGATGCGTAGGACTTTTATATTTAGGCATCAATTATTTTTTTGATTGTAAACCGTGGGTTAGAAACTATATGTGTTTATTATACGTGTAAGCTATTTTATTAAACCTTGGATATGTTATTGACAAAGTTAATTGAGTAAGGTGTGTTTCTTTAGCATTCATTTTGGATAACTGATTAGAATACGCGGATGGCAACTATTATGTCCAATAAAGAATTTTACAAAATGATATTAAATTTGGCAATATTTTTGCAAAGAAATTTGAAGTAAATTAAGTCTTTTTTTTAAATTTTATCGAGAATGAGCTAAGTCGTTCAGTCTACAACGTGAATGAAGAGAAAGCAAGAAACTTTACAGTAAAACCTAAACTTTTAGTAACTTTTCAAGAACTATTTTAGAGTAGTTTGATATTATATAAATGTTGCATAACCTATTTGCTAAATAAATTTAGTGATGTGACAGCAAATGTATCAAAAAATAACTGGTAAACTTCCATCTAATAAGTTATCTGATAGATATTTGAATGGTGAAACCGGGTCTCAGTCATTTACTGTCATTTATAGTTCCACTTTCCACCACTGTGGCGCTAGTGTCGCACACTCAACCTGTCAATGCCGATGTCAGTTTGCATTTCTTTTCTCCTAGTTATTTACATAGCCCACCTTTGTCCTTATGTTCACGCGTCGTCTTAAAGGAACAACGCAGAATTGTTGACACAAATGTTTCCTATTGTCAATGTAAAAGTTAAATAAAAATGTCACGCTCATACTATTTTAATATTCATTAGGGTTTACCGTTCACAATTTGGTATTTCGTTGTATTTGTCAAGTTTTTTTTGGGTGGTCTATGTTAGAAGACTTAGCGAGTAATTTAAAAAGAAATAAGGGATTTTATCATTGCACGGCTACTTTTGTAATGATATGTAATGTGCCTAAGTATGTTACTTACGCACATTAGATTTATACCTGTCAAAGTCTACAACAAATCATTATTGCTTGAATGTCCTCAACAATAGTGCACTAAATCTACCAGTTTAATGTGGGGTATCGTATCTTTTATAATGCTGTATTTTTACTCCCATTTTACATATAAATCCTTGGTTGATAACCTAACATATAACATATTAACCTAAACTATGTTAAAGAACTCCTTTAAAATTTATGTATTGATTCTGTTCGTCAAAAATAATAAATCAAATTCAATCACAGAAAACGCGAGTATCAAAAACACCTAGACCAGTTTACAATATTACTCTGATAAGTTTACCCGATAATATAGCCCTGAACTATAATTTTCTACATTACTTTCATCCCATCGCTAAACGTGTTAAATGTACCCTAAAGCGGCCAGCTTTCTTCCTATAAAACTGATTAAGAACATCCAACGATACCAATTATGGACACTAGACCGCTATTGGATCGTTAACTGGACAACGCACACCCTTTTCATGTACAGTGATTAATATTCATAAATTACTAGGACGAAATTATAAGCTATAAGCTTCTTTATATTTGAATAAATTTTAATAACTATTTCTTATATATTTTAGCATTACAAGTGAGAAATAGATTTTAACAGCGTTTGGATTTTGGCATCTGTTAACCTTCTGTAGATGATAAAGCCAAATTAGTGTACATAACTTATACTGCCATACATTTAGAAAATGTATTTTCATGACAAATGAATTCAGTGCTGTGAGGATTGAGGATGATGAAATCATTATCAATGTGATCTTAGAGGAAGAAAATAAATTAGGATTACTATTAAATTCGTTTTGATGCATGCCCAGTTGCTGCGATAAAGAGAGGGAGGTTAAGCAGAAATCAATCCCGCTTTTTGATTTCTATGACAAAGTATTATTTCAACACCTGTATAAGATGTAAGAAACCGGAAGATGTAAAGAACCGGCTTTTACTTTAGACTCAAAAGCATAATATTCCCAAACGGTCAAGATTTTCTGAAAATTTCGTCTCACAAATGTGTCAAAGGCAAAAACAGTTATTTCAAACAATTTTCAGTAATATTCCAGTTTTAACCTTGGTGTATGAACAACAGACGGCGCGAACATGTCACTACAGTACACAGAATGAGAGCATGGTTTACACTCGTAAATCTACCGGCTGTGACAGTATTTGGGACATACGTGACCGTTATTGGTGCAAGTCATACGACTGTAGCGATTTGGTACCATTTTGATAGAATTAAGGCACATTTAAAATATATTTTTGTAAGTTCCTCAATAGTTTTCTTAAATAAATAAATAATAATTATTAAATTTTATTTGTACTAGATTTCTTCGTCTGAAAGAAAAGTATTTTTTTATATCATATTTTGAACTACCCCGGCTTTATTCATCCTTTAATTAGTTCAGACGTACAATTGTATTATGTACTTATATAGAAAAAAATAAGCAAAAGAAATGGGCGTGCCCCCTATTATATGGGACTTAAATTGTTAATAGCGAAACGCGGATGTTTTTATATACCTTTGATTAAACCTCCGGGCATATCAGGCGTATTGAATGTATGTATAGAAAAATTGTTACTTTCTTATATTCGCATGGATAATGAAATGTTGTTTTTATAAATTGATTTTTATTTTTCTCATGTCCAATTAAAGTTTGTCAAAAGACATCTAACTAAGAAAATTTCACTTATTGTTAACTGATTACCATGTTTCAAATTGGGAAAGAAGTTTGCGTGACTTTATTGGAAAATTAGAAACGTTTTATCAAAGTAATTTAAAATTAAAATTATGAACCAATTTCTTTGTATTACTGGTAAATTGACTTTCAGTGCGATACAGAATTCCTACTTAAATCTTTGCATGATTTTTATCTTCTTATTCAATCGCAGAACACTTTTACGAAAAAT
The DNA here is from genome assembly GCF_050436995.1 of Anticarsia gemmatalis. Classification (NCBI taxonomy): domain Eukaryota; kingdom Metazoa; phylum Arthropoda; class Insecta; order Lepidoptera; family Erebidae; genus Anticarsia; species Anticarsia gemmatalis. The sequence goes on along the minus strand of NC_134749.1, from coordinate 12,326,256 downwards.
CTACATTAAGTATGCATTTTTCTTTATACAAATACTATATCGTGTTAGTAGGGAAAATTTATTTCTGTCATCGCGGGTTTCTACTTCTTAACAGAATTTTATATTTCTGATTAGTTCCAAATTTTTTCCGATAGCTGTTTTTGAACCCTGTCTTTAATAATAGTAAGGTAAATCCTGATTAATAATTAAAGTGCGAAAATTAATCTATTACAATTTTATGCCCAACCTGCTGAACCAAAGGCAAGGCAGCCCAAAATAATCACCACGGGTGGAGTTTTAAGCTAGTGAACATTATTTGTTCTAGAAATCGCCATCGCTCCTATTTAAACCGTACAAAACTTTCACAATTAAATTTCGCGAGATGATCTCACCTAGCCTTGGGGTTGCATTTTATTTTATTGCAGCAATAAAAGCCGCCATTTTGTCGTGAACAATGAGTCTGACCTTCGTGGGTGCATCACGACTGTACTGTTATGGGACCGCCTGCGACGAATTCTATAGACCTATTAGGAAATGACATTAAGCTGTAATATCATATTATAAAATATGATCCGAAGAATCTATCTAGTTATGTCCACGTCTATAAAAAATGAAACGAAAATAAGACATCGTATAACCTAGGCTATTTAGCGTATTCTATTCATTTTTTATACTTAATAAAAATAATATTTCTACTAACGAAATTAAATTATATTTTCCAGATCGCATTTAATTTTAAATCTCTGTGACCTAGAATTATATCCCAAATGAGGTGTATCAGAAATACGATTTCAGGCATAAGAAAATCTATATCAGAAATATTCAAACCCAAACATAATTTAAATAAGCAACACAAGTAAAGTAAGATAATGTTTCAATCTAAAGTTAATATGTAAACAAACGTACAACAGACACTATTAAACTCCAAGTGGGCAATAAAATGTACAACATTGAGAACAAATATGGCTAGAAATGAGTTATAATTAGCTTTATTATAAACTTACAGTTTAATAGACGACCAGTCGTAGTGGCCAGTATTATTACAGCTGACCAGTATCGAGAAATTTTGTATGAAAATCTGATCAGCGCCTGTGACGGGTGTCGTAGGAAACATTTTGGCAGTACATTCTAAATCTCAAAATTTCGATAACTAGCCGGTTGCCGGTAGTCGATAGTGGTAGAGAATCGAGGTACAGAAGATTGGATTGGAGTTTTGAGTGAGAAGTTCAAGTAAAATAATATCTCATTCCCGTCATACAAGATTATTGTGTTTATGAACCTGATTTGTAGTGTAACGGATGAACTAATGTACCGGATTCCAATTTACCTGAAAACAAAAGAATATTATCATTAATATCGTATAGTTAAGAATATTATCATTAATAGTTTTAGTAATTAGTAATACAGAGACACTTCGATCGCACGTGATAGAAAACAACGCATTTGTAAAATAGATTTTTCAAACGTAAAGGGAAATCTGCTTTAGTGAGTGTAACCTACATTTTATATCATCATCGTAAACGAAAGCAAAAGACTATCGATCATAATCTCATTTTGTTTTCTTATCAAATATGGCTGACATTTGACATGTTTTTTCAACAATCCTCTTTGATGTTCGCCGCTACGAAAATACTTGGAAAATACGCTCGCCTCTATTTTTAATTGGTAATTTTGAAAACACATACTTTATTTATTTTAGTCTTTTTTCGCATAGAAGAAACCTTTTCTAGATATACAACCGAAGAATGAATACTTCATGAAATTAACGATTTTCCGAAACATATGATATTTTTCACTACAAAATGATCTAATAGTTTAATTGACGTTTATACCAATTAACGGAGCACGATGAATCGGATGAACATAGTACAATCTTAGACCATAGTTTGTTTCAAAAAATATGTTACGAAAACGTATAAAATCCCACCGCGTATTCTTTGAATTAGATTAGTTAACCACTTCAGCTGTATTTGTTCTGAGCCTGTTTGTCAATTTATCTATATAAGTATGTATTTAGAAGTATAGAAGTATGTTTATCAGTTATTTGGTTACCATAGTACAAGCTCTGCTTAGTTTTGGAATCAAATAATCGTATGTGAGTTGTCCAATAATATTTATTAATTTATTTAGTTTGAGGATATATAAAGTTACTAGCTGACCCGGCAAACGTTGTTTTCCCAAAAAAAATAATTAAAAAGCATTGTCCAGCGGACAAAATTGTGAATCTAAACCATTCTCAGATCCCCTTGAACACACACAAAAAATTTCAATAAAATCGGTCCAGTCGTTTAAGAGAAGTTCAGTGACATACACACTTATAGAAGAATTACATATTACATATATATATAAAGATGTACCATATTTTAAATAACCGCACCTATGTATATAGGTGTAAGTAATATTTACTTTCCTTCATAAATTGTTTACGCTTTACATGTCAACTAGTGATGTCCAGTTGCAATATTTCAAAGGATGAACTAAATACCATTCATCCGGCACCAATGCTCAGTGATAATTGTTATTGGTTAGAATGGTGCGTTACAACAATATGTCCGATCACAATAGATACGTGTCACTAGTTGTAGTTAAATACAAAACATTATATGAGAACGATGGTGGAGGAGGAGCTCGTGTCTTAGTTAACAACAGCCGCGCGAATGGATCTCTGAGGTTAAGCCTCGCTTGCCGAGGTTGTTCTGTGGATGGGCGATCATCTTATACATATCGAGTATTCGGAAGTCACAGGTAAATTGTGGGTCCCGGCTATCATTTTCGAAAATCTTTGACAGTCGTTAGCAGTAGCAGAAGCTTGGAAGTTTGACAAGCAGTCTCAACGAAGGGTATCGTGATATATACTTATAACCCAGGGAACTGGGTTGTGGACATCCGATAGGCAGTCGCTCCATATAAAACTAAAAATGCTTAATAATCTATCTATATACATATATTCTGTAAAATTATTTCATTATGAATAAATTAATAAGGAATAGTTTAATTTCGTTATCATAAATACACGACACACGAAAATTAAATGACAATTAATTGTTAAAGGAAAAATAAATTATACTAAACGGTTCTTAGACGAATTTATGAAGACAAGCTTGACTATTATGACAACAGCAACAAAAGAAAAAAAACAAACTCGCAAATCAACGAATAAAATATAAGATTTCAAAATAAGAATTCTCGTCGTCAATGACAGTTCTTGAAAAACATCTTTGTTATAATATTCGAATATCAAAGACGATCTACTGACACAATTCCATTCGCACAAATAACTCGAGAGTATGAATGAAGAACGACTCTGAGTCATTCATTCCCATTCAGCCAGTTCGCTATTTAATTTAAATTTTATAATTGGAACATTCGCGTTTCTGAAAATAAATGAGTGACAGTCTCATCAACTGAGTGTGTTCCTTTTGTAACTTTATAAAGTACAGCTGGCCATTCATATTCTAATTTATAAACTACTCAATTCGCGAAATATATATTTTGATTTGAAATTTTGACAAAGAGACACATTTTTCATTTATATTATTACTAACATAAATTATGACAGATGTATCAAAATGGCTCTCATACAATCTTACCTAACCCAATCTGATAACAACATCTATTAATTTTAATAAAATTTCGAATAATCATGCTACTCGTAATAAATTATAGCCAGTTGAAGTAAACGGTTATTTCCTGTCAAATCAGTTCAAAGTCATGAGATAAATGTTTGCTCAAGGCGTTTGAATATGTAGTGTCACGGAAGTACGTCAGCGTAAGATTAGTAGTATCTCGGCGTAAACATAATGTACATACAAATAAAACTATTGTCATACATTTTGGTGTATAAAGTAACCCAGTGTATAGTCAAATATAAAAGTTTTAACTTTGTTTCATTGACTTTTAGCCAAACAGAGACTAAAGATTTGTAAATATGTATATGACCTACATTTATTGAAATAAATCAAAATAATATTTGCAATCATTAGAATATCAAACATTCACAAGTCCTGAATAAACCATTTACAGTGTATGAATCTAAACCTTATTCACAAGCATTTTAAAACATGATGTATGCTCAATTTTACAAACACCTCAACCAAAAAATAACAACAAATAAAAAATATAATCCATAAATCGAACACAGGAAGCAATCAAAAAGTCCAAAGTGGTGCACAACAGAAACCCTATCCCTTTGATGTTTTATTGGTGAAGGAAACAATGGGATCGTGACCGAACCTGGCATACGGCATTATGGCCTTTGCCTGCCCACAGACTAAAAATAGCTATTTTTGGCGCCAAACTTGTATTCGACCACAGAGGTAAAAAACTTTAAAAGGATTTCGCGCCAAACTACCACAAAGGTTTTATGCTTACAAGTTCCAACGTTCGAATGAATGGTGGTCAAAATGTGGTGGAAAAAAAATACGAATGGTGTTGTGGTCGTGTAGGTTTCCTTTGTAATTTCTGTGCGTGAAATTCTTTGTGAAAAGGTGTATTGTGGTATTCTTTATATCGGCCGGAACTAATTAATCTTATTGGTCGTTGTACGCAATATAAAATGGAGGAAGTTGTGTGGTAGACACTAGCGACATCTGTTATTGTTTGATTATGAAAGTTTTGTGTTTTTTGAGAGACCGACATCGTTAATTTATTTTGACGGCGTCCGCGGTATAGTGGTTAAAGTGGTCACTACACCGGTGCATCGCTGCTGTTGCGACGTGACGTGGGTTCGATTTCCAAACAGAAAAAGTAAATGTAAATTTATAGAATTACAGGATTAATTTAATTCTAAGTGTGGTGTCTATCTTTAATGAAGTTAGTTTTCTCAAGAAATAAATATAATGTGCGTGATAAACAGGCAATTTCAAATTTCGGGTCTATAACGGATGATGTTTTACTAAATTTAATCAGATATGTTTACGTAAATACTTTTTCAGAGAGAAATACCTAACTAAGTAATACATATTATTTTAAACAATTGAAAATGTAATGTATTTAAAATTTGCATTGAAATTATATGCATAGGTCGTAAATGTCAGTTACCTTATTATAACTTGTGTTAAACAGTGCAATTAAATGAATAGTTTATATGAACAGTAAAATTACATTGTTGGCAAAAATATGTAATGTAGAAACTAACATACGTAATAGGACTCAAGGCCTAACCCCTCCCCTTCGTTTGGAAGGAGACCCTTGGCCTGCAGTGGGACAGTAATGGGTAAAAAAAATAGCACTTGGCCTGACCCAGAAATTAAACCCAGGACCCCCGAAATACTCTGCCGATCACTCCACAAAGGCATTATTTTACTAAAATATCGAGAAACTAACCTAAATACCTAAACATATTGTAAATCGTATACAAGACCAATAAATTACGTAATGCACACAGTATAAGTAGGTACACTAATCACAGTAATTAGATTCAATCAACTATAACTATGTGCGTATAAAGCAAGCAATTATAATTCTTCAATAAATGTCTTCATTTAGTTAAACACGAGCATAAACTAGACGTACTAATATGGATGTAATTTGTTAGTTAATAATTAACTTTACTTAGTTATTTTCGAACTGTAATCCGACCACTTGGTAGACAGCCAATTTCATTGAAATAGATAGTGTGATAGTGTCCAAGTGTCCAAACAATGCACTGGTACACCTTTATTTTCATAACCCAGTGAGACGGATTACCGACTTGACTAGTTAGAGGTCAGGCGCAGGACCGACGGCTTTCCGTTCTCTCCGTGGCACGGAGGTTTTTCTTTTCTATCTATAAAAACCTATATGACACACTAACAACAAGTTTTTTCTAGTAGTTTTGTAGTTTTTTATAAACTATGGTAAGTTCGTTGGGCGGAATTTTCGACTAAAAACGATCATATTGGGGTTTATGTACTCATATATGGTCATCAAACACTAAGATACATAGCCATATTACCTGACTAAACAATCACACTATGTAAAGGTTAAGTAATTAACACAGTGACATTTAAGCCTCGCCGGCATTTCATTCCACTTTCCCTGAAAGTGCCATCTTCCTACCTCAATACTCGTTTAGTTATACACATAAGTTCTGCACGCGATTTTGTCCGCGTTAAAGGCTTTCTCGAGGTTAAAGTATTCTTTGTGTTAATTTTGTTAAACATTTCTTGAGGGTATAAAAAGTCCACAATTCGTTCTTGGGCAGTGTGGTAGACTTAAGGCCTGACCCCTTCCTCAATTCGAGAGAAGACCATTGAGCATCACGGGGCAGTAATAAGTTTTAAAGAATATCGAAATCGTAAACTAGCAGATCAGAAACTAATGTTTGGGAGCATATCAAACATCCATACATCCCACGAAATTTCGAAGGTGCTACTTAAAAATTGGATCTTAACAAATTATTTATTTAACTTATCGACTTTTAACTATACATTAAAAATATGTTAAATAAACTGTAAAATGCTTCAACTAACGTAACATTAAAGTAAAGAAAGACAGGTTAAATTGCCTATGCAATTTTAGTCCATAACCAGTAAAATTGCTTGCAAAAATACTTTACCCCATTCCAAAGATTGTGACCACAGCTAAATTCAAGTACCTTAGTATATTGAAAATCATTGCACGTATAATAAATTAGTCTTAATTCAGTAAAAGTTTCACATTTCCAACAAGTTTGACCACTTTCCGATAACTGTTGGTTAATTTATCGACAGTATTTTGACAGTAATTGTTTTGATATAACAGTCGTACTCGGTTGTAAGCCATAATTGGTTTCAGCTTTTACACCTCCAATAGTAATTTAAGTAATGAAAAAAAGAAATGGCGATTAAAAACAGCGGCCAAGGATTTGTTACCGTCTATTCTCATTGACTCGCCTTTCGAATTTATAGTAATCATGAACTAAATTAAAAAATGGTTTGTGTGACTTTTAATTTGACTTTACATTTTCGACCCTTAATATTGAATAATATAATACGTAGCGTGTTGTCTTTTTACAAACATACATACATAAATATCATGTTACTTCTTACTAACCGGTTTTAAAAAGAAATGCAAAAAAATATTGACGATGCACCTGCCGCATTTAGGCCACGACGACCGAATTTTGCCGAAGTGTGCCGAAAGAAGCCGAACGGTTCGTAAGAAGCAAATTGACTCTGAAATGAGTTCAATTGATTTACTGCATTTTTTCTGGCGTTAAAAATTACGATCGTTTATTCTTTCTGTTCCTGTTACTTGCTAAAATCGTATTTTTTATTAAAAAAGTGTATAGGCAGACAGACCGCCAGAGATAGGCTATAGTAGGAAATTATGAGGGAGGCCTTTGCCCAGCAGTGGGTCGATACAGGTTTATAATGATATTATTATGTATGTCTAGTGTGAAAACTTTACGCATCCGAAATGTCCATAACGGGACTCATTGGTTCCAAAAAATACTTTTTAGTGGTGCGAATCCAACCACTTTCTTATCTACGGACTCATACTCAATACTTGCTGAGATAAGAATGTTTTAAAAATATAAAAAAAAAAGAAATCTGAAATGATTTGAGCACAAAAGAACTTCCAATGGTCGAACTTGTGTTGTCTATCAAACAATACCAATAACAATGTTTGTATCGTATTTCAAGTGTCAGAATAAAGACATAACTGATTTCATTCAACCAGAAGAAACTAATAGCTTCATAATCTCAGGTTTAAACCAACTTGAGATCAAGTTACAAGTGTGCAGTTTCGTGCGCAATGTGCTTCAATGAATGCTTGTGATTATTCATAACTTGTGCATATATTATATTATAACGTTGATATACTTAGACCATATAAACGGGACCGCGGTCCATATGCTGAGCACTTCGCTTGATAACTTAGTTATGAAAAAGATTTTGCTTGCATTAGTAGTAGTAGTATACCGGATGGAAAAATATGGGCCGTTGAGGGAAAATTACTTTAAATTTTGAAGATATCTTTATTCACTGAAATTTGTTATTATGTCGACTAATTGGCATATGTTTGTAAATAAGACACATATTGTTTTATACTTAATACACATAATACTCGTTTACATACATCTAATACAATAATCTGGATAGAGGTCTCCCCTCTTTTCTATTAATATTTTATATTATAATACACTAACAAAATGGTCCTGCATCATACATGAATATTGCATAAGTAAGATTTAACTTATCATTAATTTTAATTCTTATAGGAACCAAAAATAAAGATAAACAAGTCTTGACCTTACACATATACTTACTAAAATAATGCTCATTGAACATATTAACAAAAATAAAAAATCGACTAGTTATACGTCCATAAATTATAAAGCTTAGTTCCCACTCAAGCCAGCTTTGGTCGGCTAACAGTAAACCGAAACAGATGCGTGTTGTGTGAAATAACCGAGGGATAATCCGTAGGGATTTGCACTCGGCTTGAGTGATTCACTATTAACTGCAAGCGAAACACCTGCTCGCTGTAACTAATGCTCGATAGTATCGTATCGAGTTTATGTTGTGTCGAGTTTCTATCGATCTAATGTCAAAAGATTTGATTTTATTGGAATGGTCTGAGATGTTAAATGTTCTACTAATTAATTTATTTGTTATAATAAAATTGGCAGTGTTCTGCGATTAAGCTTATTTACAAAAAACTTTTAGGTTTTTCACTCAAGCTAGAGTTTTTAAATGAAAAAACCTAAAATTACCAGTTCCTAAATCGCAACAAAATGTATTTTATGTGTTTGAAGGACGAGTGGCCCAATATTTAGCAAATTTTGTCTAAAGCAATAAATTCACACTAGTATATGCGGCAAATAAATTATCGCATGTCAAACCATAATCACTCAATTTAAGTATCAACTTTCAACACAAAAACTGCACTTCCTACTTTTTGCACCCAAATACATTTACAAAAAAGGTGTCAAATCTCTTAATAGTAAGACATAAATTAAATTTAATTTATGTCTGTTAAGTTAGTGGAACATCTGTTATTGGCGACAGTTGGCGACATTTGGCGACAAACACCGACAAATAGCAAGTCTTGCAATTCATTGACATAAATGCGATTCGTGGTTAATTTAACGGAGGGTGGCTTTATTTGACAGAATAGGGATTTATTATAGAACTTTATTGGTTTATTGATGATCTTTGTTATACGAGTGCGTATTGTCAAATGACTGACGCGTATTGAGTAGAATAAATCCAAAATTAGTTCGATTGTCGAAATTGTTTTGTTTCATGGCGAAATGTGATTTTATGATCGTTCCGCAATGGCATCAATCGTCGTGCCAATGTCCTATGAGACAAGTAACACAGACATTTTAATTCTGGAAGCTCTTGCCGTCTACAGATAGAGACTGGTGAAAAGAAAAAATAATGCAGTAGAATATTTCTGCAATTTTCAACGTGTTAGCTGTAAATAAAATAACTAACAAAGAGGTATAAATCATATCTAGGTATTATCTTAATGCGTTATGATCTAAGTAATAATTTTCGCGTCACATTTTAATTTTGACACGATAATTTGCGCTATCAGACGGAATTTGACTGGACAATGGTGTTTGTCAGTGAAGCGTATAATTTAATGTACCTTAAATTAGGTAGGTACTTAGGTATTTTGCAGCAGACTGTTACGACCTTATAAGATTGTTATTGCATTGCCACTTTTTTAAAGCTTTGAAATTATTGTCAGACTGATTTATCTCTTGACATTTCTAAATAAGTATCAGTTATCTTATCAAATACAATTTTGGCAGTTGTTTCCGTAGATTTATCTGACGGTTATGAATAAGCTGTCAACCTAGTTTTCAAAATCCTGAAGTAAGGACCTATATAGAAACTGTAAGTATGCATTTCTTTTACTCAATTGTACGTTAACAGAAAAAATAGAATGACATTTAGCCCACAGATAGTCTATAAAACATAATAATTTCCAAAATGACGTACAAAAAACACGTATACAGGGAACCTTCCACTCACATAAGCTCAAATATCGCAAATCACATCGCACTAATGTACCACTATTCTAGAAAGGGACATCTGTCGGTCCGGATGTTAACATTAAACGCATTGAGTATAAATATTACACTAAGGGTGTTATATTACTGTACAGTAACCAGTGGGGTTGAATGTGGGGCACATTTATTTGTTCACTAGTTAAAGCACGCAGTTTCACTCGTGTACAAAATTCAATTCCTAAATTATAATTCTAACTGGGAGAAAAAGGGTATAAAAGTTTGACTAATACGAAATAAGTTCGATTTTTTTATATAGTCTCTATATAAAGTCATTTTGCAACAACGGACTAGAGTAACCAGCGCCAAAGTTAACATGACACTTAATATTTTAAACTTTGTTTTTAATTATCGTCTATTCCGTCCCTCACTTTGTCCAGCAGTGGGAACAATATTCAGGGTTAAAAAAACCCATACTGACATTCGGCAAAGTTTCACCGTCATTGACATTAAAATAAACAAAAACACAATATTATTAAAGTTAGTTCACAGAAGTAATCTTGCAAGTTTAAAAGCGTACAGACAGACATTCATATTAACAATATTATTATTTGTATATAATATAAGTATAGATTTGTATAAAGTCTTTGTTACGCTCACGGTAAGGTGTAGTGTTACGTGCATTGCTCTACAGGGTGATAATTCATTTTGAAAATGTTCACCGTTTGTTATGTTTTGTTCGCTAAGGTAGTGTTTGTTGTTTGTTTTAAAATATGATATATTGCTCATTGTGTACGAGTGTCGGGCTAAATAAATATGTTGCTTTTTTGCTTAATTTGTGCAGATTACTGATATAATTAAGCGAAATGTTGTTTAGGAAGATGCATATAAATATGGTTTTGTTTTTATTAATATCGTGTTTTATAAAAGAATACATTTTGTAAGCTTTTAAATGGTCTATTGCAGAAACTCGTTGTACAATAAGTGTAAACCTAAGAGAAAATACGACCCCTCCACTCGTATGGCAAATTTAAAACCGAACTGTCTTAAAACATAAAAAAGCTAACCTTACATCTTGATTATCTAATATTAATAGGAACTACCTATTTACCGCGATAATATATTATGAGTAGTTACCTTGATTTGCTTAACATTTCAGCACTTTTCTCATTTGCCTTGTCGTCAAATAAAAGTGGATTTGTATATACCAACACTTAACAAAAAGACCCACCAATATCTCGAAATCGTAGCAATAAATCATAATTACAAAGTAGTCGCCCTGAGAGCGCGTCAATTGATTCAAACTAAATGAACCGAATGAACTAAACTTATACAATTGTTAGTGAGAAACTCAATTGAATCAAGTGCACGTAGACCTTGCTGTAATACTGTGTGATACGAATTAATCATCGTTATTTTATCAACACTGTAATCTATTTTATGTAGCTTCTTGAAATTAATACAAATTTATTTTTCATCAAATGCTTACAACCGTGACTTTGACGTAGAAGGCTTTTACGGTTAAAAAGAATCGTACATTTCACTAGGTTATAAACTAACAGCCAAAATTTCATCAAAATACATTTAGCAGGGTTTGCGAGAAAAAGTATCAAATGTTTACACACCTTTACCAGTTGCTATTGTATGTAATCATATTGTCGCATCGCAAATCGCATTTAAAACCGATATAACATTTTATTAACGTAGTAGTTTTATGGCTAAACTAATGGATGAATTTTGATAAAATATAAAACAGAGATAGTTGAAAACGCGGCTCCAAAAACTACCTTGTCAAAATACAGATTCATTGAATTTACCGTAAGTATTATATTATTTGATTCAAAACTCTTTAACATATTCCTTCAAATTCACATTAACTGTACCTTTTAATATTATCTTCACATAAAGTAAAGTCATTCGGTTCAGAATGTAGCGTAATTACGTAGACAAGTTTAAATTGACTTAACTGTTAACCGTTTTACGCACAGTTTAATTACATAACTTAGAACCAAGTTTTAGACGCGGTTTTAAACTTAATACCGCAATTTCACACAGGCTTAAACTGCGGTTTAATCTAAGACTTAGAGTTGGGATGTTAGTTGTATGAATATTTTACATTAAGTACATTGTGTTAATATGGACTAGTTCAGTAAGGAAAAACAAATTCCTAGTTCGAGTCCATATATTCAGAAAAAAAAAATATTTGGTTAATTAGAAAGGTATGCATCACCCATATATTGTCTACTATTATTTTAATATTATAAAAATCAATGAAATATCAATCATGCTTTATTTAAGTCGCTTAAGATTAATTTTGAAAAAGAAAGTTATCTATGCTATACCTATTCTTCCATTATACAACATACTGGATCAAATTTGGGTTGATTAAGCATTTAGTATATGGTGCATATGTTTGCATGTAGCATATAGTGGCTATGAAAACTTAAGATATTCAAAGACTTTTACATTAATTAACACGAGTATGGTTTTTGGTAAATTTCTCTCCGCCTACATTATAAAGCGGGATGTTACACCACGTCAAATTCTAGAGCACAATCATAAGGAATAATAAACAAAATAACAAACCTTCCACTCATCAATGAGTTGCGTCTCCTCAATGCGCAAGCACACATAAATCAATTAAGCCCTGTCACAGCTAACGGTGCCATGATTTTGGACCTGTGACGTCATAACTGTGACGTCATTGAGCACAATAGGACTATTTTGGGAAGTAATATGTAACTGTAAGTCTTATATGGGAGGAATGATTCATAGATATTGTATTACCGGATTAGAATGATGCGATATCCTCTATTTTTTGGTGAGTGTGCATATGCAAGTGCGGTGTCTTTGGTGTGGATATTGGGCATCCTTTCGATGATTATTACAGGATTCTAGCATACGACGAGTACGAGTTTTCTTTGTATTAACAAAGAAGACTGCTATAGAAACGTTGTCAAATCTAGAACTTTATGCAATTTTGTTGTACCTACGTTCAACATGAATTACATTTGAAGAACCAGCATCTTTATCAAGTTTTGTAAATCGTGTTCAAGTAGCCGAGACATAACGTATTTAATATCATTTTAAGAGACCTCTTCGTCTCGTCTTAACGAAAGCGCAAAGATATGTTAGAAGATCTAGATTTAGTATTAAATCAAAGTCCAAATCTGAATATTGAAATGATCAAGCAGACAGAAATAAATATTAATAATATCACATTTTCAAATTTGATACACATATTCATGTCCCGACTGTCCCAATATGTACGTATGTCCAAAAACCACAGTTTGAAACATTACATTCAAACCAGCACATAATAGTCAATGGAACGAAAAGTTCACGGTCGATCGGACCGGTCACCTACGCCTTTACGCTCCGGTGAGTTGCACAAACTTGATACAAACTATTGTCTGAATAAATACTTGTGTTACAATCACTGTACGACAAATATTTGGTGATTATATCAACGCTACTTTGATTCACTGACGGTTTAGAAAGATTATTTGGATGTGAGTCAAATCTACAACTTTTCCTTTCGTGTAACATTGATGATCTTTCCGTTCTTTTATATGGTTCGTAGTTTACCAAGTGTAAACATTGTTTGTTCGCTAGCAAGCTACATAGTATCAAAATAAATTAGCTTGCCTGAAATCTGCTTTGTGTCAAAATTGTTTAGTTGGCGTAGTCTACCTAGTGTCAAGATTATTTAGCTCGCCTGAAGTCAATCTGGTATCAAAATTGTTTAGTTCGCTTGCAAGCTACCTCGTGTCTCAATTATTTAGCTCGCCTGAAATCTGCCTAATGTCAAAATTGTTAAGTGCATCTATAAGCTACCTAGTGTCAATATTATTTTGATCATTTGTACGTGTTATCAAAATTGTTAAATTGCTTGAAAGCTTTGAATAAGGCATCGAATATTTATATTGCAATTGAAATATCCACCTGGATATACAATTCATAAATATAAAGGCACTCACTAGAAAAACTCCTCTAAACTGCCACCTAGATTGCATTATTACTTGTTCAACTCATACATTGTTCCACAGAGAACAATAAATATACAATACTAGCTGACCCGCGCAACTTCGCTTGCGTCACTTAAGAGAGGATGGGTCAAAATTTTCCCCGTTTTTGTTACATTTTTCGTTACTACTCCGCTCCTAATGGTCGTAGCGTGATGATATATAGCCTATAGCCTTCCTCGATAAATGGGCTATCAAACACTGAAAGAATTTTTCAAATCGGACCAGTAGTTCCTGAGATTAGCGCGTTCAAACAAACAAACAAACAAACAAACAAACAAACTCTTCAGCTTTATAATATTAGTATAGATAAGATATTATTCAGAACAAAATGGTAATAGTGCTAATCCTCGTCATGCTTCCAGTAGCACGAACGAAGTGCCAACTCTAGTCAACGACAATAATAATAAAAATACAATACAAATGAAAGGCAGAAATTTATACAAATAAAATACAACAAGATATCAAACTGTTAAATGATTAAACTACTGCTACTAAATTGATATAATCAAAAAACAGAAGAAACAACGTAATGCAATAAAATAAAAAAAAAAAATAAAAGAAAACATCAAACAGTTGTTGATAAATTACTGTTACTAAATTGTCATAATCATAAAAAGAAAAATAATAACGAAATTTCAAAAATATTATCAAAATCCATTAAGATTTCGTTTCATTCATAAAAACTTTGACCTTAACCTCGTGTTAAGTAAACCTCATTCATGGACAGTTCATTCATGATTCAATGCAATTGATAACATAAAGAATTTCTTTAACAACCACATTCAGAGCAGGACTTTGTACTCATAAATTGCCCGTAATATTGAAAAATTATACCTAACCAACTTCTAGCAGTTTCCATGACAAGATATCCCATTTTATCATTTTAGGGGAAGAGACTATACCTTCATTCATTAAGAAATAATTAAATCTACTACTTCATAAAGAATGAATTAGCATCAAGGCGTAAAGTTCAGTTTATCTATAACATCGTCTCAACATAACTCAGAAACCACTGAACAGATTTGCATGAAACTTTCGTCTTAAACTTTATATTCTTAGCTATAAGACGTTATATGTTTCATAAATATTCATAGCATAAAAACTAAGATATCGTCATTCTTGTCAGTGGGAGTAGCGGCATCGGTTAGTATTTCAAATTGTCAATAACCTGTAGCTCAATTCTCTACTACTATCGACTACCGACAACCGACCTGTCATCGAGAAATTTTGTATGAAAATCTGATCAGCGCCTCTGACGGGTGTCGTAGGAAACATTTTGGCAGTACATTCTAAATGTCAAATTTCGATAGCTAGCCGGTTGTCGGTAGTCGATAGTGGTACAGAATCGAGGTACGGCTTACTGGTTTTAACCTTAACTGATACGAGAGATCAGCTGTCAAGATAAGCATTTCTGACATAATATCGTTAACAGTACTTCATTCACTATTGATATTGAATGAATACTGTTAAGTGATATTATATTTATGAGTTTATTCACTTTCATATGGTTCAACTAACCCCAGATTACTGAAATATAAGACAAGATAGATAAAAGTTAAAGTAATTAAATTTTGCTATCTGAATTATTTGACGACTTTATAAAAGTCAAGTTCTCTGTTTCACTGACATGTTAGCACGACTGCGTTTTTTTCTGAAATGTTTTATTATTGAAATCCAAGGTAATTTTTTTTATTAAGTTTGATAGGTACTTGACTCGCAATTCTTCTTAAAATTCAAGTTTAAAAAGTTTATAAATTGAAGTAATTTCTATTTTTTTCAATAAAAGGCTGTACCAAATGCAGTAATATCAGATTTCTAACAGATTGAGGACTTCTTCTGAAGCTCACAAAGCCCTGAATCAGAAATCGAGCCCTCACGATTAGCAGTCGTGTCGATCGACAAGCTTCGCAAACAAAACAAACAAACTTTTCTTCGAACTACCTACATTGTTTCAGACTCTCACAAAACTCTCTATTCGTGGTTAAAGTCACGTCAAGACCGCGTGAAATCGATTTACATCTTCCACAAAGTTCACGCTGTGTATCACGTTTACTTTTAACACGGTGTCTTTAGTTAATGCTGATTAGGTATAATAGAAAGCTGTTTTTGACTTGTTTTTGTAAAGTTTGTGAAATTGAACACTCTTTTGCTAATCTTGATCTAGGAGTTTCGTGCGAGAAAGTCTTTCAATGTAATATCGTTTCTGAAGCTTCAATCGTCGCATGATATAGTTAATATGAATACTACGATATTATGTATAGGTTAATGATATTGGAGCAATTATTGATGCATTGCTTTATGATTTTGTGCAATGTGTAGACTGATAAATTTGTTTAAAGCATTTTATCAAGTAAGTCTTTGAGCTACAAGAAACGTATTTCTTATTTACCATGCTTATGTACCCGAAACGAAAATAGATCCAGGGTTCTCACAATAAAAACCATTAAATCAACAAAATGTGAATTGTCATCTCATCCCATTGAGTTTTGAATGAGAGCTCCCCCAAGGATCAACGCTTAGACCCCTACAACCGGCGCGTGCGCCATTATTTCAATGTAACTTTGTCACGGTTCGGTACAGAACACCGTGACTAAATAAACTAAATTAACGATTTCACACGCCTTTGATCCACGCGAATATCTTCTCTCTATCTTTATTGTTCGCAGAAACCACTCGTGCTTAATACGAAAGGGTTGTATCGTAACAAAATATAGGATTCGTCGAAAATTATGTTGATATAAAAGGTTCTGAGAAGATATTCATAAATGAATATTCTGTGATTCTACGAAATTTCTGTGAAACCGTTACGATCTTAAAAATATTCTCAAAAAGATTCCTGGTTTTTTATCTTATTTATCCAAATAAGTTATATTAATATCTTAGTGGTTTAATGGATTTCTCATCGGTTTATTTATTGAATAAGCAATCAAGCAATTTTCAGTCAATCGTAAACTTGCTAATAAATCTCTCTAAATCTCCCAAAAATGGGTTCTACGAAGGCTATTCGAACAAAATAGGTCGATGAAATAATTTTGGCGAAAATTTAAAGTTCTACGAAATATAGCTCAATTTCAAAAATAGCTATACTGAGAATTACACAGTTTGCTAAAATGTCAAATTCTGTGAAACTGTGTATTTATTTATGAGTGTAAACGGTTTCGTTATGCGTAATGATGATCAACATCAATCACTTGTATGTTCAATTGTGCGTGTAAAGTATAATTCGGTTGTTAACACGAAGACACATGGGTTACTTAACACGGTAATACACAGACTACTTTTAATTATAGTGAGTTAAATGGATCACAATTCATTAACCTTCTAGTTATAACATCACGCCTGTTAGACCCAAAGTTGTAGGCAGTGGGGTTAAGTAATATTTGAGTCGAAAAGTTCTTTAAATACTACCAAAGTTCTTAACACATATTTTTTTACCCATTACTGTCCCACTGTAGGGGGGATGGGTTATGCCCTGAGTCCACATCACAACATTACGTAATTTCATTTTCAGTGATTATAAAATTTTTATCAAATTAACTAGTTAGGTACTGCAATTGTTACTGAAGTTTCGATCTTTGGGCTACATTTTGGTCTTCTATGCGTTCCCTTAGTTTTATGCCACTTTGTATCATGCAAAACAACGTCGTTCTATCTCGTGTCAGTTTAACACCTGCGATCAAATATCACTAATTTCACTGAAGCAGTCGCGTTCGACAAGTCAATACACTCGGGCACAGTCACGCCAATATACTCTGCTATTAGTTATGTGTTATGATGCAATGCACTAAATTCTTGTGTGATTGCCAACGCGTGATTTATCTTAACAAATGTCACAATATTCTACTGTCTTTATTCAGTGTCGCGAAAATTTTTCGTCATTGATATTTTTAGGATTTGATTCATTTGAACTGTTGATAGAATTTTATTGTCTGTCATGTTGATAATAAATTAGACTATTATATTAATGCAGTAGAGTGACTTCTTATCAATGGTTCTACCACTGCATTTGATTCGCAATTATTTTTTGTATTTGGCCAACTTATAACTAATTAAAAAAGTATTTAAAATAATTCTTTGTTATTCATATAAATGTCTTATTAGCCAAGATTAACATAAATTAACAAGACCATACTCTTAGAAAATAAGCAATCTTACAATTCAAGTTAAAACTGCTTCATCAAATCTGACAAAGTATCAAATTATATTATACAGCGACCATCTGTTCCATGAATACTTAATACAAGCAATAGTGAACCCATGATAACTAATAGCTATACATCGACCGGCCCTATTTGATCCTTTACAAACAAACGATCAAATTCTAAGAACGCTCCTTGGAATTCAAACAATAGGTTGTACTGTACTTAGTTAAAATATCATAAATTATTATACTTAGTTCGTTTCTTAGAAAGGATGTGCCCTGTTTGACCTTAAAACGTGAATTAAATAACTCATAAATTTAAGGTAATGTTATTACAAGAACTTAGGTTTAGTTCATGTGAAAATTTAAAGCTGGGTTAATTAAAATGTAATGAACGTTTTTAATTTCTGTCTGGGTAAATAAGGCACAGATTTTTTGAGTTAGGGTACTAATTGCCTCATAAATGTACCTGAAATGTACTGCGCCGTAACATCAGGCAGACTAAGGTCAAAACTCGTGCTCGCGTTAATTCCCGAAACATCTTTAACTTTACCAATGAAAATAATATTTAAAATACCCAAATTTGACTTTTCTTACAACCAGTCTTACCGAGGGGTATCGTGTTCTCCATATAATTGGGTTGTGGATATCCAATAGGCAGTCGCTCCATGTAAAATACTGGTACTCAGCTACACCCGGTGAGACTGGAAGCCGTCTCCAACATATGTAGTTAGAAGAAAGGCTAGACTGATATATTTGACTCTCAAAACTATATCTATTATAAATGGAGTCTAAGACGTTTAAAACTAAAGGCTTATTCACACAAGCGTCGTGGTTCAGGTGGAGATAAGCTATGTTTACACAATGATACGTATTAACATTTCCATACAACGCGTAACGGGTGACATCATGCACATTGTATGAAACTGTATAGAAGGCTGTATTTCAGACGGTTTCAGTCTGTTTATAACTCAATCTGTTTAGAACAAACTTGATTTTAGAGTGAGAGACAGCGTTTTAAGGACCATGCAATGGCTGTCTAATGATGTTTGTCTTAGTTCATTCTTTATCTTATTCTATATCTTCATTATTATGAACCTAAATCGTTCCACTGCTGGGCTTCCCCATGGCTTTCCACAGCAAACGATCCCCGGCGGTCTGTATCCATTATGGGGTTGGAGGAGTCGAGCTCGCCTCTCAATCTTTTACAGGGTCTACTTCGCCGCCGCTTCTCGTTCGGCGAGGAAGACTCCTGCTAATTATTTTCGTAAAACTCAAGAATATCTTTTTCTATACTGGCCCGCTTTTCAATTAATGAAAATCCCTATTTTCATAGCCCTCTTCTCAATTTTTGCTAAATTCCGAGGCCATCAATTTATTCTAATCATAGCTATAAGAAGTGCATAATTTGATATAATTTCTATAGCTAACAACCTCAAATTAAATTTGTATCCAACAGCGTAATAAAGAAAGTCATGATTTACTCAATGCTTCAATTGTGCAAACATGGTCTAAAAAATCTAACATTTTTGTATATTATAAGTATATACTTAATATATTTTTAATAAAACAATTTCCTGAAACTGAACTGAGATACGCAGAAAAGTATTCAAAGCTAAAAATAAAATAATTGATACTAAGAATCTTAATAAAGTAGCAGTTATACAGTTTTGCAAAAAAGCGTGCTGCTTAAAAAGTAGCACAATTTTTGGTCGACTTATAACGTTTAATATAGTCATTTTAACGGGAAAATATGTTTAAAGTTTGTAATAATTCTGACGTTTAAATTTCATGCATTTTTTCTTTTGCACTGTTTATTTGCTTTATGTATAAAGCCTTTCCCATCTGTTTAACGCGGCAAAACCATATTAATATGAGAACTGAAAAATGGCATTTGTGTTTTATGCACTTATAATGGGCACTGGGTTCGAGACTAATTTAGTACAAGAAACTAAGTAATTGATTCTTGTCTGGTTACACTTTGCGAGAGGTCGTGGGTTCGTATACCACCCATTGCAGGACTGAAGGAAATTAACAATTGCAATATTAGTATAAGTGTAGTAGAAGAGCAATGACAGCCGAGTGGTTTAAGTTACGCCTCCCACGCAAGTAAAGGGTTCGTATCCGAGGCAATACACCAATGACTTTCCGAAGTAATATGTGTATTATCACTTGTTCTAACGGTGAAGAGAGCCTTCGTGATGCGACCCTGCATGCCTGAAAGTTTTAGAAGGTACGAAAAGTCCCCAACCCGCACGGGCAGCGTGGTGGACTCAAGTTCTAACCCCTCCCTCATTCCAGGAGAACCTTGCTCAGCAGTGAAACATAAATGGGTTAAATTTATACTAAGATTAAATTGTATTTAATTTGAAATCTTATAAAAAGTACCTAGCTTAGTAAAAGTATTACAGTTTACTAGCCTAATTTGACATCTTCATAAAATCAGTTGACAACAATTTTAAGGCTATAAAATATTTATCTAATATCACTTTTTAATTACACATATTATTATGACGTAATCATCTAACAAAAATAACAACAAGTACTCAATGAACAAACTAGGTATTAGAAAAAAATCTACTTCGAGATAACATCGTGAACTCTTATCGTTATAGTTTAATTATGAATAGAAATAGAAACACAAATAGGTATTTTAATAAGTATAATACAGCAAAACACTGGACTTATTATGTTTAACCACATTTAATTCAGCACGCAATTTTTTTTTTTTAAGTTTTTTATAATAAATTACATGTTTATAAATTTCTTGAGGCCGCCCGCGACTTCGTCCGCGTGAAAACCCTTCCCGTGCAAATCCCGATTCCTCGGGAACTCCGGGATATTATAAAGTGTTATTCTGGGTCTTCAGCTATCTATATACCAAATTTCATCGTAATCGGTTCAGAAATATTTGCGTGAAAGAGTAACAAACATCCATACATACTCACAAACTTTCTCGTTCATAATATTAGTAGGATTCGTTGAGTTATTATTATTATTCATATACTTATTTAACTACTACACTCATGATTTTTTTTAGACCGGAAATCAAACTAGGTACTCATACGTTAATACGTTCGAAATATCAATTAGAAAACTTAATTATTGTAAGAAACATTTTCATTAAGTGAGCACATTGGTTGTGAACATTATTACAAGTTTTGAAAATGTATAAACATACATTTAGCAGTTACCTAAAAATATAACTGATATTTACATTATAATAAGTCTACGAAGTGCCTCTGAGAGCACGTTCAGTCAACCCAGACCCAGTTCAGAAGCAAATGTTATTAGTGTCCTTGAATATATTCAAATAAACATGAAACTGAAACTGAAAACAATATGTAAGAAACTTTAACGATGATTAAGTTAAACATGGACCAAGAATATTTATGTATTTCAGATTTTGTAAAATTTAAGGATGTTCTGGAAAATTAACAGTTTAATTGAGAACTTCATTATTTTAAAGTCTTTGTATAACCGTATTTTTGTGCAATCTTGTGAGAATGCTTTAGAAACTTAACGTCGAAATTTATAGTTCTAAAAAATATTTCAAAGTTAAAGTTGTAAAAAGAGTTGGTAAAAAAGTAATTGCAGAGCTACATTCGTGAGAATTCAGGTCAGAGTAAATTCTTTTGAAACGTAATCGTAATCTGTGCAAGGACTCATTTCTCTTATTTGTGTATTACATCTTACATGATAACTGTGATAACTGCTGATAAGATATTTTTTAATTACGAGTTTATTACTGCCTATCTCGTATTTTTTCACACTTTAAATGAAGTTGTCAAAACAATATGTTACACTTACTGTATCTCGATCTCTTTATACATGATAAAGAAATTCTGACTTCGAACCCCCAAGCGTCTGAGCCTTCTGAATCTCTCACAGGAAAACTAGATGACTAGCTGACATAGGGTATTCCTATTTTTTTCATTAAAGTAGGTCCCAAGTGCCAGGACCAAATCGTGATCTTCATATGTCAGATTTATTACATACTCTTTTCAATTATTACGTTATTTTAAAGTATCTGCATAAAAAACTATTGTTTTTCACACGAATTAAATTCATTTTTCCTTTCAACTGCGACTCCAAACCCTCCATTAAACAACGACAAAAAGAGTAATCTAGGAAATCACAACTATGACCAAAAATTCTCAATGCAATGTGACTGTAAGTCAAGAAATTCTATCAAAGTTCTATCAAAGAAAACGGTTATACATAAAAAGTAAGTATGTTTTTAAAAATGTTCCAAAAAAATAAGATTTCAAGAAAAAACTTGCCATCAAAAGAAATAGTGGCTACAAAAAGTATGTTTCACTTCAAATATCGCTTATTCATAATTCTCTTTCATGTATCGTTTCATAAGTTACAGGTGTTCTGTATCATAAGCGTTGTGTTAGCGTTCACACTAATGCGTGTCGATATATTTCACACACATTGTTATCGCATTAGGTTTTAACGACCTGTGCCAGTTTAGGAATAAATTTCTATTTATTTTTATCAGAAACTAGGCTTACTTTTTATTGGTTAATAATGAGGTAAGTCTGCTGGACTGTCAGTTTCATTTTCACGGTTCAATCTCTGAATCGATTTTGATGAAACCTTGCTTAGAAATGACATAAAGACCGGGGATGAATACCATATATACCTCTAGTTATGGGTTTTTTAAGGCTATAGGTTTCGTATGTAAGAGAAATCGTATGAACAGCCACCGGGATATTACAAAATTATGATATCCTATGAAAAACATTAATTTAAACAGCCAAATCTGGGAAACGAAAATGTTTTTTTGCAATTGTACCAATCTTTTTCGTTACTAGAACAAAATACAAACAATGAGTTTCTTTGCAAAATTTTGAAATACTTACAGACCTGACAGAAGAAAATCATATGTTCGCAATTTTATGTCTTTGAAGTGTGATTTAAAATTTATGATCTTTGGCGTAACAGCCATCAAGCGCATTCATAAAATCTCAAATTAATTTACACTTGTTGGTGTCGTGATCTTTACCTATTCATAGAATTTATAACTGAAAACCTATTTTGTTAAAACAAAAAAATAGTCTAAGAGACAGGTGACAACATACCTTATTACTTATTCTTTTTGACTAATGTTTTCAGTTACAAGACTAACTAGTTACTAACCCGAAAAATTACAAAAATAGTAAAAAATATATTTTATTTACCTTAAAAATTGTCGTAGTCAAAAACCACAAAGCACGTTACACTACAACACAAAATTTCAGTTGGTAAACTCTAAACTGTGTTCGTTATTCGTTCGGGTATGTTCGCGAGTATTCGGCTGAGCCGTGCGTGCGGTCGCTTCGACGGTGTACGATCAACTGAGGTGCCGCTCTGCCTGCAAACTTACTCAGACATTTTTCACATCGTTTCAGTACTTTGCTGATTTTGTACTGAATGAAAACTGTTGGGACGATTCTATGAATATAATTATGATCTATTTGACTGTTGTGCATCAATGGTTCATATAATATATTATAATATATAGTTCATAGATTTTGATAAGTATCAATATACTGGATTTTTAATGCGTGGATGAATATTATAGTCGTATTTTATTTATTCTTTGGTGTTAGATATAGTTTAATTAATAGATTGAGAAATTATTATTTTTTATACTTTCATCTATTTGCATTAATTTATCATTACTTTTTTACTTTGACATGTAAGTTAGAAAAAGTATTTGTAAAGAAATTAAACCTTTCTCCAGTGAGCCCATAATTTATAAATAAAATTCCTCACTCACGTATTTAACAATAATAATAATTAGAAATAAATAATAATTAGAAATAAACTTAATTAGATATAATCTAATTAAGTAAACGTAAAGTTCATGAAATAAATTGATTTAATTATCTATTTTTCTTATCTTGGGTCAACGAAGTTAATAAAACAAAAAGGGCAAGTTCATCTTATATTTTATTTATTAACAATTATATTATTTTTAAATTTATACTAAATATATTATTAAAGGGCTTAACAAATCTAATATGTGACTGACAGAATGACAGATAATGCACAGCTGAAACTAATAAACATAAGAACCTGAAATTTGGCAACACGAGCGGACTCCTGAAAATTTCATTACGAAGAGAGTATGACGCTACACGGGCATAGCCGCGGGTGGAAAGCTAGTATGTACACTGGGTCTAATACCACAGGTCAGGCTAAGTGTCTTTCTTCTTTGAGTAAAGAGCGTAGTTTTAAATATATTTTAATGAACCCTACCAGTATATTATGCCATAATTAAGTAATTAAAATAAATAAAAATTTTGACCAATGTCAAGGTCTGGAAATTCATGTCTGGTTATGTCTAAAAATATTTTAAATTGTTCAATATCAATAGTCTAGCTGTGTAGTATAGTTATTACGATTATCTTATAAGACTACTCGAAAATTACTATACAAAACACGATAAGAAACCACTTATTTGATAACATTTTGATAAAGAGATAGCTGGTGTTTTTAATGAAAAGAGATGAAACTGAACCTGACAATATTTAGAATTTGAAATGCAAAACTTAATACGTTTAAAGTTTAACCTTTTAACCTTTGAACGATTCTGATGATGATTTTTCAATTTGCATATTAGAGAACCAGAAATCAATGGAATTTTTTTAACAAATTCAATCGCATTAATAGTATTTGTATTAGGATAAAATTATACGAAAATGTCGTACAATTATCCTGACATTAGAAAAGCGGTAATATTTTTTTAACAAGCCTGATTGTGTGTCCCACTTCTGAGTAAACGCCTCTCCCTTGAATTTTCAGGTAATTTCAACAAATAAACATATTATCAAGTTCTCTGAAAAAACATTTAACTCAAAAGTACTAATGTACTTACTTTTAAGTTAAATGCTACCTACCCATTTAATTAATTGCCGAACAACTCAACTTCAAAAGACTGAAATAACTCACCGTATCTTATCTTGTTGAGATTGATTAAAATATTAATTAATTCGCATTTTTATTCCGACACGCAAATTTTTGAGGACCAAACGCGCCGGCAGGGGCCTGATCAATGATCACAGGGTACTGAGTGGCAGGTGAATGAATTTATCGGTCTTTTTTTAACTGGTCGAGACAGGGGAATGAGTCAATCCATATTAAAATAAAAAAGCAGTTTTGTGCATGTATATGTTACTGTAAAAGCCCGAACGGTGGTAAATCCTAAGATTTTCCGGTATAACCTAAGATTTACCAACTCGCAATGGTAAAAGTCCATTTTAACCGCCTTCAAAATTACGGAGGTTTTCTATTCATTTTTAGATCCTATGATTCAGAAAAGATAAACACATCTCTCTTTGACTCACAAACATACAAACATAATAAAATACGATGTCGCATACATCACCGTGATGTCGCTTATGTCATCTGAAGACAATTTCAAGAAACGATGGATGGATATGACCCACATACTTGCGTGAAAATTGGGTTACACTCACTGTTAGTGTTGAATGAGTCAATTTTTAAAGCATGATTTCATAAGGGTGTGGTTTAAATCCATACTAATATTATAAATGCGAAAGTAACTCTGTCTGTCTGTCTGTCTGTCTGTCTGTCTGTCTGCTACTCAATCACGCCTAAACTACTGAACCAATTTGCGTGAAATTTGGTATGGAGATACTTTGATACCCGAGAAAGGACATAGGCTACTTTTTACCCCGGGAAAATGACGCATTTCCCGGGAAAATTCAGGTGGCGAATTAAGTCGGGAATAATCAATATTCTAATGACATTAAATTAACAAAATTCCGTTGTCATGGCAACTGTTTTAATGGCGGATAAGCCTTAGCGCGACTTCGTTATATTAGGAGATATTTAAATAATTTTGATATATTTTTCGGAAAAAAGGCATAATTTATATCATCACGCTACGACCAATAGGAGCAGAGTAACAGTTAAAAGTGTTATAAAAACGTGAAAAATTCTGACCCATTCTCTCTTATGTGACGCAAACGAAGTTGCGCGGGTCGGCTAGTATAAAATATGTTTCAAAGAATTTGACACGAGATCTTAAAAAATGATTTTGAGAAAAATTTTAAGTAATTATTTTACGTAAATATCTATTCTATCAAATACAAAATATAGCCTAGAAATCAGTGTGCTTGAGTGAAATAAAATATCAGGTTTATCATAACTTTACAATAATGCTCACACTTTTATTTTAAACTTGCATTCACAAATGGTCTCTCACAGCCCTAAATCACCTAATATAGTCTTATTTTCAAAACCCTTTCGTAATTAGCATATTACGAACTTGAAACCTTATACATAATTAAATCTTGCAAAGTGTTAATTGTAAATGGAAATCGAACCGAACATACCACCACAATATACACAAGACCCACTGACAGTTCCGAAGATTAAGTTTCAAACGGACTTTAGTCATATAACTACAGTACTTAAGACCTCGCTCATTATAAAACTAAAAAGAAACGAAACGACTTTCATACATTCACTCCCTACATCCTCATTATCCTCTCTTAATATAGATTTATCAATATTTAACGTACAAATTGCACGGTTATTACCGATCACAGGAATTATTTAATAAACAGCTTAGTGGTGGAAGCCATTATTCACGCCTACAGACTTAATGCGATGGTCCGGAGATGTATAAGACCACACATGAGATAATGTTGCAAAATTACAAAAAGTATAAAGGAAAACATGTTTTTTTAAAGGCTGGCTTATGATTTTTTCGGTGCCTCATCTGAATTGTATACAAAATTGCATAAAGTTAGACTCGGGACTTTACAAACGTGCGAACTTCGTCATGTAATTTTATCGTAATCTCCCACTCGTACTTAACATTACTATAGTTGTTTTAATTATGACGTAGTTCGTAATTTTGTAATGGCCCATTATAGTTACAATTTCGGCGCAAAAGTTCTTAAACAATTTACCATCAATAAGCGCTTAAATTGAGATGTTTAAAAGTTCTTTGAAACAGTTTTTTTCCTTTTTTATTTGGCAAAACTTATATTCATTCTTATCTTGTAAGATAATTTAAAATACTCCTTAGCAACCAGTAATAATCTATTCTTATTCTACAAACATATGTTTTATTTGCAGCAATATCATAAACTATCTGTAAATAATATAAACAGATGCAATGTGTTGGAAACAATCGGAAAATTTCGGTAGTTTTGATAAATCTTTCGTATGTACGCATGCACGTGCACGCATTTCGTATGTCTAAACGATTGCATTCTTTTCTGGTTATAGATAAGCTTTGATTTTCAATACTAGCTTTTGCCCGTGACTTCGTCCGCGTGTGACTAAGGACAGAATTTTCAACAAACTTTCATCTCCTTTTATTCCCTTGGTAGAAATACACACACACACGGTCATTTTGATTCCAAACTAAGCAGAGCTTGTACTATGGTAACCAAATAACTGATAAACATACTTATATACTTCTAAATACATACTTATATAGATACATTAACATCCAGGCTCAGAACAAATACTCGTGCTCATCACACAAAGATTTGTCCCGGGTGGGATTCGAACCCACCACACGTGGCGCTACGGTTGTTGCGGCGAGGTGACCGCTTAAACCACTGCGCCAATGTCTACCTGCATGCCAAATTTCAGCTCGATCCGTCACGTGGTTTGGGCTGTGCGTAGCTTGATAGATCACTAACCCCCGGTTTCTGAGGTACATTTGGCGGTAGTTTATCTATTCAATAACGTTTAAACTCATATAAAAAAACGCTATTGAATAGATAAACTACCGCTAAAAAACCGGGCATATGTCAGTCACCACCTTTGAGTTATACATATTTAGATGTTCAGTTTATCGTATCATCTGAATGTAATGTTCATTTCTGATCTTAAATCTCTAGTTAAATTTCAACCATTTTGATCTAGCAGTTTATTCGTGAAAACGGATCAAACAGACACTGTAATGTTGATTGATAAGTGGTATTAAGTATATTTCTCATACGGCACGCATAACAAATACTCTATCAAAATTGCAAGTGCGAGAGATTGTGCAAAATTCATGTGGTGATAACATTTTGCGTGCTAGATATCTGGTTCCGTGGTGTAGTGGTTATCACATCTGCTTTACACGCAGAAGGCCGCCAGTTCGATCCTGGCCGGAATCATATCTTTTTGTTCGAGTAAATTGTAGAGATGAAAGAATTAATTATAAACAACCAATTAACGTGTAACTTAAGTGAATATTGCTTCTTGTTTTTTAAATACATTGTGTTTTGTCAAAGTTCTTAACATAATAGCCATAACAATGAGATAAATTTCATATTTAGTAGTAATCGCATTACTTTTATCAAGCACATCGGATTCTCGCACAATCTTATCACGTTTCCGCCTGCTTATAGCAATAAACTAACCTTATAAGGCGTGAAGAATTACTATATCTCGAAAATAATTGTGTCCCATTATTCTATTTCAGTGCGGATCTATAATTCCTTATTTATCTTTTGAACTTTTTAGGCATGTGATGTTCCCTTCCAATATTTTCTTTTACTATAACCTTATACGCAAAAACAGCTTTTTCTATTTAAATAAAAATTTTGAATGTAATATAAGTATATCCGGGAACATTTGGCTACATTTTCAACAAGGCAAATGAAGATTATTAAGAAGTTATATCCAACTAGCTGACCCGCGCAACTTCGTTTGCGTGTATCCCGCTACTTCGACAAATACAGTCAACGCACCAACACATATTGGATACTAATTTTCAATTCACAATAACTTCTCTTTCCCTTAACCGCGTTTAAAATATTAAAATGTTTTTTGGTTTCTGTGACTCTTCTTTGATCGCCCCCCCCTATCAGTTTTTGGAAAAAATATTTAAGTAATGTACAGATTTTTTTTTGTCTTATATGTATAGATCAAAGTCGTAGTACCTACTTTTTAATATTATTTATTTTTTATGTACCGTTTTTTTATATTTTTTGTTTTTTTTTTATGTACTTACCTACTTTTGTTATATACATCTAACTATTATTTTCTTGTTTACTTTTTAAATTATTTACATTCTACATTTTATTACTTTTACTTATTTTTTATTTAAGTACATTTATTTTTAGAAGATTAACTTTGTCTACATTTTTTGAAATATAATATAAGGTATACATACATTTTCATTTTAACTTTATCATTTTTTTTCTGAACTTATCTTCCCCTAATATTAAATTGACCTAACTTTAAATTTTAACCAAAATCTTAATGGAAAATATCAATCCATAAATTACGGTTTTATATTTTAAAAAACTAATCTTACTAATAAGTGCGATTTAATACTAACCTTAGAATACAATACCTACTATTATCATACAATTATAATCTGCCGTCGTAAATCTAAACACAGTAACTTCAAAATATGCGTTTTGAGAAAAACGCGGTTGAAGTTTAATGGTTAATTTTTGCTCTCATGAAGATACTAATTATTGTATATTATTTCATGCAACTTTTAATGTTAGTATATAGTTAAATCTTTGATTCTGTATATATATATCTAGTATATTATTATTGTATAAATAATAAAATTAGATAATGTGTTTTAAGCTAGGGTAATAATATAATATTTTTTTCTTTTTTAAGTTACAACACGGTAACTCAACGGTTACTGTGTTGTAACCAAGTTTTACCTATTACTGTGTTGTAACTTTGTAAAGATATTAACATTAGGGGAATTACGACACAGTAAGTATGTACATACTGTGTTATAACTATGTTTCTTAGAAATACGTATAAAATCAGTAATACAGTAAATGAGATACTGTGATTTATTCAAGTATTTGTTGTTTATCTTTGAACAATATTTTATACGCAAT
This sequence comes from Anticarsia gemmatalis, assembly GCF_050436995.1. Lineage (NCBI taxonomy): Eukaryota > Metazoa > Arthropoda > Insecta > Lepidoptera > Erebidae > Anticarsia > Anticarsia gemmatalis. Next base: position 12,296,337 of record NC_134749.1, on the reverse strand, counting down.
CACAGTAACTGAAGAAGCCGTGTTATAATCAAGCAAAAAAAGAAAAATTAAAATCTATTCACGTTAAAAAAACACAGTTAGTAGTGAGATACTGTTATTTAATTTAAAATAACACAGATACTGTATTTTTTATTAAAAAAAATGTTTTTTTTGTAAAAATACTGTGTTTTTATTTAATGTATTTCGGTAACTATCTATCGTACAAACAAACCGAAAACTTTCTCAAATAGCCCGCGGTCTCCTGATTCCAAAGAACTAAACAAACTATAAACACAGTAACTTAAGTTACTGTGTTTACATTTACGACGGCAGTTGTTGTCGCGCTGAAAAGCACGTCTTATTTTTCTCAAAGAGCTGCGATAAATAAACGTGTCCGATCGCTTCCAATTTCAAAGTGCTAATGGGGAGCCGCTGCCGCCGACGCGCTATTTATAGGGACGCTGCCCCCGCCGCCGCGGCCGGCCCGTACCGTGCCGCAATACTAATATCGTGATATCTCCTAAACTATATGTCTAAATAACACACTGTAAACTGCAAAAATAATCTAAATTAAATGCTCGTGATGATGAACTTACTTATTTTGATAAGGATATATGTATTATTGGTTATATCACCAGTTAAACATCACCCAACGAATTAAATGTTTTTTTAATACAGAAAAGTAGTTTTTGTGACTTAAATAAAAAAGCTGGATATATGTCATCGCGGACTTTTTTGTAGAACTAATAAAGACCAATGTTTTTGCTATACATTGTTCTTACTTGTATCCAACGGTATAAGCGGCGCACGCACAAATGCAATCTTCAATTAGATTTTTTTTCTGACTTCTTGGACATAAATCGCTATAACTCAGCTAATATAGTTTCAATGTATTTCAATTATATATAAAAACCTGTCGGAGAAAATACTCTTTCTATTAGTGAAAACCGCATCAAAATCCGTTGCGTAGTTTTAAAGTTTTATGCATACGAAGGGACTACAGACAAAATGGGCGACTTTGTTTTATACTATGTAGTGATATATTATATAAAATTCTCGCGTCATAGTTTTCGTTGCCATACTCCTCCGAAACGGCTTGACCGATTCTCATGAAATTTTGTGAGTATATTGAGTAGGTATGAGAATCGGCCAACATCTATTTTTCATACCCCTACGTGACATTTTTTTTTTATTTACATGGCAAAACAATGTTTGCCGGGTCATCTAGTTCTTTATAAATATGTTCACGCTAATGACTAAGAAGAATCATTATTCCTAGAAATCTAAATTACCTATGAATCTATTGCTATATAAATACTTCTAAACAAATATGTCCTTCATAATAATGATCTATTTGTATGCGTGACACTGCATCGGTGAGTAACTATGTTTAATGAAAATTACGTAGAAACTGCATAAGTAGAGTCGCGAGTAAAAATATGTATATGTTACTGTAAAAGCCCGAACTGTGGTAAATCCTAAGATTTTCCGGTAAAACCTAAGATTTACCAACTCTCATTGGTAAAAGTCCGAACAAGCCAGAGTTTAAAAACTATGTTACGATATATAAAAAAATCCTCCTTCATAACTATGTTTAAAACTATTTCACGGTGTAATTATATACTGTGACATAGTTATAAAGAAGGAGTTTTGGGCATAGCGACATGGGTAGGTTAGGTTAGAAGGCTAAGGTGGGAGCGAGCGAAGCGAAGCTCCCACCTTAGCCTTCGTGGTTATTTTTTTTTAACCACCCAGAAGGAGTAGCCCCGCGAAGCGGGGCTCCGGCGACATCTCGACATCATCAAGTGAATATAGGTAAAAGTTCGAAATAAAAGAATTGTTCGGACTTTTACCATTGCGAGTTGGTAAATCTTAGGTTATACCGGAAAATCTTAGGATTTACCACCGTTCGGGCTTTTACAGTAACATATACACTGTCATATTACTCCTACTTTATTTTAAAAATACATAGTTTAAGATAAATTGTGCACGCCAAGGCTCTTTTTCTGTAAGTTGTCAGACTAGGAAGCATTTTATTCAATATTATTGAATATACTAATGTATATTAACTACAAAGTAATACTATAATCACTACGTTTTGTTGTTGACCAATAGCAATAATTCAATTGATATTTTCGTAGAAAAAATAACCTTTTAAAATGAGACACTGAAACGTTTTCTTTGAGCATTTTTATCAATGCTATTAAAGTGTGAAGGTCAATATGTTTATATTTTTGCTTTTCACTGTACATACGTATTGTTAGTTGTATAATTATTTCTGGAGTAACCGATGAATGCATCTCTTAAAATAGGTATTACAGGAATGGAAACTTTGTGATGAGATACCGACATAACATGAATTACAAGACTAGTCTATGGTTTAAATGTACATATGTTTTCCCATATGTTCACTGATAAAGATCAATACTGATAAAGATTTTAATGTTTTACACTCAGGCTCAGAACAGATAGTCGTACTCATCACACAAACACTTGTCCACGTAGGATTCGAACCCACCACACGCGTTGCTTATTGGCTCAAGGGGGGACAAATATTTGTGTGATGACCACGAGCAACGTCCCGTTCTGCAACGTAGTTCTCAACAGTCGGTACTTTCAAGTATCGAGAGTTTTTCGGAGCCCGCTAGAGGTGCTTATCCGATTTTCGTGCAAAACTTCTCGATAGCTAGTCGGTTAACGGATGTCGATAGTGGTAGAGAATCGAGTTACTGAAATTCCGAAATGTAATCCCTAAAAGGTTGTTTGAATGACAATGCATATCTTCATAACCAGGCGGACGTAGTTGCGGGCAACAGCAAGTTAAAATACTAGATATGTTTTATTTATTTTAAACTTATTATACAACTTTGTATAAAGGCGGACTTAATGCCAGGGGAATTTTCTGCCAGTCTACCTTAGGGTGACGCAGAGATAATTACGAAGGTGTTTAAAAGAGGAAGGAAAGTGAGTTAAGAAAGAGTGTACAAATACCTAATATGTAATATGTTTTACCTAGCAATATGGTGTAAAGTCTTTCAAAGAAATGATTCACAGAATGAGGTTATTTTAAAGAAGTGCACACAAGGTCGCGTGAGTCAGAGTGTGGTGCATATTTATAACGTGAGACTATTTCAGTTCAATCATAACGTTGATGTAACAATGCGTTTTCGTTTACGATATTGAGTAACTCTGTAGTGTGGCTGTGAGTTGAGAACTATTCGGAATGTCCCGACTTTGAATTAAATTTAAAATGGAAAATAATAGATTTGGTTCCGATTTTTTAAAATCTTTACTGAAGGAATAATGTTATTGTCTCGGGTATATTCTTCACTCATATTCAGTTAAAAATCTACAGTACAATAAAGTAAGCTTAGTTTAGATGCCCTAAATAAAATAGGAGCTAAAGATATCCCAATATTCGGCCTCTGTCATAATAAAACTGAAGTAAAAAAAAATGTAGTTCTTATAGCTTCAACTAAGTTAACGATCAAGAAGATTAAAAATATTCACAAAAATAATTAAAAGATAACTAACCAGCTATAAGAGTAACTATTCTCTACTAGCATTAGTCCTTCTCCTATAACGAGAACGAAAATTTTAATCACTCAAAATTTGTTGGCAAGTAATAATAAAATCTACTAATGTGCCTTTATTTTACGAAAGTTAACTCGCAGACTTGTCCTATCATCTCCACAAAACACAGTGTCATCATCCACGCGACACAATTCGTTACGTTCCGTATTAAAATAAAATTTATTCGTTACTTTGATGTGCCGCGGTGACCACACGCGTCCTATCTGACGTGTGCTGATTGAAAGCGGAGAGAAAGTTACATTGTTAACCGCCTAGCTTGTTACTCGTCACTTTGTCTGTTTGTTTGTGAGACGTTAGGTCCGAAACTGCTGAGTCGGGAAAAAGGTGGACGAATGAAAACGAATGTTCATCGAATGATTGGGTTTTTAGTGTAGTCACCTTTGAGGCAGTGGTGGACACATATATTTCGTTCTGTAGAACTATTTTACGTGCATTATCTCCGTTGTTTGTATGTTTGTAAATCTCTTCAATAATAACAAGAAGACACGATTTCCCACTCTCGGCATAGCTTTTTTTCCAACCTATGTTGGAGTCGGCTCCCAGTCTCACCGTATACAGCTGAATACCAGTGTTTTACACGGAGCGAGTGCCTGTCTGACCTCCACAACCCAGTTACCTAGGTTATAACACGATACCCTTCAGTAAAAAAAAAAAAAATAATAATAATAATAAAAAAAAAATAAAAAAAAAAAAAAAAAAAAAACCTATCAGACTTTCAAGCTTCAGACTACCGTTAACGACTGTCAAAGATCTTTGAAAGTGATAGCCGGGACCCACAATATCACTTGCCTTCCGAAACACGGAGGAACTTGATATGTATAAGATGGTCACCCATCCACAGAACAACCTCGGCATGCATGGTTTTTATACATTCGGTACCACTTTATTTAACGAGTGGGTTTTCTTACACTTATACATAAACTATGAAACTTAATTCTTAGTTAAAGAAGACGAATATAAGCGTTGTTATTCGGTTACCAAGCACTAGCGCAAAAGGAGGTATCCACAGGAAATCAAGCCTGCCTGACCCCCGGTCTCTGAGTACATTTAGCGGTAGGTTATCTATTCAATAGCGTTTTTTTCTATGAGTTTTAACGCTATTGAATAGATAAACTGCCGCTAAATGTACCTCAGAAACCGGGGGTGAGCCTGTGTCATATCGTGTGCCCATCGGGTCGCTTTCGTAAGTAACTATTAGGTGACAATAGAGTTGTTAGCAAATTTATGTGTAGGTGTATCAAGCGCTTTGAAATTTGCGTGATCAAACGAATAAGCACAACAGTACGAAATTCACGCGAGCGGCGTCGCACGGGTCAGCTAGTATGCAATATGTTTGTATTTCCTTAATATAAATATAGCTAATCTTATCACCAACAATAAGCCGTGGTATTATGAAATGCAACTCAAACATCCGCAGCATCGTGACGTCATCATAAGATTTGATCTTCAATCTCTCAAGTACGAAGGGCTCAAGTAGACGTCCAAGTATTTTGTTGATATTTATAATATTTATAATACTTATTTGTATGGAGTTTCACTGTTATGGTGTTGATAAATCGTTTTGTTTGAATTGTAAATAAATATGACCTAAATGGAAGTGTTGATCGTCGAGTTTATTAAAGTTTAAAGTTCTGTTCAAGGCAACACTACAATAATGATTATTGTAGTGTTGGTGGTAATAACCATGTTCAATAATTTATCTTTGATAAGGAATACTATAGTTAAAATTACTAGTTCGTTCGGTGCAATGGTACAATGGTTTAGGATCACATGGTCAGTCCAGGCGCCATATATGTCCGATTTTCTAATGGTTCAAACATTTTTGTCGTTAACCAAATAGTTTTTCATGCCTAGTTGAAAATTTTTTTTATGCTTGCTATAGTCATAGCGCTATTCAATTAATTCTAATTCCTGAAATGACACAAGGTACTATATTAGAAAATAACTACATACAAGCATTACTGGCAAAATATAATTAGATATTCCTAAATATTTAAGAACACACGTGACTAGTATACAAAATAAGACCTAGATTTTAGTTAAACCTAGGTCATAAATACCAATACACTGCTTCATAACTTATTTTAATCCATAGTGCATTTGTCTTAAGTCACTCAATAGTAAACTACGAATATGAACCTTATTTGTAGGACAATAAGGGTGATATAAGTGTCGATAGTTTTCAAGGTTATGTGCATTTTTGTGTGGTTATGCTTTAAGATGATATCAGTCAGTAGACTACGTTTTGTGTGCATAGTGATAACGTTATCAGGATAGCATTGATGAGTGTTCAGACAAGATAATGTGAAATATTTTATGAAAATTTGGTGGCAATTTCCGCAAAATTTATTTACTGGAAATTCAGATTGGTAAAATTTGTTGATTTCGAAGAATTATTGAAGGGAACTTCCATATTGTTAATTCCCTGTGATATGCCATATTTTCTGGATAGGAATTTGTTATTTACATAATTTGTCTGTTTTTTTTTCTATTATACATTATCATAAATTAAACTCAGAGAAATTATTGTTACATATTATTAAAACATTTAATATTTTAATAAACATTGGTAGCGACATCTAATAGAGTCTTGATATACCAAAGCTGTTACTACTCGATTATAGATGGCGCTGTTCGGATAATACTACTATTGCTCGACAGATGGCATTATATTTTGCATAACTGTAAACTGGAACTTTGACAATATTAACTTTTTTTGTATACTTATGATATTCATTTCAACTTTATTTACCAAACGTACGTATAATTGTTATAAGAATTATAAACTTTAAAAATTCGCTAAGTTTGAAACATTCGACATTGGTTTACATTATCATAAGTATTTCTACATGATTCGTTTTTTTGGTAATTTTATCAATCAAAATTAGAACTTTATCTAGGAACGTAAATAAATTACACAGTTATCTAATAAATATGATTACAAAAATGCTAACACATTGGTTTCAAATAGCTCAAACAGTATGAAACATGTGCTCGTACATAACGATGCAAACTCGTTACTTGTGACGTTCTAACAACACAGATTGATAGGAATTATGTTTCAAAGGTTTATGCACAGCGCATTGGAAATCACGCTATTTCACACCGTGCACCTATTTTTTGAATTTGTATGGTGGTTAAAGTAAATTTCGCATAGTATCAAACTAAGCAAAATTTTGTGCGTTTTCAATAATACATGTAATGCAAAGTGAGAATAAACGTCTGCAAGTATTTTTTTAAGACGGTGGTAGCGAGTTCGATTTCCTCGTGATGGAAAAATATTTACAAAAAATTTTCGTAATAGAGGAGGTCATCATTTCGTAAAATAGAAGTAACAGAAATGCTTTACCGTCCTCACTATCCTATGTAACGATCTTACAATGAATGAAGATCCACATCTTTTACAAAAGATTGTAACAAGAGGGGAACCAATCAGGTAAGAATTGTTAATATAAACCTGAGCATGCAATATAAAAAAAAATTGCATACTCAAGTCAGCTTTTGCCGTCCAAATTAAATCTTGTGGGTGTAATACACTAGCAACTAGGAAAGTGTAGTCTTAATAATACATATATTTTACAAAACGTAACAAGTACCTATCGTAGGTGGAACTAACAATATTCCCCCACTATTATCTCAACAATCCAAAACGTCTTAAGTAGAATCACCTTACGATCATCTTACGACTTTCTTCGTCTAAGAGACTAGTGTAATTATTCAAAGTTCAAAACATCTTGTGGTTATGAGTTTGGGCGGTAATCTGTCAGTTAATCAGTCAAAGTTTTTGTATAGAGATTCTTAGAAATATCGCCCACATAGCTAATTATCCTGTAGCCGCCTGTGGTTCTAAGCAGAATAAAGCCTTAGTGTACGTAGTCATTAGTCTGTCTGAGCTAATTAACTTGCGAACCATCATGTATATAGATATGTTTTATAAGCTAACTTGAGTAGTTCATTAATTGGTTTTGTTATGATATTTTTTTTTATTCTTCTTTTTTTTTTTTTTTTAAAGACAACTCCCGCACTAAGAATTGCTCTTGTGTCGCGGGGACTTTTACAAACATACAAACAACGGACACAAAGTACAACCAGACCCGAAACAATTATTTGTGGATCGCACAAATAATTGTCCCGTGTGGGAATCGAACCCACGACCTCCCGTTGCAGTGGTATCGGCGTGGCGACCTAAACCACTGCGCCACAGAGGCAGTCATCAGTTCTTATTTAATAATTGTACACAACTTAATGTACAAACAAAACATAGCACAACCCGTACCGCGCATTAAATGCCGAGTACTACTCAGCATGTATAGCATACAATACATTACCGCTAGTTTGTTGTAACGAAATTATAAAGCTTAGATTCCGTAGTTGAAGAAAAAAATAATATTCAAATTAATATCTAATGTATAATATAATACGGGAATCAACGCGAACACGCATTTTACCTCCGCCTCACATACACGAAGTCATGTCATCGCTGCTCCAGTCAGCCTGCGACCACGGCGAGTACAACCTGCGCCGAAACGTTAGGCATTTTAAGGTAAAATTCGCGTTAATTCCCGTATTCTATTATACATTAAACATGCAATTCGAGAGTTTAAAAGCTAATATTAATTAGCTATTCAAGCACTTAAAAAAACATCTATAGCTCAAAACTAGCTGCTAAATTTAAATCAGAATACGACATTATGAACCAAGTTCCTACTGCACTAAGCTTACTCACGCAGGCATAGAACATCACATCGAAGGCTGTGCCGCCTACACGGGTGAACGAACGACCTCCCTACTCCCCCCCCCCCCCCTCCCGCCGCGAGCAGCGACTTTACTTCATAAGTATGCAGGACATAGGGCTTGTGTTATTTACATGTGCATTGTTGATGAAGTATGACTTTAAATTGCATTATTAAGGACTATTTTGCGATTTCCGGATAAGTGCTTGATAGCGTATCAGACAGTTTAAACGTTATAACATCTGCTTACGTGATAAGTTAATTGAAACTTAATTTTAAGTGGTGAAATTGGGGCTAAGTTACTTATATATTGTTTATTTATCTTATTATTTCTTGACAAAAGTAGCGCATGTATTTAGCTAGGATAAACTCTATCTGCTTAGCCGAAAGTCTTCCAAAATGGTTAAACAGTTTTCACATGAAAGAAAGCTGAACAATTCAAAACGAAATGTATTCTGTTAGCTCCCGCTAAAACATTTCCTGGGTTAAAACATCTTGTGTTAAGTCAAGTAACAAACCACACTTGTATAAATTGTCATCAATATTAATTTCGTACAATTTTTCGTAAAAGACTATCAAGCATTTATATGTTCAGCATGGCACTTGGGTCATTAAAAAGTCTAGACTATTAGCTTAATGGATTACCTAATTAATGAAAAACACATTCAACTTTCACCCATAGTTATAATTATATAAAAGTTTGAACTCCATTTGCAAGTGTAGCTCTACTTATGAAAATTGCTATAATTTTTGGTCAAGTCCGACAACATGTTGGGCGATCAACGAGGTAGTTAATAAAAATAAATATTCCATTTCATTACCGTGGTAAAAAACTCTTTGTTGATTATAAAATTGCAAACATTAAAATTTGTAATTTTCGAGAATCAATCTAATTTAAAGCTATTTCTCTTATTCATTTATTTAGTTTAACAACAGCACACATATGTAACATTTCTGAAAACAATTAATTATTAATACATGACTATGGTACCTATTTTAACTAAAGGTATGATTCAATTAATGGATTCCAATAAAGATATGAATTCCGCTCAAAATAACATAGAATGATGTCAGAATTTAGTAATAAAATAGAACATCCTACATTTATGAATTTATGCGAAGATACTAGAAAACAAATTCATGCAATTGTTCTAATATACCGCTAAAAACGCGCTATAAATATAGCAATTCACCCAAACTCACCCGACAATTTGGTGTAACAACTACTGTGACCATACAATGTTTAAAACGGTTTTTAATTATTTTTTTACTTAAAATAGCAATCGGTCGGATGAGAAATGGAACGAGAGTGTTTTATCCCGTTGTTTTACGGCAAACGGCAGAAAGTATTTTAAAATAATTTTATTAATGTTATATTGTAAACGCCAAAAGAACATTGGCCTGTTAAACTAGTGAATCAAACAATAAATTTGGCCGCCCCTAGACAGTAAAAATTAAACAAAATAAGTGCGCACAATACAGGACAATAGTATTACAATCACATAGTATATAAAACCGTCACAAAATGTTCCACACTAGTTCTCTCGTGGCAAAAGCTAATATAGTCAAAAACTCAATAAACAATATTTTCTCAATAATATATTGTCTATATTCAAATTTGTAAAAACAATCGAAACTTAATAAACTAGGTTTTCATACATTCAAATTCTTCTCAATCGAAACTTATAAACTAAATCCTGAACAAGGAAAAATCCCTGGTTACTCTAATAATAACCAATTTGCCGTCAATTTGCGGGGACCGAAGTTATAAACAAAAACTGTGCGATGAGTTCATACTTCGATGTGTACGTTTAGTCATAACACATACGTTTGCTGAAATGAGTAAGAATATGGCAGTGGACTGTCAAGTCTCAGGTTAGAATCCAGCACGTTGAGAAACATTGCTCTTACATCTTCCTTTCCTATGGAATATTATAGACATTACAATACGGATAAAGTCATAGTCAATTTTGTAATTTATGAAACAATTATTCAGATATTTTTTAATCATTAGATCCGTTAATTAGATATAAACAAGAGGCAAAGTTAGAGACGTGTAGATCGCTTTTTTCATATCTCCTATTTACTAACGTTTTATTTGACATAGGCATCTAATCCAAGTCTTTTAAAATAGCAGTTGCGTACACTGGTCAACTGGTAAAAATAGAATTATTGTAACTCTGCTAGAGTCATAAGTAATAACAAGCGAGATGTTACATTAAAACTAAAATACCACAAGTGTATTGACTCCGCAGTCGCAGTTAGAAGGGAATCGACCTTGCCGCGGAATTTGACTTCAAGTGACAATGCTAATGATGACCTATTTGAATATGATGTTTGTATGAACTGTAGTCTTATATGTAGTGAATACTCAGTGTACGACACGATGTATGGATGTGAATGAGGCTAGGGAAGTTTGTAAGTATCGTACCAAGTGGCGTTCTTTGGTCTCTACCTATGGAAAAGCGCGATTTATCTATATTACTTTATATACGCTAGTTGGTTATTTGTATACCTTGGTTGGATAACACAAATTTTACTGGTTACTTATTGGAAAAAAATTTAAATACTTAGAATTGGTACCAATCATTACGTATGTTACTAGAATTGATATTGATTTCAGAATTGTTGAAATCATTCCAAAAATAACAGTAGAACATTTAGAGTTTTAAGTACTTAAAACGCTAATTAATTAGCTTTAGGCTTGTATTTCTGCACTCCAAATTCATTACACAAGTATGCTAAAAGGCAATAAAATAACCACATAAAATGCCATTTACAAAAGTAACACTTTAATCCAATCAACTAACTGAGCGCAATGCGGTATTAATCAACGCATCAAATTGTGGTGAAAAATATACGTATTATAAATAACAATTTTAAAACATCATGTAGCTCAAAGGCCTCCATGTCACAGCAAATAAATGTGTCACATTGCATGACACGGACCGTCGACTCGCTGCGCCAAAAATTAATTATTTTGCCGCGTAAAAATGGCGGCCGGTTTTAATTTGCCAAACCACAGATAAACAAGGGCATAAATTTGTTAAAATGTTTAATTCGATTGGTAACCCGCGGCCATCTAACTGTCGTGTCTCGAGGGGTTAAAATAAATAAAAAACGGAAGCTAGAATGAGCTTTTTAATTTTTTGTGGCGAGGCGAGGCGGTTTAAAAAGCCTTTGCCTACACCTTCGGATATAACTGGCACGATGTTATTCGTCGTTATAATAAAAAAAAACATTTTTGGGCAATCGAGGTAATTTCATTTTAATGTAAATACAACGAAGTTCCTGGGTCAGTGGCGGCCAAACGGCCTCAAAATATGGCAACATCATCAAAAAGCAATGGCAAGTCATTTTGTAACCGCTAATAACCGTTCAAAGTATTCGATAAACGAAGTTTGTCGTTACAACGGTGGTAATGGATTCCCATATTTGTTTAAGTCCGTTTATATTCAAAATTCTGTTTTTACAAAATTCTGTAAATTGTTGAAGTTTTTAAGAATCCAGAAAGTTAATTATTTTCAACCGGCTTGACGCAAAAACTTAGTACCCATTTCAGTTTTATAAAAAGGCACTAACAAGACGTATCAAATCCTACGGACTTACATCAAAACATGATTGTTCACTACAGGTAAAAACAACTGCAAAATGTACCTCAATATTCGCCCGTGGTCCGAATTTTTTGTCCACCCGCCTCGCCTCGCCACAAAAAATTAAAAAGCTCATTCTAGCTTCCGTTTTTTATTTATTTTAACCCCTCGAGACACGACAGTTAGATGGCCGCGGGTTACCAATAATTAGCGTTTTAAGTACTTAGCAACCAACGAGCATCGTTGGTAAAATCAATGGGTGCGCAATATTTTTAAAGAAACGATAATTTTAGGGTGAAGTGTTAAATAACTATATAATCATTTTTATGTTCAAATTCTGTTTTACTTAACTTAACTTAAGAGCGACTATAACGCTCTTTTCTAACTTAATATACACTTGAACACTGAAATAACGTCGTATTTACCTAATACTGGAAATAAGAATTAAGTCCAAATTATGTACATATATTTTAGTGGATATAAAAGCTGAAATATATACATAAACAGATAAGCCTTTTTGGACCTGATTTCAATACTACACAGATTAAACTAGTCACCTTATAAATATCTTGATTGGCATTTCTTAAATTACAGCTGAATGCTAATCTTAACACCAAATAAGGTTTGATATGCAAAAATAACATGTTTCAAATGTAGGTTGATGTTGCGATAATCATGATTAATTGGTTTCGCTGTTCAGTTATTATTTATGTTGCTTAGTCATAGAGCGCCTGTAGCGACTAAATTAAGAACTATTCAAACAGCTGTCATTTAAATGTCAAAGTCTACTTTTATATTGAAGGTCTCTTATTTCCTAAACCATACTTTATACTATATCTCTCCCGACTCAGTTGGTGCGGGAAGGTTTCAAACTATGCGTGAATCTGAGTTATAAACAATCTGAGTTAATTTTTCAACATAATCCTTTCAGTCGCTTTGACTTGCATGACTTGACTTGACATGACATGCATCTATAGATACAAAATTCTCTAAGAATAGAAGTACCAAAGTATAAAGGAACTAGCAATTTTTTTGGATACTAAGCACTTTTATATCGTCTATCAAAATTGTCAAAAAATCATAATTGACTCATTTTGATCATAATTTCGTAAGTTAAGTTGATATTTAAACCAACCTTGCATCTTAAAAAGGCTAATCAGCTGTAAACATAATATAAACAGGCTATTTGGCAACCAATTTCAAAACGTGCAGCCTTACACCTGCTCCCAAACTTATGATAATTACTCGTAAATGTTTCCTTTTGTAGATAAAATTAAACAGATTTTAGTACTCTGATTAATATACGTCTTGATAAATTAGTACTTGTCAGTCTGTTCGTTTATTTGTTTGGGTTCACTTATGTCATGGAGAAGCGATTACTTTCTAGTTATTTTCTATATCACACTAAGTTTTAGTCCAAATGGGTTTTAACTATTTTCAAGAAATATAATTCGTAATAGTATAGATGTATGCGCAGAGAGTGGCTGTTTCAAATTATTTTTAGTATTCTACGTACATTCAAATAATAAAATAATTAAAAGGATACCTCTTAAAGATCTACTTGTCCAGACGAACCGCAGTAAAATACTAGTTTAGCATGCGTCGTTCCGTTTTGCGCAATGGCGTGCTTTTTACCCGACTATAAACTCAAGATGGGCGTTGTTTTTATGTGTCCGGGTTGTGTGGGTCCCTAGACCTCTATGGTAACAGGGTTGCTTCGTACATACTTCTGATTTCCAAGACAACAACAAAATACATTGGCAGACTCACTAACTTGTTCTGGTTTCACGTGTCGCTTTCCCGAAGGGCAAGCCGTGTTTCATATTCTTTTTTACTAAAAACATACGCCTATTTATTTACTTAAACTTTATAATAATATACAAAGTTGCACAATAGTGAACTCAATCCCAAGGGCATATTATGCTAGTCTATTTCGTGCATAGATAGAGAATTTAGTTCTAAGAAAACAAACAAAGAAGGATAAAAAAGGATTTTTTATCCAGGACGGGACAAGACGTAGAATTCCGGGATAATGCAATATTTGCCGGTCATTTGGCAGCCCTAGTAAGTAATCTTGTTTAACAAGATACTGGTATGTGTTGGAGTATTTTAATGTGATGTTAATGAATGGTTTCTAGACAGGATGTCTTCGAAAAAGTAGTTCTTGATAACTTATTGTAGGATTAAAATGAGTGATTGATTTCCAATGTATGTTCGTTTTTATGAACTAAGTACTTTCGATTTTCGTAAAAATGATTTCATTTTAATGTACTTCATAATTCAATGTTATGTAAAATATAGAGAAAGATCGAAAATAATGGAGATCAGTATCAGAAGTAAGGGGACATTCTTGCACCTACAAAACTGTCCAGTTATTTTACGCGATCACATAGTGATTATAATAGTGTAAACACATAAGAACTATAAATATTTTAATTTAAATTTTAATTATTACTTATTATATCATACATTACTTACTTTAAAATTATACATATCTTACTAAAAAAATATAAGTAGTCGCGCCCAAACGCTAAGAATATATAACCTTTTAGAAAAGCTAATTTTAGCAACCTATTTAAAAGTAGGTTGTTAGTTGGCTCTACATATTTCCTCTCCTAGGAACAATGCAATTCTCCGTGAAAATAGCAGGATATAGACTTTCCACTGTCTGCATTACTTCCTGTCTCTTAGCTATTGCAGTATATTCGTTAGGTTTTTAGTGCTTATTTTAAATTCTTTCAAATCTGTCCTTATTTTGCGCATAATTGGACACGTGACGAGCACTTTATTCTAACGATTTAAATTCTTATCACAGTAGTGTCATGGTTCTAAGTATTATGAGTACGATTGTCACATAATCTGCGTATTTAATTTGATTTCTTCAAATAAAAGTCCCTTACAATACCTACATATTAATTAGCGAATCTAAAATATCTACCAAAACAATACGACACATGTCAATCTTCCCAACTAACGTTTCGTTTACTAGAAACTAGAATTCGACCTTAAGAACCTTATAATCGCCTGCATTTGACATTTAATAATATACCATACAACAAATACAGCAGCACATAACCTACTTAGTTTAGTTTGCTTCAGTTTTCGGCCAAGATACACTGACTGTGGCTGTGGTCAAAAGCGTACCTCGCATCAAAGATAAATCTCCACACATATAATTTACAAACAACAGTTGAAACAGTAAAGCTACTTCACAAAAACCACTTCTAGTCCGACAACTTAGTAGCGAGCCTCTGCACGCACGATTTATCTGAATGATTAATTACCAATTCTATGCGGCGACTCTCATCCAGACCACAAATAGACCTCATTGGAAGGATATGCAAGAGGCATACGTCCAACAGTGGACACATATATGCTGAGAAGAAGAAAAATAATAATTCTATGAATTTATAAAATTAAGTACCTGTGTCAAACGGGCTATAGTCAGATGCATAAGTGTTCAGGTCACGGATGTACTAAATTTTGTATATGGCATATTTCCGACAGCCGCGAATTCTTTATACAAGGCTCTCTACTAATTTGTTAGACTATAGTCCGGCAGACGGGTACAAAAACCAGAGCATGTTTATGATGTTTACGCTCCGACGCTACGACGGTCAACATAACGGCATAACACGTTGTATTCAATCACTGACCACTTGCTAGCTAATTCTAAGTAGATGTTTTTGCTGGCAACATTGTCTGGAGTTGTTGCGATGTTCTGCATATAGGAGTACGGTAATGTCACGCGAAGTTGAACCAAAAAATGCTTTGTCAACCTTCACTCGAAGTGTATGGTCAAAATTACGTAGACGTTTGATAAGTTAACTCTCCGACCACGAGGTCTTAGGTTTGATTCCGGCTCGAGCAGTGCTATTGATGTAATTGATACAATGGATAATAATTTATATTTGAATGTTCTCAACAGGCCATCCTCTCTTAGATCGTAAATAGCAGCCTTTAGCATTAGCCTTTTTAAGATGCAAGGTTGGTTTAAATATCAACTTAACTTACGAAATTATGATCAAAATGAGTCAATTATGATTTTTTGTCAATTTTGATAGACGATATAAAAGCGCTTAGTATCCAAAAAAATTGCTAGTTCCTTTATACTTTGGTACTTCTATTCTTAGAGAATTTTGTATCTATAGATGCATGTCATGTCAAGTCAAGTCATGCAAGTCAAAGCGACTGAAAGGATTATGTTGAAAAATTAACTCAGATTGTTTATAACTCAGATTCACGCATAGTTTGAAACCTTCCCGCACCAACTGAGTCGGGAGAGATATAGTATAAAGTATGGTTCAGAAATTAAGAGACCTTCGATAGAAAAGTAGAATTTGACATTTAAATGACAGCCGTTTAAATAGTTCTTTATTCAGTCGCTAGGTGCGCTCTATGACTAAGCAACATAAATAATAACTGAACAGCGAAACCAATTAATCATGATTATCGCAACATCAACCTACATTTGAAACATGTTATTTTTGCATATCAAACCTTATTTGGTGTTAAGATTAGCATTCAGCTGTAATTTAAGAAATGCCAATCAAGATATTTATAAGGTGACTAGTTTAATCTGTGTAGTATTGAAATCAGGTCCAAAGAGGCTTATCTGTTTATTTAAATTTCAGCTTTAATACCCTTATTCCAGTAGAGCATACTGCATTTTTAACTAAAGACTTTTTTCCCTTAGTATTTATGAAAATTTACTTTACTGAACGAGGCTATCAGCCTCAAAAGAGCTTAAGGGGCTTTAGTTTATTATTATCTTATGCTCTTCTTGTCACAAATGCCAAACAAATTTCGCACATATTGTAGAAAAAAGAAAAAGAGATTATTTATAGTCCATTGAAACTAAAATGTGCAATAGCTTTTTTTTAAAGCGTTTTGAGTGAATTTTCAAAGCGTTTTGTGCATCGCTCGGGTCATAAGTCGTTTTTCAACTGATCATCAAATTGATCGAGGTTGAATTATGAATGTCAGTGGTACACTGATCGTAAAGTTTTAATCACTGTGATCTATGAAATACCGTTATTTGTATATTATAGATATCTTTACGATGTTGTGGTGATTAGTGAACTAGATATCAAGTTGTTTATTAGATTATGTTCTAGTTTAAGACATATATGATCAATATTTATAAATACTGTTAATTTAGGCCTTGAAATTATTACAAGGTTTTGAATATTCTCCAAAAGTGAGAGAAAGAGCCCCAACCTACTAAATCCTAAAATTATGCATTGTTAGACGCTTTTGAATATTTTCCATGCATGCATGTGTTGAGGCATTGTTTGCAGATTTACCTACGATTAATATGACTAGGCCTATAACCTATACATTAACGATTGCTATATTATTGGTTCGTTTTCCTTTTCATAAAAACGTCAAGTGCTTATGACTTCTCTTATGACCTCCTACGCGCTATTTCATTTTGTCTGTATTAACGACATATTGAATTTATTTATTTAATTATTGTATTCGTGGCGTTATATCTGTAAAAAATATTAGCTCTCAAAATTTGTTTTCGCAGTGCACATTGCCTGTAAGATATAGTAAAAATGTTAAGTACATTATGAAAACTACACTATGTTATGTGTATAACTTAGTTTAAAGAACCGGGTAAGTTTGAGCTCCGGCGAGTGGCGACGTCCGAGCAAAGTTTCACGCTATTCGTCTTTATTTGTGTACTTAACTTGGTTTTTGTTGACGTTTTTTGTGTGTAGTGGCTGCATTTTTAAGACTAGACTACTTATATATGTATATGGATTTACAGGCATCACTATTTAGTTATGGTTATAGCAAATTATTTAACCCAATTGTTGTAATATTAAATTAAATCCTTCTTTGACATGATGTGACTGGCACAACACTATTCAATGTGTTACATTATTATTATGGTGTTCCATAAGCTTTTGTTTTTGTTTTTGGTATTATCTTTCAATAAAACGCGTTCGTTAAACTTTCTGCTATTCTTTTAAATATTAATTTTATCACCAATTATAGAGCATAATTGAGTTAAAAATTTTGCTGTGCTATTAAGAGAATGGACAAAATAATCTTATTAGCTATTTATCATAGTGGACAAAGTACAAAGTACCTATTAAATTTTTATTTTAATTAGTCGTAGTAAAGTAGTCATGTGACAGATTTTTTGTTGCAAAGTTTTGGAAATTTAGAGTAATACGTCTTCTTCCAAAAGCAACACGTAACGAAGATACGAAAATAGTAGCAGTAAAAAGAAAAAAATATCACTATACCTGCATTAATCAAGAAACAATATTAATTGTTTAATCGACAATACAAATGAGCAACAGGTTCGAGTCCCAACAATCAAGATCTCACACATAATCACTCAAGCAATCAATCAGCATTCAGTAATTAAGAAAAAAGTGTTAATAAACATTTAACAAAAACTTGTACTATTCTGACCACATTCCTTGAGATGATATAGTCCTTGGTGTTAAAACCCGTCTGGATAATTTATTTGCTGTGAGTCATATGTCTTCACACTATAGTAAATTAATCCCATTTGTATTCCTCTGCTGGGTTAGGGTCTCCTTTTGGAATGAGGGAGGAATTAGGCCTTGAGTCCACCACGCTAGCCAAGTGCGGATTTGGAAATTAGTATCCCTTTAAGAAGTATGTAACATACAAAGTCTCACGGTTTTCTGATATAACATCATCACAGTCCTTGCGATCAAGTCATGGCTTTTATTATCATTAAGTACCTATATGAATTGCTTACATTGTATATTTCAAAGATTCGTTTGTATATTTAGCCTCATGAAAAGATCTCATTTAGCAACTGGTGTCCCAAAGTTTATTTAAAAGGGTCATTTATTAGTGCGATTGCTATATTCCAAAAGATATTCTATTTTTTTTAAGTATTGTAGTATTGTATTTATTTATTTATAAACAAATAGATTAAAAGCTATGCAGTATGCACCAGTTAACGATTTAGTCCAGTTCTAAAAACAATTCTACTACAAATATATTCAGGATTAGTTGTAAAAACGTACAAAATAAATAAAACGCACTGCAGCCAATATACGAACGGCTATTCCACGCCGATTGCTTCGTCCGAGCCGACAGATGCGACCGAAATACATTGGGATTAAATATTTATGTGATTTTGTACATTTTGACAGAGGATTACGTATTCATTACAGGCTTTACAAGCCTACTGTTATAGCATTATGTATAATAGCATAAGTTAAAGTAAAATGAAGGGTTAAATTAAAGCAAATGGTAGTTTTCATAATCTGAATAGGGATTGGGGCTGGTTTAAGATCCTAAAAGATCAATTACATTTCCATTGCCAACTTTTGTTTACTTGTCAATCATATCGCACAAAAAAAATTGGCAGTAGCCCGTATGTGACAGAAATAATATGCAGTAACAACTTGATAACGGTTATTCGACAAGAATTAGGGAACAATTAAACTGTATTATATAGCGTGTTACTGGCGAATGGCGATAAGTACTTCGGTTATGGTTAGCAGGTGAGTACAACATTGACAAAAAGATATGATTCCGGCCAGGATCGAACTGGCGGCCTTCTGCGTGTAAAGCAGATGTGATAACCACTACACCACGGAACCAGATGAAAACAGAGCAAATTTTTGCCGTCGGTTTCATAAAGACGTGCCTAACATCTATGTATGTAAGTATGTATTTCGTATAATGAGATTAAGGTCACTTGAAATTGTGATATTAAGATACTACAGTGTATTTTTTTTTCGGAAAGCTGTATCTATAACTTGCATTCGTTAGCAGTAATAAATTAGCGAATTATCATTTTCTATATCATTTGTATCACCTTTGACATTTGAACGATATGATTTCGATATTATCGAATGTCCATCATTCCGGCTAATTACCGGATTGCTTAGGATTCGTTATACTTGATTTTTAATAATTCAAAGATAGGAGGGATATTAATTTTATAAAAAATATATATATATTACTTATTAATAGCATATATATATATATTATGCTATTAATAAGTAAAATATATGTTAACATAACATATATAATAAATACAACACATATGCTATCAACAAATATCGATTTTTTGTGCCATTAAAATAATGATTAATTAATTACACCGTCAATTAACAGTATTACTAAGCTAAAAGTGTGTTTAAATACCTACAGTACAGGTGTATATTTAATTACTTGGAAACAGTTATCTTGTACAGGTCAATGTACTTATACCTAATAATAAAATTAAACGGTCGCACACTCGCTTATACTTATTTTAAGTTAGTAGTGATGTTAAGTATCGATATCGATAGCAATTACTTGTGGATCGCACAAATAATTGCTTCGTGTGGGAATCGAACCCACGACCTCCCGTAGCAATGGTATGAACCTAAACCATTGCGCCACGGAGGCAGTCAAAAAAATAATTATATATCGATATTTCGCTACGACATCGATAAATATGTACATCAATCTAGCCTTTCTTCCAACTATGTTGGAGTTGGCTTACAGTCTCATTGAATGCCGCTGAGTACCAGTAGGTATTTTTCATGGAGCGACTGCCTATTAGACCTCCATGAACCAGTTACCTAGGTTGCCAACTAGTTACATGCTGATAGTTATTATTGCGAAAATAATATCGTACTTATTTCTATTTTAAAAACCATATCTTATAATATCAAAGATTAAAAATTCAAACTATCTTATAATATTTAAAGCTACCGTCTAAAATAACTACGAAAGGCATCGATTAGATTAGTAGGTAAACGTACAATAATATTTTTCGTATTTATTGAATTAAGTACGATTCTTTGTCAGCTAAATTCATTTTATTGTTATCTAATTATCATATAAAATTTATCGATGTGTATATCATCACCTATCTATGTCCAATACATCATTTTAATACGATTTATCGATAAAATTTGCATAAAGAACATCGCTAGCTAGTTAAAGCAGACCATAATTTATTACAGAGCCATCTAGTGGTAAGGAATATAACTTGTTTTGCAAATAAGATCCGCAATGTAAAGAATTTCGCGATCTAATTTTATATATGTGTTAAGGTTTATTTTTCTTGTCACACTCAAAGTTATTTTGGTGTAGTTCGGTATGTATAAATTAAGTTTAACTTAGATACTTTGAGATACAGTTCAGAACTTAAACGCTACTCAATTTGAAGTCTTGCATAGTTCTATACACGGTATATTTCAGTCACTGAAAATCTTGAGCGACCTTTAGCATTTTAAATACTTAATTTGAATTGAATTGAAAATATACATACATCAACATTACGCCTGCTATACCTAAAGGTGCAAGCAGAGGTGTGAAATACACGCACGTTTCGCCGTTTACAATGTTACGGAATAGAGAGGTTGGTTCCATGAAATAGGGGCCGAGCCTATTGCCATTATAGTGCCATATACCATAGTCGGATTAAAGGAAAGTTAACGAGGGACGAATTCCAACCTACTGCAAAACAAAGTTATTTCTGTTGTCATGGCAACCATTATATTGCACTCGAATACATTTTATAGTTCGTTGCGACTGACCTTCCTTTACTAATTATATTTAACGATTATTTTAATTAGCCGTTCATATATTTTACATATTTTAAACCCTCGTAACTCTCTGGTTAATTTAATTATTGGTAGTGAGATAACTCTGCTTGTTTATTGGATAATTTCTCTGTCAAATCATGGCCAGTCTTGTGTAGTTGAAGGTCCAAGAGCAGGATCATCGAGTTGATATTCTTGCAAAAAAAGTATCGCATCCTTGATCTCAGATATAGCGTTTCTTTATGCTTTATTTCATCTAAATCGGTCTAGTAATCAAATGTTCTAATTAGAATACAAGTATGAAAATATCAATTTCTTCTAGATATAAAAAAAAACTTTTACCATATTTTGCAATGAAACTAAATATGCGTCAATATTTGGCTTCGAACCAAGAAGGTTTTAAAAGCCGGACATTGGAACTTCACCACTGAGATAAAGTTCACGTATTGACTTATTGTTTCAAACTATATTGTATGATGCATTGAATAAAGTTTATATCAAACTCAGTCTTAATGGGAAAGTTGTGCGGAAATTCTATTAAATCAACGAGTAACTTTAAAAACTTTGCTTTAAAGTGCATACAATTTTGAACTACACACACTGTGTTTGGGGTTAGGCCTTGGGGCCAGATACTACTGCACATATTTTTACTAAATTAAATAGAATCTTAAGTGAAAAGGATTAATTAATATCTTCTGTCTCTTGTCCTTACCTCACGTTACGTAGGGTCGGTAGTCGGTACGTCATGGTTTCGATCAAAAACATGTTGTGAAGGGGATTTGGCTGATGTTTGTTAACAGGCCATCTGCCTCAAGTCAATCAATAGTCAACCCTCCTTGGGAATTTTAATTTATACATAGTAGGATAATATCTTCGCATCGCTGTTTTCAGGAAACACCCCCAAAAGACTGGCCACATTGCCGCGCCGAACGGCGTCAAGGCGTCATGCTAGGAAAATTCTGAAACAACAATATTTTTAATTTCAGTTATGCTATAATATTCAGTTATTGGGGAATGGCCTGTTAATGAATTCTAATTTATAGAATTTAATGAAATAGAATTGGAAAAGTAAACTTAGTTTTAGAAAAGTAAAACTGCATGAATATGACTTCATGTTGAACTATTTCATAAAAATATTATAAAGTTAAATGTTTCATCCCTAATTAGATGAAATTCTAAAGTTTTTATGTTTATCTTTGAACAGAATAATTTTGTTTATGGTTCTTAAAAAAATTGGAAAATTTTGTTAAACGGTTTCAATTGCTTATTATAACTGCTGTATCCCATTTTTTCACTCGGACACCCGTTCATTCGGAATCGCTGCATCAATCTATTCCGTAGTTTCAACGTAGATAGAGCAAGGACAAACAAACGTACGCACACGTCGACAATAATAACATTTTAATAAATATAGTTCAGAAACACTATTCCTTATAAAAACCAAAAGCTAAAACAAGAGAATGGAAAGAAAATTCGTATGTAAGTCTCGTCTAAGTCTTAGATGAAAGCATAGCACTTGTAAAATATTCATGCACTTCGCGGATCAGCCATGATCGATCTCCGAGAGACTGTGCCAGAGTAACAACACGGTATACTTTGTAGATTAGAATAATAAGGTGCTGGGAGCGGGAACTTTTGACGAACAAATGTCTATACTGCTATTTTTATTTCAAGCAAAAATGTATTAGTGGTTTGAGGATTGTTCCAAACTTATTAATTATAGTGCCGTGATAATGTAGCGAAATGAAGAAATGATTTGTGATTTTGTTTTTGATGCCATGAAACTTATGTCATGGTAAAACCTGTCATATAAATTATGGAAGACATTTTTTATGCGACATTTTACTCAAATTTATTAGACGCTTCAAGCTTTACAATGCAAAAGTTATGCCAATCACAGTTTCTTATGAAATAATCGTCTTTATCATAATGACGTCTGTTATGTTCGTTGTCATAATAATGTGTACTTACACTGACACCCATCTTCTAAGCAATAAAAAAACGTCCTTAAATAAGCTAATACGAATTGCATGCTACAACTTTGTCGAACTTGTCTCTTCCATATCCACATAGTTGACTTACCCCCGATTTCTGAGTATATTTAGCGGTAGTTGATCTATTCAATAGCATTCAAACTTGAATAGATAAACTACCATTAAAAGTACTTGGAAACCGGGGGTTGGTTAATCAATAAACAGGTGCACTCCATAAACGGTTGAAATTGCAATTAATACTGATATTCACACTTCTAAATGACTAGCTGACCCGCGCAACTTCGCTTGCGTCACCTAAGAGAATGGGTCAAAATTTTCCCCGTTTTTGTAACATTTTTCATTGCTACTCCGCTCCTAATGTCCGTAGCGTGATGTTATATAGCCTATAGCCTTCCTCGATAAATGGGCTATCTAACACTGAAAGAATTTTTCAAATCGGACCAGTAGTTCCTGAGATTAGCGCGTTCAAACAAACAAACTCTTTAGCTTTATAATATTAGTATAGATATATACTTTTATAAGTGAGTGTATGAGAATTAGAGCATAACTAATGCCATCAAAAACATTCTGTAAAAACCTCAAGTCTCGCCGTAAAAAGTTGTGAGATCTATATAATACCAAGTCGATTAATCTATTTAGTCTCTACTTAAAGGACCTTCTGTCTTAAGTTATTACGTATGTTATTATCATGCCAATTTAAAAAAAATACCTTTAAAACAAATAGACCGACCTGGCCATCGCATGATTTGATTATTAGTATGTATCACACTACACAGCACGACGAGAAGTTAATGCTCCTGAAATATTAATGGCGAATTTGTGTTTTCTTGCGATGACCAAGTCGATCTATTTGTTTTAAAGGTATTTTTTTTAAATTGGCATGATAATAACATACGTAATAACTTAAGACAGAAGGTCCTTTAAGTAGAGACTAAATAGATTAATCGACTTGGTATTATATAGATCTCACAACTTTTTACGGCGAGACTTGAGGTTTTTACAGAATGTTTTTGATGGCATCTCATTTCTTTTTGTAGAGCGAATAGAGCAAAGATAAGTCCAATTTGTATGGAAAGCCGTATTTTTTTCATCATTCAACATATTTTCCTATGGGAATGTTGTTCAGTTTCATGGGCTAAACACCCTTACCCACCCTATACCCCCTCCCGTTATGTCTCATATAGTAGATACATATTTACACCTATTTATTTTATTTTCTACAGAAATAATAATTTAATTCATTAACTGCAAATGTAACCTTGTAATCTTATACATTTATATGGGATTACAAAGTTATTGTTGCAGTTAGTGTATTTAGAAAACTTGACCGAAATTAGAAAATATTGAATTTTTCCCATGATTAAGACACTAAACCCTATTTGTATTCTAAATTTTAAGCTTCTAAGTCTGCTAAAAGTACCTTAGACTTTTGATGATCGGTGAGTCAGTGAGTCAGTGAATCAGTGAGTGACAAAATTCAAAATTTTAACAAGTTGTCATTCTTAAACTACTGGTTCAAATTGACTGAAATTTTAAATATACCGTGTTTATACAATGACTGATTAGTTGCTGAAAATCCAGGCTTCTTGTTTTATCCACTACGAAGTTATAGGGGTGTCAAAAATAGCCCGAATTGCTTCGAGAAAAGGATGTTACGGCCGTGCCGCTTTTTTTTTGCTCGACTTGCGGGGGCACTTCCGTGCCCCCAGATATGAAAGATGAAGATTATAATTTATTACGTATGGTTTAATGTGCTGTTATTTTATAATACACTGACCGTGGTTGGTTAACCTTTAAAGACTTGTACTTGACCGTTTTTGATAAAAATGCATTTTAATTAATATTATTAAAACTTTAACCATTACATCTGTGTCAAATATTTCAAACGATGTGCATAGTTGTTACCGCGATCTATTCCAATAGAAATCGTGCTTATATAATTTAATTCATTGCTGAAGCCCCTTATAAATTTCTTTTGAGGTATATTTTAGACAGATTTGTATGGAAAATCGAATATTAATTTTCCCAATAAACTTATCCGCAGATGAAAAAATCGGACCAAGTACGAAAAGTACCCCAGGTTTCAAATAGTAAAAAGAATAAAGCCAGCTTAAAATATTCATGAAAACCTATATATATATATGATACATACACAACTGCATAAACGTGTTATACTTTTAAATAAAAACCGCACTAATTTAAACAAGGGCTATCTTTTTGGCGTAATATAGTGCCCTGACCTCCACCCAATGCCAAAACCAAAAACGTGGAACTACTTATTGCCAAACAATCTAACTTTGAACTAAAATCAAAATTATGTATGAGAATTGTTTTAGTTATTACTGCAGCAATATTTGGCTTTACACTGGACATTCGGAAATTGCAGTAGTTTGATAACCGATTACTGTTTAGATTGAATTTCAATTAGTTTGAAAAGGTTTATAGGATGTACAACATTCTTTTTGGCAAATCGATTTATTAGGTGAGTGGTCTTCGTGTCTTATCCAAATGGCAAACGGTTCAAAATGTATAAAGCCAAGTCATTTCTCCAATGACTTTACGAAGATGATGATGGTGAAGAAAAGAAACCTTGCCTTTACTTTTAGTAAAGTTTATAAAAGCAAAGTCGCACTGAGACAGCGTGGTTGACTCAAGGTTTAACACCTCCCTTATTCCGAGGAGAGACTCTTGCCTAGTAGTGTTAAAGTTTGAGGTTTGGACTCTAGAGGTGCTAACTTCTAAGGCTTGGTACTTCGGCGTGGGTCAGTTTTGGTTCAATTTTTAAGGCCATTTGCATAGTAACTACTTAAATCCAAAAAGGTTAATCATATGTGTTAATCCACACATTGCAATAAGTCCTTGTTCCTTTTGTTTGTTGATTTTAATTCAACCTCGTCTCGATAATTATCTAGTAGCGACACGGAGCGCCAACTGTCTGGCCTCCATTACACAATTAATAGGATTAACCTAAGTTTTTACTAATTAGCCAAGCTTACAAAATAATAGCAATTGATCATTTTAGCCTCAAACATAATTCCTACAAGACTACTTGACAGGTGCTGATCATAAAATTTTTACGTTCTATTCCCGTGTCAAGCAGTGTATATCGGTAATTCTAATTTTTGATATTTCAGTACTCTAGATTTTGATTGTAAACGGTATGCGATAATAGACTTGCAGGCTGAGTGTTAAAAGAAATGAAGAAGTTCCAGTACCAACTTGTCAAATCAATAGCGTCCACTTTTTTCTTTCTTTAACCAATTCCTGTCCCACAGCTGGGCAAGGGTCTTCTCTCGGACGAGGGAAGGGTAAGTCCTTGAGTTTACTACTGACCAAGTGCAGATTGGGGACTTGGCATGCCCTCAAGAAATGTATTAAAGAACTTTTAGGCATGCAAGATTTCATCACGATATTTTCCGAGTGGGCAATACCTTTTCAATGTTTGGTCTTAGCGAAGAAATAGCTAAGTTATTCAGCAGAAGACATATCATACATAATTAATTAATGATTTCATTTTGTATGATTTGATATATTAATATTGCTAAGCTCGGCGACACAGAAATGCGTCATACTCTATTATTTTCTAGTGAGAATCTTTAAGTTTCAAGCCTCAAAAGAAAGGTAATACTTAATCAATATCGAATACCGCTATCGCAGTCACCTAAGTCTAGCTCAGCTCGAGCAACAGGTCGCAACAAACAAGTTCCAACGGTGAAAGTTGGGAGCTTTCTACAGACCTTTTAATGTACTTATTATATACTATACGTTCAATCGATGAAGGAATAGAATGCCTGTATACTTGTTTAGTTATTGAGCAACTAACATGACACAATGTTCAAATAGGTAGTATAGGTATTAGGGTAGTTTATTCTACAGCAAAATTATTATTTTACAAATAATTCAAGGAGAATTAGGAGATGAGTCAGTGACAACGGCGTGCGGTCAATGCCGAAACGTCAAGACAATTAAGGTAAGTTAAAAACTCAAAATCATTATTTAATACAGTTTTCTGACTTCTTACATACTTGACTTGAGTAAAAAAACATTGCTGAATTTGCAAAAAAAAAATATCTTGAAAAGTAAAGAAGTTTGATCAACGGCCATTCAATGATCAAATTCACCTAAACAATGCTTCAAATCTCTAAGACACTTTTATTTCTAGCTGCATAGTTAAATACGTATAGACATACAATAAGTTAAAAACTCAAAATCATTATTTAATACAGTTTTCTGACTTCTTACATACTTGACTTGAGTAAAAAAACATTGCTGAATTTGCAAAAAAAAATATCTTAAAAAGTAAAGAAGTTTGATCAACGGCCATTCAATGATCAAATTCACCTAAACAATGCTTCAAATCTCTAAGACACTTTTATTTCTAGCTGCATAGTTAAATACGTATAGACATACAATAAGTTAAAAACTCAAAATCATTATTTAATACAGTTTTCTGACTTCTTACATACTTGACTTGAGTAAAAAAACATTGCTGAATTTGCAAAAAAAAATATCTTAAAAAGTAAAGAAGTTTGATCAACGGCCATTCAATGATCAAATTCACCTAAACAATGCTTCAAATCTCTAAGACACTTTTATTTCTAGCTGCATAGTTAAATACGTATAGACATACAATAAGTTAAAAACTCAAAATCATTATTTAATACAGTTTTCTGACTTCTTACATACTTGACTTGAGTAAAAAAACATTGCTGAATTTGCAAAAAAAAATATCTTAAAAAGTAAAGAAGTTTGATCAACGGCCATTCAATGATCAAATTCACCTAAACAATGCTTCAAATCTCTAAGACACTTTTATTTCTAGCTGCATAGCTAAATACATATAGCCATACAAACAAATTCTTCTATATTCGTCCCTGTCCCTACACTCATACCGTAAACTTAAAGTTACAAATAGAAGTACAGAGACCGCTTCCCGTTATTGCTGAACTTTGTCTACTCGACCCTTGTTATGTAATACACATATTTACTTTAAAAGAGTTTATACATAAAAATTGTTGTAGAATACATAAAGTGCATTTATAACTCAAGCTTATAAATATATTTAAATACTACAATTTAATTTAAAACATATTTTTTTTGTTATATTTTGTTTATCGTTTCTCCAGACGTCGCCGTCGCTAAGGTTTGTCCATACTTCATACAAATACATGACATCCCAAAGTTATACCCAAAAGTGCATGAAATATACTTGCTTTTACGCCGTGTTAATGTTAATGTTATTTAGAAGTAACGGCGGCGAGCCTATTGCCATATACCGAGTGCGTTACCAAACTCCGGACTACTTTTGAGAATAATATAATATTAAATAGAAAAAGACCAACAGCACTTCGTCCGACTTGGAAACCGAACCAGGGACCTCTTGATCAGCAGAAGAAAAGAAAACCGACCGCGCCACGGAGGCAGAATCGAAACATCCTTGGAAAAAGTATTGTTTCTGAGTTTATCCAAAACCGGGTAATGGCTACATTGTCCACTGCCGCTGTCGTGCAGTAACTTTTAACTTAGAACATTTTGGACTACAGCCAACTGGACTTAGAGTGGTTTACATTTTAAACAGAAAATATACGCAAGATAAAGTACAAAAATATTATAATGATATTTTAAAATATTCTTGTTTATAACTTCTAGGTATCTGTGCAGTTGTTAAAGTGGTAAATGCGACACTATCACTGCGCCGAAAGATCGTGGGTTTGATTTCCAGGTGGAACCAATATGTTTGTGATCCACAAATTTATAGGTGATTCGTTTATATAAATATTTAACTAATTTTATTATAAATGTCCACGCAACATAAACAAAACCTAGTGCAGAAATCAGTTTTCAAAACTATTGAAGTCCATTTAACCTTTATGATATGAAGGAGACAAAAAAAATATGTTTAGAATAAGAGCATTTAAGGTAAAAAAATAACCTATAATTTTTATGACCTTACAATTGATTTTTCTGCAACAGGTAGGTTACAATCAAATATGTGCCTGATCAAATAAGCAGTTTTCGTCCTAAGTACACTTTTTGAACCAATACTACTATACTATACTTATTTTTATTAAACCTTCAAATCTTCGTTCCTATGTCCTAACTAGGTAATACACCGCGTTCATACAACGTACCGATATAAACAGAATGTCGAGTTCGCGAGCGTTCAGCGTCCGCTCAAACCAGTTGCGGTATTCTAATAAGCTGTGGAGTAAACGGTACCAAGGTGACAGCAGCCGGGAATGCGAGGACCTGCGAGCAACTTCGGAAGGGTTCGACAACATTCGGATGTATTCGGAAGACCATTTTCAATTTCTAAAGATTATAGATGGATTGCAATCTTAGATTAACACGTCGCGTCAAAGTGATGTATCATTAACTGAGTTTGATTGTGGTTGCTATCCATGAATTGGTTGTGAAAATGGGAGTAACGATGCAATAGCGATTATTTGCAAGAATTCGCAAATAATCCGTTCGGCAGTACGGTGTCATATGCTTAGGAACTCAAAACAGAGTAGTAAACACACAGATGTTCAGTTTTTTGGAAAAACTAAGTATCTAAATCTAACAGAAAATAATACTGCAGCTTTTAAAGCAATTGGCATTATATAACTATCTCTGAAACTCTATGGGGAACTAATGGGATTCTACTTATGTATATACATAATTTCAATAGTTTAATCAGAATAAAAAATATGCACTACTTATTATTTTCATACTGCAGTAGAAACGATATTTTCAAGTAAGAGACAAAACCTTAAACTAGTTCTACGGTTTTCCATATTTATTAATTTATAGCCTGCGGTAGAGCAGAATATATACTGCGGAATGTAGAGCTCGAATGAAAATTTGAGTTTTGCTCAAGGGAAATGCACTAGAATTGATGTCAATGTGGAAGGTAATAATGGAGTACTATGTCACGAATGTAATGTAACTTTGATAGAGTCATTTGCACATAAATTCGTGCCTGTGTGGAAGTGGGAAGGGAAATACGACCATGTTGCCGAATGTGTAGTTTGTTTGTTTGTATACATACAAACTTTCACCCCCTATTTTATCGTCTTGGGGATCAAAATCCTTTTTAGCGGATGCCTACGTCATAACATCTACCTGCATGCCAAATTTCGGCCCGATCCATCCAGTGGTTTGACCTGTGCGTTGATAGATGACAATTTCATATTTAGATATATATATATATATAGATATGCATATCTATAAACATATTTTTGATTAGTTGGTTTGAATTAAAGATATATCTTGTTCTGGTTTTCAGTTCCAGTTCAACAGCCATACAGAAATTGATAACTCGGGAATCGAATTCGGTACCTTGACTGGACCTCTCAAACACTACGACAATCGATATAAAATCCCAGATCAAAATACATTGAAAACAACAATCTTATAATCGGAAATATTTTGAAACGCTTTTAACTTCGTCCTTGTAAGTCAGCTGTTTTGTCTATGCATAACACTTTAACATTCTGTTCGCGTCAACTCTATTCGTTTAGTATTCCGCCGGTAGATGGCGCCCTCGTCACGGCAACAATAAAACCTCTTGGCTGCATTTAGTGCCAAAAGTATATGTTGACAGGTAAATGGTTTGTGAATTTATATGTTTTTTTAATTAATATCACATCAATATTATAACTGCGAGACTTTCCGTATGTTTGAGTATAATCATTCGCGACGCTACCAGTCTGCTGTCTGTCTATGCTTTCGCCACTAAACTGCTGAATACATTTTGATAGTATTGGTAGTAAGGATAAGTTACATGTATTCCTAAATCAGCCATTATAAGGTGAATAAGCATCTCTTAAATTTGTACGCGAGTTAGTTTCAACGAGTTAACTAATCTATAAAAAGTTATGATGAATTAGAAGTATATTATAAGTACAATATTTACCGTGTAGATAATACCTGTGAAATTAAAGTTAATTATAATATAATTAAACTTAACTAATGATGACTTCGGACCTTTAATGAATTACCATGCTGATTTTCAATAAAATCGCTTTAGCGGTTCAGTCATAAAGAGTGACAGTCAGCCATACATATTGACATTTGGCAATAAAAGGATTAGTGTCTAGATTTATGTATAAATCATCAAACCTCTATCAAATCCTTTTAGATTTTCACTGCGCTACATTAAATTTAAAATATATTTTCAACTTCCTCCCACAATATCCGTTGCTCTACATATTCTATTTCCAAGGGAAGTCACATATCCGACTCTATCATCGTGTCTAGACATAAGAGATATCTGCATAATCATTGTCTCTACATCTATATGCAACTTGTTTTGTCTATAATTTATTCAGTAGGCAACTCTATTAATAGTAGAGTCTATTCAAATAGGTGCATTTAAAACCGCTTAGAGGTAAAACGATTTACAATAAAAAAACTAGTCGTTTTAAAAATTATTTACAAATATTAACTCTAATTTTTGATGATCTTCAATATTTTTAATTTCTTTTAAAAGTCTTTTAAGATCAGTTCAATTTGTTATCGCTTCTCTCGGTAGCAATATTATTTAATTACTTGCGAATAACAAGATAAGATATTATTATGTATGCTGACCTCTAACATAGAGATATAGAGTCAAGACTCGCCCCACACGAAAGCGGCACAAACTGCTGTCCTTTATCTGTCGATAAAAATGTCTGGATGACGTCATCGTCGCAAGCGCAACCAGCGATTAAACCGGCGACTAAATATAGAGTGTAAACATGTCTTAAGTGAATCATGTGCGTTCACTTCAGCTGTAGTAAGTAAACATACGTGGCAATGAACAATGTACTCACGTTTCACCTTTATCTATAGCTCTACATAGAGGCGACGCTATTTTTCTAAACAAAAGAGTGCGAGACTACGGAACACCAACCCTCGCGTCACCGCGTGCATTCAAAACATAACCTCCAAAATACTTAACCCATTGTCCGGCACGTAAAAAATGCAGGCCGGTGGCGGCCGGCGTGGCTTAGTACGCACCTCGGAACGACGAGAGAGCGTTGTCCGCGCCAGTCTGACTCCAGCCGCGGGCACGACGCCTCGCTCGCACTCTCCGACCGGTTTTAAGTTCTCTCGATAAGTTATCAGCAAATAATTGCATGAAGTCATCGATTAAATTAAGTGCCGCACCGGACAAAACGTTCATAACAATATTTTCGTTTCAAGTTAACACATTAAAAAGTTCTACGAAGGCTTAAAAAAGTTTGGCAGTGTTGAACTCTACAAGTGTCCGTGAAAAAGTTGTGTGCGATCTGATTGGTCGGTTTGTGTAGTTTTGTGGTTCGTGTCCGGTAGCAGGATGAATGGGACACCGGCTAGAAGGCCGAAGAGCGCCTTCTCTGAAATGGTAAGTTCGCGACTCTACTTAACATTATTGACTCACTTTATCTGAATATCGAAGTTTGGAGTACATTTTTTATGTGTATAACCGAAAAGTGTTCGTGCAAAGTTTACGAGTGTGGGTTACGTGTGTTGAAGGTTATTTCCCGTGGGTAGTGAGGACCGCTGGTGATTGGAAAGGGTTGAAAGCGAGTGATAAGTCGCCCAGCTGGTCGATGACTGCAAGTTAATTGGTCAATAAAGTGTATTGTATGATTAATTGTTTTGTTTACGGTTTGTGTCACCGATGTAGAGCTGATATCATACATGTGTTTTCACTTTTGCATAATCTTATGAATTAATGTTTGTTTTGTAAATGTTTTTCAGTACATGTGTTTCGAGTTGTATATTTTTTACTGTGTTAATGAACTTTACTTTTACTTCCATAGTATTTGCTCTATATTGTTATGAAACTATACGACACGATTAACTTTTCACACGACACTTAGCAGAAACTGCGGAACAATTAACATTAATTAGTTCATATTATGATTTATGGTAGAGTCCTTTAAATCGTAAAATGTCAAACGTTTTGTAAATGCTGCTAGTTTTAGCTGGCGTGTTTATTTTGTTTAATTCAAGTCTTAAATGTAGAGTCGATTTATGTCTCTACATTTTGGTGTCGCTTACTTAATCTGAGAGGAATGTGGTTGCATTACATTACAATATTATTAGCCACGCACTCGTTACGAATATAGAGTTTACTGGAAAAACTTAATGTAAAGTATTTAACATGCCTTGACTCTATTACTTAGAATTATGGCTATTGGAAACTAATACATTATTTTAAAAATAAAGCCTGCTCTAAGTTTACTAGTCCCTATTTTTGTGGCTGGAACTTTGCAAATATGGAAACAACAACACTTTATCTATGTATTTGTCCCAAATTGGAATTGAACCTACGGCTACCACAGTGTATTAAGTAGTTGTTAAACCACTTATGTTTATCTTAATTACACTTGCATACTTACGATGCATATTAGTACATTCTTATTCATACAAAAGTTTCACTAAACTTTTTATTCCGAGGTAGTGTTTTTAAGCCTATTCAAAGAGTGAAGTAAGTATGTATAAAGTATTTTTGAAACGGACAAATTTTAATCTCGTCTGGTTTTACAAGTTTGGTGTGTGGCCGTGAACTGTATAGACACGCGGACATATATGGGAATACCACTTTGAGAAGCTAGCCTTACGGTCTTACTGAGAATTTTACATTAGGAATTAAATGTTCCGCAGTTTTAACTGTTTTCTACATCCTGTATGCGTCGTATCTCAGTTGACAACTAGTGTACGTGAAATTGATGGTAATTTATTACATTGCTGCTTTGACGTAACGTGTTAATCACTATAATGTAAGGGAGCAAACAATGTATAGCATATTGTCTTTTAATTAGTTGTCAACTGAGATACACGATAAGCACACTGGAATAGTATTCTAACAAGACTCTTGTTTCTTAGATTTTTGATATTTTAAAAATATTTAGCAACTTTACATTGCATTCTGGTTTTGCAAATGATTTTTGCTATGCGATTTCTGATAAATTGGCATAATACGTATTCAGACAATAAAGTAAAGAACCACTGCTAACTTTATGTTAGTAGGTTAGAATCTGATACTAAAGTCATAATTTTATAAAGTTTCCTGTTATTAAAACTTGGGTTGTCATAAAAAAGTTTTATAATAAGCAGGCGTATGCTAAAAAGTATATAATATAAGAAAAAAATTATCATAATTAAATTATGTAATATTAATGAAATATATAATCAGGCATAATAAATAATTACAATGACTAAGACTATTTCGGCTTCCAAGTGAATGATGATAAAAAATATATTATTACTACGCTTATGCTGCATATTATTAAGCCTAATCATTATCAAATATTGCTTAGTAAAATGAATTGTTAATTTTCCTATGCGTAATCGACGAAACTACTGAACCGATTTAAGAAGTGTATATAGAAAACTACTTTATTTTAGCAGAAATTAAGTTTTTCTCTATCCATAGAAATAGTTGCAAAAGGGTTATGATCAAAAGCTAGACTTTATTGTTTTAATATTAACCTTTTTACTTTATAATACAATCCAACCAATCTCTGTTACTTCAAAATAATTTATAGTATAGTCTCTCATTTACACAGTCTGACGCAAGGATCTCTCCCCTTGCAAGAGGATAAAGACAGGATATTACATGATATTTCAACAGACTTTACACACCACTGAATGCACTGAAAAAATCTCAATTCTATATTAAACTTTAACCCCCTACTAAGATGGGGAATAACAGGTTGGTCGGAAGCCCGTGGCAGTTCTTAAGTAAGAAGTAGGAATACGAAAGTAAAGATGTAGGTATATGTTTAACTCTTGCTGCTTGTTGCAATGACCTGTTGGAAGACGATCTGTGAGTTCAGCATCCATTGTCGAGGATGTTCCAAAGATGGATGATCTAGCTAGCTATATGGGCTATGGAGGACACTTAAAATGTTGGTTCCGGTTGCTATCAATAGATACCGGTAAGCTAAGCCACGCGAAAGGCATTTGTGCTGCGTGAACAAAAAATAATAAAAATATAGAATGATGTTTACTAAACTTATGATTTGTAATTCCCAAAGGATATTTCAGCAAATAAACAAAGTTAAAATACTAATGTATTTGTAGTATATAAGTAGATCTTGAACCGAGTCCATCTGTTTGAACATGTAAGAAGATTTAACGATGATGTTTGATGATAGCTTTAATGTTTATGATCACTTGCATTCATTGAAATAACGGCAAAGTTAAGAATAGATTTATTACAAGCTACTTCGTTTACAGTTGCAATCAGTATTTATTGAAAGTACGATGCAATTTGAAGCAAACCACTGATACATTTTTTGTTTAAATCTTTGCATAATACCTAAGATAAGTCTTATACCTAAGTTAAATGGAAGCTAACAACACTTATTGTTAATCTTATTAATAAATACTTAACATTCCACCTGCCATATTCATAGACATGGGCAGAAATGTGCTAGTGTTAGCTTATATGCAAATATTGAGCATGTAACAAAATTCCAAGATACTATTAAGAACACGAAAAAATTAACTGCACTTGCCCGACTCTACATCCGTACCAAAATAGCATGTACCACTGTTCAAACCTCCCTAGAGACGGAGGTTTGAACAGTGGGCTTATTATCAAAATATTATAGAAATTATTGTACCCTGTCTCGTTCGCGGAAATGATTGTTTGTCAACCGCGGACATTGAACACTACTGTACAGGTATTATACACGAATAAATCAGGGTATACTCGAATAAATCTGTTTCAGCGGGTTGACGGACGTATTGAAAGTTTGCATGTCAAATATTTGCAGTTACGATATCACATGGAAAATAATTTGTGCACTATTTTGTTTGTATTTTAAGCTTATTTACGGTTAAATAATTCCACTTAACTTAGAAAATGGTACTTATGTAGAATATCGTCACCAAATGGTAAAACAGGATCACCATCTGTATCTCAAGAACTGTAACAGTGAGATAGTTGAAAGTTTCACAGATAATGTTTTTATGTTATCGCTATTACAACAAATACTAAAAACTAAATAAAATAAATATATAAGGAGGCTCCCATGCAACAGAATTTATTTTTATACTTACAGCTATTTTTTCAATTGATTAAGGTTATGCTGGTATATGACCACAATGGTGGATATGACCTCTTATTTGTGTAACGAAGTAAAATATTTTCCTAGTTTTGTTTAAAATATGGTTCGTTGACAGAAAACCACGTCAAAGCAAGCGGTTAATGTAAAAAAGAGTTAAATTATAGATACATGATGTTGTAAATGCTCTCAGTTACAAATTCTGAATTTTAACTGACGTATTGTACATATATGGATATAGTAGAAGTGAATATAAGTATTTCCTAGCTAGATTTCGATTTCAATTTCCAGTTAAAAAATCGTAAAAATTCTCTTTTTCAAATTTTTCTAGTTCTTTAATTTGTGGAAGTAACATAAGCAATTTATTTTCACAGAAAACAGTTTTTAATCGGAGCATACAGACGTAACTAAAAACTAGCTACTACTTATATTTATCAACCTAACCGTGACGTTATATCGAATAAGCATACATTATAAATCACTGCACTTAAGCATAGTTATACAGTTTCCAATTTGAATATAAGATAACCAAAAATTTATGTAAAATTACTATGAGTCCAAAATGTTATGTAAATTCTCCTCGTTATGGAGTTCCAACATTGATTTTATATGATATTGTTGTGTAGTAATATAGTCGGCTATAAAACAGAATATAAAATACCGTCTTAATAGTGCGATAGAACTGATCAACAGTCTCAAGTTCGATTCCCAGGTCAAAATCTTACAGGATGCACCCAAACGTGTCGGAATTGAATAGTATATGACAGAAACTCGGCACTTGTATCATTATCTGTCTACGACTTAAGCTATGACTGGCGTGATGGTATAAAAAGCGCTTTAAATTAGTGTCTTTAAAACTAGCTTAAGACTGGTTTTGAAAACTTGTTGATTGCAAAAACTAAAAATTAATTTGTAAAAAGATTTAGGTATTAGCTTAAACTTGTGATCCGTAACCATCAAAGGACGGTAGTCCAAAAAAGAACTTAAAAAACAAGTACATAAGATTGTATTTTTAATGACGTTGAAAGCTATGTTTATGTCGTTTAGATTGCATATTATAACATACGGCAACGCGTAGACAGTTTTGAAGGACTTTACTAATAAGATATATTGAATGACTTAAATTACTAAAATTTAACTTCAGATGTTACTTTGTGAACAAAAAAATATATCCATGAAGAAACATAACTAATCACCAGCCCGAATTTCTATTTGGAAAAGTCTCAGCTGGGTTTTAAATCTAAGGCCAAGACCACCAAAGAAACATAATTTTCAAAACAATAAACCATCAAGAACATCAAAATTACTATTTTTATTATACCTGTACTATCATTTTCAAAATGGCCGCCTTAATCGATTACGGTTTTCGAATTACACATCACTCCGACCACAATTGTGTGACGGAGATGCGACTAATTTAATAAAAAAAGGTTCTTAAGGAATTCTACATCAATTATGGACCCTTAAGAAAAGGCCGGCACGTGACTAATGGTAATTTCCGGGATTAAACTCACGGTGGTAGGTTTTGGTTGAAACATCGAAAAAAGAAACTAAGGAATGTTAGAATCAAAACGTTATTTCTATGTTTTGAAAATACATCTGCGCTACGAATCAAGCTTGCGTTTTAAATCTAGAGGACTTCATTGACTTATGAGCCAAAGTAATCAGGTACCAAAGATTTACTCTGACGTGATACATATGTGGCGGAATCAAAACTTCGAGTGTTATGTATAAGCGTTGTCTGGCATACTACTACCATTGACATGATCCAATGTAACGAACAAACAACTAATTCAGTGATACAGACATAGACTACCAAAGTAACAGAACACAAGTTATGGTAAGTAAAGCAAGTTAAGGTTACTACATTTATTACTAGCTCCCACCTGCAAATTCGTCCGCATGATTAATAGATTTCCCGTGGTGTAAAGTATCATACTAATATGTTGTAAACAATCTGTAAATCAAATTTCATTAAATTCTTTCTGTAGCCTTTTCGGCAAAGAGTAGGTACTAGGTACCTAACGTACATACGTGCATCCAGCCACCGTCACCAACTTTCGCGTTTATAATATTAGTAGGAAATAGTATGCACAAAACCAGGATATACCAAAAATGGATCCGAATAACATCAAAACCATAACAAATCAAACTAAAATGCTAATTAATATCTACGCGTTTATAGAAAGCTTTACATAACAATTTCTAACCCCACGTCACGGGCGGCTAACTTAGACCTGATTCACGTTATTCATCGCATATTAATTTGTTTCGGAAGTGCACTCAATGGGGAGGTGCGGCGGCAGTCGGTGCATTATTACTCACTACAGTCACTGCTTAAATAATACCTGTGCAAGTCCATGTGATGTGTGTTACATGGATCGTGTCATACTTTTTACGTTATGGTTTGTTTATATCAAGGACTAGTTTCTGCTCGCGATTACAGCCGCGTGAAACAAAACTTATACATACTGTACATACTGTTCGTATTTATTTCATTGTATGAGCCTCTGCCTACACCTTTTGGTGTACATATATCTCCATTTCGTCATTTACAACGTAGGTCTCGCGTAATTCGGGGCGAGCCATTGCCACATACCGTTTATTTTACCAAACTCCGGGCTACTATAGACTACTAGAAAAGGCTAATAGCACGTTGCGGGACCCGGGAACCAAACCCAAGACTTCAAGTGTAACTGATTCCAAATTCATTAAGTATTTTTAGCGTTTAATCGTAACGTTGCGTTTATTCGCATTGATAACATTAGTAGGATGATATAACATGACATAACATGAATTGTGTCACAATTAACACATTCTGAAGTGGATTTGTTTATATCAAGTTTCATTCATAGAACCATTGATAAAAGTTGTTAAATAGCATATTCTTGTACTTCTATTCAGTGATTCATTCATAAAATACCTACTTACTGTTATGAGTTGATTTCTAGCATCAAACTTATGAGTACGGTAGCTATAGTCAAGTGAGTATGACAGAAAATGTTGACTCAAAATTTAGAGAACTCAGCAATGTAGAACTATACGATATTGAAGAGTTGAACCGAGATATTTTGCCACATAAAAAGTCTTGAGATCGATTCTCATACGGAAAGAATATCTGTTTTCTGATAGATGGGCCTAAATCTTCTCTAGAGGAAACGACCAGAACCGGAGCACTACCGGAGGTTGCTATTAGAAACGCGTTCGGTCTAGGCTTGCAATGACACTCCCCCTATACAAACTTATGGTCGACTTGTGCTCGGATACTCTAGCTTAGATACTGCACATGATACACAATGTTTCATTACATTAAAATTTTATTCGTTTCTAAAAGTCCTCGGTAATAAAAAGGCTAATTCTTTGCCCGTTTGTGTGTAGTTTACAAAAAGAGAAAGAAGTAGATTAAACCCGCATGACTTTTTCAAAACGAGACTCAAATTTTTTGTCTATCTTTTGTGAACAATCTCGGTGCACTATGTTTTAATAAAAGTACAGCACAGTAGGAAGTAATATTCAAACGTTTTTTGTTTGAAAACTATTTTTTATATAGTTTTTTGTGGTATATAAATTAATATGTTCTCTTTAATACGCGTGTTGCGTGGGTAGATATTATAAACACTTACTTATGACTCATTTGGGTTATTAAGTTGCCATAAAGCAAGCCATATGTGCTACGAATCTAGTATTTAAATCACGTTCCGCCTATCAATACAAATTACACGAAAATCCGACCTGCAGTTTTTGAGATTATCACGAAAACACGGACACAGGAGAAGTCTTCGTTTTCTAATAAACTACCGGCACCTCTCGACTTCGTCTCCGTGAACTTAAGTATACGTTTACATATGTTATTGCTACTGGACACTTATTAGTGATGGCATGATTTTACAAAAACTTCCCTAATTATAATAG
This sequence comes from Anticarsia gemmatalis, assembly GCF_050436995.1. Classification (NCBI taxonomy): domain Eukaryota; kingdom Metazoa; phylum Arthropoda; class Insecta; order Lepidoptera; family Erebidae; genus Anticarsia; species Anticarsia gemmatalis. The sequence goes on along the minus strand of NC_134749.1, from coordinate 12,255,956 downwards.
GTAAATGAACTATTCAACTGATTTTTTTCCCAAATAGAACCCGTCGTTCCTAAGATTATCGCTGTGAAACAAACAAACTATTCATATTTAAATTTTAAAATTTAGATAATGAAGAAATTGTCATATTTTGTTGTCTATTTTGGTAACATTATATTCAAGATCAGATTTAGTTAATGGACTAGCAACAAACTCAATCATGCCAAATTCACCAATGACTGGACATAATGAAATTGCATTACAGTGTGACACCTGCTTATCTGATTATAGTGTACATTAAGATAGTGAATAATATACCTATGTACTACTGATAATATTATTATGATACGGTTCAACAATATGACATTATGACAATCAGTAGTCGGGGGCCGTAGTCAAAGTCAATTATATGCCTTATTTCATCAACTTTTCAGAAGTATTTGAAAAAGTAAATAAATATTGTGGGACAACACACACACGGTCATCTGATTCCAAACTAAGCAGAGCTTGTACTATGGTAATCAGACAACTGGTAAACATACTTATATACTTCTAAATACATACTTATAGAGATAAATTAACATCCGGGCCCAGAACAAATACTCGTGCTCATCACACAAAAATTGGTCCCCGGTAGGATTCGAACCCACCACACGGGGCGCTACGGTTGTTGCGGCGAGGTGACCGCTTAAACCACTGCGCCAAACGTGCAGTTAAATCTTCATAGAATCTGCCACCGTTTTCAAAAAGCTGTTACTCTTGAGAAGAAACGGCAAGAAACTCACGGCTTGCTCAATAATATTTGATTACTCTACAGTTGTTCATTATTGACATTTACAATACCACGACGAAGCCAGGTCCTCGGTGCTTCTTAATGAACTATCGATATACTATTCAAATTATAATTCAATTTTTCTGGTGCAACTTTAAAAACCAACATTTAAATGAGATAAAGATCTCTAATGACGAAGTCAGGTTCCGGCCTATTAGATGCTTATCTTGATAACAAATAATCTAACCCGATAACATAGGTATTGCTCATGAAAAATATAATTTATATTTGAACCGCCAAATATACAAATTAGAACGATTTAAGTCGATATTGGTATTGATTGACTGATTAATTTAAATATTTCTCTCAACAGTAGCTCGCAGTTTAGTAACTTATTCGGTAGGTTCGCCCCGTATTACATGGTACTAACATTGTTGATAGCGAAACATGGGTGTATGCCTTGATGTTATAACAATCGAAACTGCAGAGGCATAATGTATTTTTTCTTTTTTTTCTACTTGCTTACGTGTCGATGGTTCAATAATTCACACAGGCCACCGATAAATTATTCGTCAAACGAGTACCGTGACCTTCGAACAAAGGTCACGGGGTCAATGACCTCTGTCCAAGTTGTTGAATCATTTTGATGTCAATAGGTGCTTAGTTTTCTTACAAAGTGAATAGGGCATGCAATAAGATTTTGATGTAGTTTACATTTTAGAAGTAAAATATTTTTTATAAGTATTCGTGACCTTGTGTGATATGGATGGCATTGAACTTGATTTAAAAGAATATACAATCGTATTTGATGATAAAGAATAATAGTTGATACAAGTGAATATTTATTTAGACAATTCGCGATGACTTATTTTCAAGGTCAGGCATATTATTGGACATTTAGGAAGTAATGCTTAATGATAGCAAGTCCATTTTTAGAATTATCAAGCTTTTATCTAAGACTAAACATGACACTAGGTGAAGGTTGATATTTAATTTTCTTTTTCGTTTAAGTAAAAGGAGATAACTTCAGCAGGACTTTACAAAGAAAATGAAATTTTATATGAATAAAATATAATTACTGAAATGTATGTACCTACGTGCATAACTCTTGAACAACTGAACTGAATCGGATAATTCTTTTTTAATATGTTTGTTACTGTCGGGACAAGGTTTTCATGGGATCAAAATTCATACGGGAATGGAATCAACGGGATGAAATCGTACTATACTTGGACAAAGTCGGGCCAGTCCGCTAGTATCATAAATAATAAATACAAAACAAATATGAACTTAAGCGTATCAGTTTTTCACATAAAACCTGCTCAAATGTACTTATTTCACTATATAAGTAACATTCATATATTTCTCATACATTGATGATATAATCTCCGTGTAGGTACAGTGAGCACAAATATTGTACAAGCCTTCAACACAGCTGAGCCAATATACTCACGTATAATTATATGTATGAACTAACTTCAACCGCAGTTTCATTCATATTAAATTACAGAATCAGTTGCTAGTTTCAAAACTGTACATATATGTAAATGTAATTAATACTGTACTTTTATTTTTGAATATGTATAGCTAGAACGAATTGCTGGATTTTATAATAAAATAAATTTAACCCATTTATATCCCACTGCTGGGTGACTCCCTCAATGAGGGAGGGTTTAGGCCTTAAGTCCACAACGCTAAGTGCCAGTTGGAGACTGATAACTAAGGGTGAATTGTAGAAATTGCTGGTATTCTGTAAGGTGATTGTTACCCAGACTTTTCCTTGATAATGATAAGTTACGGACGGTTCGTGTAATAGTTAAATTGGCTATTCTACCACTACCGGGAGACGTTTTAAATCTCAGGCAGGACAAATTTGTATTTCCGTGACAATCATGAGTATACGATTTGAGTATTCTGGATATTATAATAAACTTTTAGTTCCTCTAAATGATTTATTATTTTCGTATACGAACATACACAATAAAATGTCACTAACATACGATTAAGGTAAAATTAAACCTGCACCTCAAAAACATTATTAAGACTAGAATAAGTAATACAATACTAATTTGTTTGTATAATTATGTAATGTATGTATGTCAGTATCGCTTGCTCGCCATTGTGATTAAAAGAGCACAGTCCATTAACTCCAGTCGTTGGCATCATTAAGATGATTTATAATTAATAAATTGATGTTTAACTTGCGTATTGTACCAAGTTCATGCTTGATATCTCTACTAAAAACATCTACATAACAGAACAATATTCTCTCTAGTCTTCTTTGAAAAACTTTCTTACTTTATTTGGCTTATGTATAAAGTGAACTAAAGGGAATGATTATATTAATAGTCGTTGTGTAAGTAGTTTAGAATTTGCTCCGACAAATATATGTTTTTATTTAAATACATAAATGAACAATATTACAGACCTACATCAAAATAATTTTAAATTTTAAATTAATAAAGGAATCTTTTCAAAATAATGTCGAAGAAATAAAAACTAAACATCAAAATAAAGCCTAATGTACTGTTTATAAGGCATAATAAATTTATGACATGCACAGTCAATGACATTATAATTGAATCTAAACTCAAAATGTACGTAATTAACTCTTTTTTAAAGAAACGTATACTTTACTTACGAAACTGACGAGTCGACTAGAAACCGTTATCTTTAATTTTTTAAGTTAAATTATATTAAGTACAGATTACAGTTAAAGATACATAAATAAATAACTTGAGTTATTTTCTGAAACAGCAAATGTACTTATTGCTAAAAAAACCTTAATAATGTATTATTACTATTTACAAACTTATAACAGTTTTTTCATCACCTTACTAATTTCCAACTAATAAAAAAATCCCTACTCATTTAACCAAAAAATTTAAACGGAACTAAAACTACTGTCAAACTCATAGACTAACTATCTAGCGATAGTCCTTCAACAGCTAGAATGAGTTCTACAAACCAATATATTGGGGAGATCAGACCAGTGTAATTTGACCTTTGACCTTGAGGAACGTAGGAACGATTCTGATCTTGACATTGACCTCGTTTGTAGATCAATGCTTGTAAAGGGATTTGTGTTTAGAATGCTGTTTTATAAGCTTTTGTTTGATGATAGCATGCTTTTTCCAGAGTTTATCATGTGCTTTTATGACGATTATGATTATAGTAAGACAATTTTTGTTCCTTTTAATTGTAATAAGCCAATTAACTTAATTCGGTAAATAGGCAGATGTGTTCTTAATTACTCTTTACATATAACTTATCAAAATAATATATTGAAATGTTTTACACGCAGAACATTTACTTTTTATTAAGGACTTTTTTGCATTTCACTTTACTTTGAGACATACTCGTTATCTCGTGATCTGATTCCCAAAATCAGACAGGGTTGCCTATTTTTATAATTTAAAGGAATTATCGCGAATTGCCAGCTTGCTTGCAGGCCATAGCAAATTGGTCAAAATTTATTTATTTAAAAAAATGTCAAGCATATCCCGCAAAAACAACAGTCATGCAACTGAAAGATTAGAGTTGTTCTTATTCACAAATTATATTCTGACACGAATCCTCAAACATCTACTCAAACATGAACGAGCTACAAAGGGTAGGGCTTCCAAAACACATGACGTCATACCTCATAGGAGTATACGAGCTGTCAAAATGAACGATTGTTTCCGAGACATTACGCCGGTAGATCACTAACAATATTTGCAATTAGTTAACCCGTTGTAATGCGTTCAACGCGACCACGCGTAATAAGTTCAAATGGACTGGAATTAATGGTCAGAATTTTGAAGGGTTAAATGTTTTTGAATTAATGACTTGTTGAAGACGGTTGCCAATTAGTTGCCCTCACCGATTGATAAATGATTAGTAGGTGAGGCAACCGTACCGCGGACAATCGGATGGGTAACCGCTTAGTGTTATTTGAGCTGAGCGTCGTTGTGTTTCGGTGTGCACGTAAGTTAAGCCTTGTAAAAGGCCTTCGGACGGCTTATGCAAAATTTACCATAGGTTAGTTAACCACACAAATAAATACCAGGTAAAGTTAACAGTGAAAAAACTGGGTTATACTCGTAAGTAGGTTTTAAAGTAAATGAACATGAAAATCAAGTGTATAATGCCTCTTTTCAAGCTACTAACTTTATTCAATCAATCAAATCAATCAATCAATCAACTTTATTAATGTGACATGAATACATATTTCTCCTCGTCATTGTACAATAAATATATTAAATATAGCTCCATATTTCCCAGAACATATATTAATATCCCTCATGTATTTAGCACTTCAATATTGAACATGATGTTCAAATAACTTAGATATTCATGCAACGAATATGTAATTAACGTTGGTTCCCGTCCGTGCGCTTAGAATTTTAAATAACATCGTTCCTATTAATACGTGAGTGTTTACAATTCATTATTAGGTTATTAGGAATTCATATTATGTTAGCTTTCTTGCTGAGTACTGAGATTTATAATGAGACGGAATTTAACTGTTATATAGGCAGAGATGTATGAAATACAATCGTCTTTCGTCATCAACTATGTAAGTCCCACGTAACAGGGGCGAGCCTATTGCCATGTACCTACCGGGCACGTTGCCGAACTTCAGAGTACTATTGAGAATAATCATACACCTTCGGGACCGGGTAGAACAGACGTGATATTGTGTGGGAATGTTAGTAGCTATTATTTCTTTTTTTACATCATTTTTGCTTGGGTCTGGACCTATGGCTCGATCTTTAAGGCACGAATGTCTGTGACCTCTACTTTCTAGCTCCAGTTAATTAATAGGAATTTCTTGGCTGAAATAGCTCAGTGACCCGACCCTGCATTCCGCAAATCGTGACCTCTGTCTGGCTGCAACAACACTCCACGCTGGCATTGCATCTGTCAAAAACTAGAAAACACTAACTATTCTCCGGAACAAAAAATCAGTCAATCATACCTATATAAATTTAATTGTGGACCAATCAAAATTCGTACCTTCATGGGTAATAACCAAATACGGTCAAAGAATTACCCATGACACATTGCTTGCTCAATAATACTCAATAGGTATTCGACCTAAATAAGGACCTAAAAATATACAACTGAGACTCAATAATTAATTCAAAACAGCCTGTTATTCCAAGTAACGGATAAAATTCCATAGTATTTATAGGTATGTGAGGAAAACAAGTAATTCGCGCATTCCGTCTGTGACGTCATCACGGTTTCAGGTTATAGAACGGCGGCAAGGTTGCGTGATGGCCTCTGCTAAACGCATATGGATTTCATATGTTCATATTTGTATGATTTTGAGAGGTAAGATAATGAATATAGAGAAGAGATCAAATAGGTTGTGATGTTTTGTGTAGAAAATAAAATAGCAATACATTTTTTAAACAAATTTCTTCCTACTTATACTCTCATAAAAGTAAACGTTTTGATTTATCATCACAAAAACTCAATCGCTCCTCGACAAGAATATATTTCGATTTGACAACAACTATACATATTTCTAAAGAAAGAAAAGGTAACACCTTTAAAAAAATAACAGATATGTCACACCAATATGAAGCCAGAATGATATTGCTTCCGTCCAAAACCCAACTATTATCATGCTTATTATAATAGCACAAAGTACCATTTAATTCGCCCAATTAATCTATATCTTCGATCTCCAATTAGTACAACTATACTGCTAACGACTGAGCCATTTCAAGCAGACGTATAGCAAATTGTTCGGTCCATTTGTGTGTGTCACTGAACACAAGGGATACACTCTATTACCGGCAACCTGCTTCCTGCACCGATAGCTCGAATTTGTAACTCGAGGACTGGCCCCAGGCACGTGCCTTGTGGTACACCGAAAATCTGGAGTAATATAATGAACTAGTATTTAAGCTACTATTCTAGCTGATCTGTGTTTTGTATACTTATAGACAACTGACAGTTTTGCGAAGTGATGACCTTATAGTAGCTGATTATGAGATTCCATCTTGTATGTCTAGTATATGAAAAGGCTCAACAATTTTTTTTTTCTAGGTTCTATCTGAACATAGTTAAGTAGGTTTTGTAATATAATGGTTATGTAATCAAATAGCCATGAGTGTCTCCAAGTGCTAACTATTATAATATGAATGCAGAAGATGTCTGCATTCATAAATTCACTAGCTGACCCGCGCAGCTTTGTTTGCGTCACATAAGAGAGAATGGGTCAAATTTTTCCCCGCTTTTGTAACATTTCTTACTGGTACTCTGCTCCTACTGGTCGTAGCGTGATGATATATAGCCTATAGCCTTCCTCGGTAAATGGGCTATCTAACACTGAAATAATTTTTCAAATCGGACCAGTAGTTTCTGAGATTAGCGCGTTCAAACAAACAAACTCTTCAGCTTTATAATATTAGTAAGTAAGTAAGTATAATATTAGTAAGTATTATTATATTAGTAAGTATAGATAAAATAACAAGCATATTTTTACAATGCTTCAAAATAAACCTAAAATGATTCCTGAAACTTTGCTAACGATCAAATTATAGTCACGCGAATATTGAATCATGGGTAAACAAACCTGCAATACTTACAGCAATTGTAGTGACATGGTGACCTGTTTAACCACTGCGCTATCCGAAATATTAGAATTAGCAGTTGTCAGACTGAAATATTAGATTTATCACGTATTGATAAATTTAATTTATTGCCTAGTGATAAATTGAATTTGTGACAATTGTTTCATATCGATTGAGGTGAGTTCGATACCTCAACGGAACAAACAATATTAGTGGGTATTTTTGAGAAGAATGTTCATATTTAGATTTTGATCTTTAGAAGTTAAACTTCAGGTATCTCAAAATATTAAGTTCTTTGTTGTAATTACATTCAATCAATTTTTCACACAATCCATTTTCTATTATCTACTTGTACTTAGATACTTACTTTGTCATTGTAGAAAACATGACCATTATTTCCTATATTAAACAAAGTAACTATTAAGCAAAAAGATTTCAAGTGACATTAAGGTCGTTTCCACTGGCTCTTCTTTTCGATCTTTTCAATTTAAATATATTTAGTTAAGTTATTAACTCAAGCCTGCTATTTAATCATCACTCTTAATTCCAAACCTCCGAAAATTTGTACAAAATTTCCGCGATTACTCCTTCCATGGTAACTACACATATTGAGAATTTCCAACAATTAGTATTAGATTTCTCCGAACTCTAAACTAGGTTAGCTTCCGGCTACCGGTGGTAATCGTTTCAGGTAAACAGTTGGTAATTTGTCCTATCAGGTCACGTGGGGTCATGTGAGGTCAGCTCCAAACGCTCGTGGAAAATGACTACCATAATAATGGAGCCCTTAGCCCCGTTTTTCGTATGAAATTAGCATTAGCTAAATGTGTGGTAAAAACTACTGGTATTTTGTTGAAAGTATAAAAAGATAGAAAACTGTTCGTGGTTTTAGTCTGAACAAAGTTGCTGTAAGCTGTACGAAAAATTAAAAAAAAAAAAACTGATTTTGCTGTTGATGGATAACTATACTATGAGAAGACTTATTTGAAGTTATAGACTATGGATGGAGAATCTACCAAACACATTAGTATTATTCCAAAAATTCACCCTGCTTGAAACTGGCATACATTGTGGTCTAAAGTAGTAACGGTCTTCAAATAGTTGTTTCGGGTCTGGTTGCACTTTGTATCTGTTGTTTGTATGTTTATAAAAGTACCTACGATATAGAAGAAATTCTTACTATACTTACTTAGTGCGGGAGCTGTCTTTTATAAAATAGAATAGGCATAGAGAAATATAGTCATTTAAAATTGCTTCCCAAGAAAACAAACACCAGCTTTAACAGTGAAAAGCAAAACCATTTACTATAATAAATACACACAAAGTGAAAATCAACTAATTGTAGTCGACAATTGTAAACATATTTCAAAGAAAACTATCATTACTCAGCTACTTTCCACCTCAGGGTATTGCTTTCACCAGTAACGGATAACATACATAACTTCACGTACTAGTCCTATGGGAGTAGACAGGTACACTTGCTACGATCTCTCGATTCTTTGTTTGCTGCTGGAATTAGTGTACTTATGAGACAGTGCTACTGGTCTAATTTTAAAAAGATTTTGTCCCATTTGCTAAGGTTGTCGTCTCGATACTCTATTGTAGTGTCGCACAGGCTGTAGTGGATAAAATTTTTGAGTGTTCCTATTCTTCTTCTATTATCTTCTGTATTCTGATATTTTTTTTAAATAATTCTATCTGACCTAAAAAACTATTCCTATCACTGACCGATTGGGATCTTCAAGTTGCGTCTCTCATGACACGCAAAATGCTTTTCTTACGGAAATAATTGTTGAGCTTACCTGTACTTTTTCTTATAAAAGACAACTCCCGCACCAAGAATTGCTCTTGTGTCTCGGGGACTTTTATAAACATTCAAATTGAAAATTATTTGAGCTGCTAAACCTACCGGGTTAATATTCAATCATTCATATTGAATAATGCAAATAATATTAAATATTAGTGCTAAGGAACTGAACTGTATCTAGGACAATCGATAACAAAGTCAACTAGTTCCTAGACTTCTGTGAATTCACATTTTATAGCAATGCAATACTGATTGGATTTATAATGGCAATTATAACGATAGTTTTGTATTACGTTTTCTTTGAACGGAAACTACTGGAATCCTAGCCTTCGCTACTGTAAATATATTTATAAAGTTCATGTGTTTTATTTTCTAAAAAACAATCTGAGTGTGTTGTATCTGAATGTACTGAAAAGTTTCATTATAGTCCGTTCGGTCATTCTTGTTCTGACATAATAAGCACTTACAAAAACAACTGACGAAATATCGTAGTACAAGATTTTTTAACAAAGTACATTTTACTTCAGCCTTTGTTAAATAACTTAATTCAAGCAAACTTAACTAAATACGCAGAAAGAATTCATTGTGAACAATGCTATAATATAAATAAATGTATATAAATATTTAACAGGTAATTTAGCAAAATATTTGTATTTTTCCTGTTTGACTGCACGTTATTGTATTTAATGAGCAGTCTAAAGTTATGATTACTTATGACTCGTAAGTAAAATCTGAGTTTAAACCTAATTAGTTGCGTAAAATCATGAGCTATAAACACACGATAGTAGAATTCTAATTTACTGTAACTAGCTGAATCGCGTGGTGCAATTGCATAAAACTTTTCACCCTTTATCTAATTCATTAATATTGTTTTTGTTTTTAATTAGACGTTATATGTTTGGTACGAGTGTTCGTCTCTATAGTCGTACAAAATTTTATTAAAATCTCTTAAGCTAATTTTCGGTCTCTTAAAAATGTTTTTTCTAATAAGACGTGATCTATGTTTGAACAAATTCAAATAAAAAAAAACATCATCATCTAAAAGTCATTGGTGTGTTGTCTCGGGTTCGTACCTGCGACCTTTGCGGGTGGTATCAACTTATACCACTGGGCTATCACTTGGCTATCAGATAAACTAAACTAAAATCTATCCATCCATCTTCACAAATCTGCCACGAATCACACAGCACACTAACTACATATACCCGTATATCAGTAACGCACTGTATTCGAAAGCCTGCGAAACTGGAGCTTTGACGTGGCCCGGATTGACGTCCAACGTAAAGACCCTTTCACTGTCCAACGGATTTGAGCTTTGATTTCCAAAATATATAGCGGATAGCGCAGTGATAGGTTTCAGCCAAATTGAGAAAGAGCTTCGAATGTAGCAGAACATTTTGCTGACCGTATCTTTTGCAGGTAAAATACAGCATAATTTAGCAGTCCTTTGGATAAAGAATATTAATCTTGGCTGGCTTATTAACATATGATACGAAAGGTATGAGAATATTTTGTTTTCTGCTTTATCACATACGGGTATTTTAACCTCAGCAATATGTTATGGACGTATTATTTTCAAGTAAGGCAAAAAAATTAAACAGTGCAACAATAAGGGCAACAATAATATTATTTTTTGTGTAAAATACCTTGTTAAAAGTCCCCAACTCGCAATAGGCCAGCTTGGTGGACTCAAGGCCTTAACCCCTTGCTTATTACGGGAGGAGATCCTTGCCCAGCAGTGGGACATTAATGAGTTATATTTATTTATTTACCTAGTTAAAATGTATTTCTCCAGTTAAAAACATTATCACACTTTACTCAGCCCGGGAATTAAACCCATTCTTCTTCAGGTACATAAATACACAATCAAATATATAACAGCCTATATAACAATTACTTCAAATGCAACCTGTAAGCTAGTCTCTTCAAACACGCAAACAAACAACTACAGTATGATACTAATTGAATAAGCCGTTAGTAATTGAACTCTTAACAAACAATGGACGATTAAATAAGGAAAGAAACCTTTTATGGTATCGATAGCATTTATTGTTTTTTCCCTATTATACACTATAATAAACATAGTTACCTTGTTTTTTGTTATGGCAACAACATAGTTATGTAACAATGAATAATATACTAACATTTTTCAAGAATCAAACTAATAAGATAGAAGTTGTTAAAAATTTTTTATTAGTAAAAATATTCAAACTCGAGGCCAAAACCCTCCCTCATTTCGGGAGAAGACCCTTGCACAGCAGTGGATTATTAATAGGTTAAATTTATTAGTAAAAATACTGACGAGTAACTCAAGTTACGCTCAAAGTATTACAAAACTTTGAGCACCTTAGAAATTTGCGACCGATGACAGTGCATCCCAGGTGGAAACATCGGGAAAACACAACAAAGTAAATATGGCATTATCGAGCTAATCCCCGTGTTAATAATAATTCAGAAGACAACGTATGATGAGTATAAGTGTAACATTTTTGGACTTTAACTGCATAATTTTTTACTTTGTCGAGCCTTTAACAATATCGTTTTAAGTAGTTCTTAGTTCAGAATTGGTTTAAGGTTTTTATTGTCAGATATTTTGAAGCAAACACACTTACAGCCCAATATTTTCGGTGTGAGTTTCACATCGGTTGTGGTCGGAACACATCAATCACGTGCAAGTCGAGATATTGACTGATTTGGCTCGCCACTCCGCGCGCCGGAACCTGCACTGTGTGCACATCTTTATATTGACCTGTACAGGCTTTTTATAGAACAAAGTCTTTAATAACGTTACCTATTTATAAAATGGCAATTATGTATTTTAGATTATATTGACCTGTACTTTAGGCTTTTTTTAAAGCCTAGATAGTCTTTAATATAAGTACTTACAATATGGCAAATGTATATTTTAGGCCATAAAAACTGTCAAAAATTGTAATCAAATCATTTTCACATTCAAGATTAGAATCAGGGCAAGCCTGCATACATGAGAGTCAAGTTCAATTGGATACTTGAACCATTGGAATAAACCCAACGTTAATTCTTATTTTCCTATATATTTTGAACTTCAATTTCAGAACCCGCAAGTGGGCTTTCTTTACCTAGTGTAATGAGTCACGGTACTTGGCTAGAGGAAGCTCTTAATGATAACCGGAGAACTAACCGATCTATCAGTAATGAATTGGTAATTAACTCGTTCCTTATTAATTAAGACTACTGGGGAAGGTGGTCCCTGTTGGAATCCTTCCATATTATTTAACCCTCACTCAGAATCTGGTTACACCTATTTTTCTTCTTCCAAATCTAGATGATTGAATTCAATTGAATTAAACACAAAATGGCACAAAGATTATCAACGTCAGAATGAATACTTTACTTAATACTCATTAAATATTGTTTCTTTATGTGCAACTTTTGCAAGATCGGGAACTACTGAGTTTCTTTTTCGTAAAATTCCTATCGAAATACGCTAGTTTTCGATCAGATTCTTACAAACGAAACCGCAGGACCTGAGTAATACATTTTTTGTCGCATAGAGTATTACCTGTGTAATGCCTGAAAAAACCTGCAATAAATGTGAAACATGTAACGTGTCGTTATAAATAGGGCAATTGTGGTCAGTATAGAAGGTTGTGGTGCGTGACCACAGAGGTATGTTGAGTATATCAGGATATTGTTGTCTGTAGGGATTATTATATGATAGAATACAAAATGCAAGGAAATTGATAGCCATAATCGCAATATTGATGAACAGGACTTTCTACAATATTACCTAGAACTTAGAGTTGCAGTGTAAAGTATAGTTTTACTTGATTTTTCTTTAATGTCTAGTTTTAAGAAGTTCAGTAGACCGCTTCTAGACTTCCAGACCTCTAGTCTCCTAGTTTCATAATCTAGACTTACAGCTTATTCCTTTAAATTTCCAATATCTTCAGGTTCCACGGCTATTAATTGCTGCTGATCCTACTGGAATGCGTCTTTTACATCCAGCCATCTCGTACCTCCAACAGACCTAAAATTCCAAAAAAGATGACCACGAAATAAACTGAATAACAATATAAGTATAATAACACTTCAGTCAGCAGTTTCCACGTCCAAACTGTTTGACTTGTCCGCTTTCAACGATGTTGACCAACTAATGTGTACGTGCTCTAATACCTGTACTCATAAATGCTAATGTGGAAGCTTTTTACACGGTTTTAGGAAATAATCAGTTTTTATTTTGTTATTTTAGACTTTATTGCTGAAACCGGACGGCCCTGCTAGCAAAAATATTAGATAAACTAAGAAACCAACCAAAGGAATTACACCTTCCTCGTTTGGAAGGAGACCCTTGCCTAGCAGTGGGACAGTTATGGGTTAAAAAAAAAGAAGCCGACCACAAGCCGCCTATCTCAATGCCCTTGAAATTGGTGCAAGAAGTCGTCCGGCTTGTCGTTAATGAGAATGTTGTGCTCCGAAAATAGGAGAAACAGAGGGATATCTTTGTTTATAGTGTTATGGCTACATAGATACTTCCATACTATACGGGTACTAAAATGAGAGCGTTTTAATCAATTTGTATTTAAAATATAAATATAAGTATACAAAAGGGCATTAAAAGCCGAATCAATAGGTCAAAAATTCGGACGAAGAACGGCATTGACGAGTTTTTTTTTTAAAGAGATACATTGTTTCCCACCCGTATTAAAACTAAAACGAACAGCCCCAAGGTTGCACCAAGCTCGAAGAATTTGTACTTACGGTTATTTTAGTTTCAAAATTGTTAATACGGCTTACACAGGCTTACTACCGGCTAACCGAATTAACTGTGCACGTGAGTTATTCAATTAATTACGATAATCACATTGATTATCACGTTCAATGGACTGACACATGATTTTTACTTCAATACTTTTATATAAGCCTATGATTACGTGTGAACAATAGTGTATTGAAAATAATCTAATGGATTATAATGCGGTGTAAAATTGAAAATTCGATAATCGCATTCAGTATAAACCATATTTAAGAGAGGGAGTTCGTATTTTCAACTGCATTTTTATGTGTATCTCACCAAATCCGTGTCCAAGGCTGGGCAAAGACTTCTCCCTTAGATTTCCAGTCGCCTCGGTCGTTGTTGCGTCTGGCCATCTATATAGGAACGGGTACAAGTCATCCCTATATCTCCGCTAGAACCTTCCCTTTCGTCGCCCACCATCTTGGACTTACGCTTATTAAATCAAATTCTGTAACAATTCTGGATTGATTTTGAAAATTATTTTTCAGGTTGTCCGTTGTATCTTGTGTATCTGAAGTTATAGTATATTAGGCACCTTGGGTTCTTAAAAAAAGCCTTCAGGAATGAAAATTTAGTTCTGAAGTAGCTAGGTATTACATTTGTTCTTATGATTCTTACTTAACTGCCCTAACTTACATCAAAAACAGAATTATCAATATATCAATATTACATAATCTTATATGATGATGATATTACATGTTTGTCACTCATTCACCTACACTAGCATGTAGGAAGAATCACGTCACCTATTTAACTCAGTACTCGTATTTTTTGTTAAGTTGGTACCACTGCCGCCCACCATGTTGGTAATCCTTGTGTGGGTGGCCAGTGTTTGCTTTTTTAAAGTTTAAAAAGCGTGACTGTTTAAAAAAAATATTATGTTTAGAGATTGTCAAGGGATTAATTTCGCATGAGGTTTAGTAGTTACGCTGTCATATAAATAAACAATTTATTGATTTCTATAATGATTAGTAAAATCGTTTCAATAGTGTCGTATAGAATTATTGGACATGAACTAACAGCGTACCAAGAACTATTTAAAAAGCTTGATGTATTGATCATTATTTTAAATTATCTTAAAGTCAATATGAGTAAAATACGTTGTGTAAATTTGATTTTGCCTTCAGTTAGTTTCAACGTTTATTATTGAACTAGAATTACTACACTAATTTGAATTAATTCTTATCAATAACTGATTTATCTCCACCTCCCAAAGTAATGCGATGGATATTTATTTTAACAAAACCAATTTTAGTTTCTAATATTCAGTTTTTTCAGATTACACTGCGATAATTCAAATGTGTAGTATTCACGTAAACATAACAAACTACGATTTCTAATCTCTACAGCACATTTCCCCACAAGACTTTACTAATACCTACCTGTAATATAGCTTACTATACATCGATATTGTTCAGCCAAGCCATGGATTATTCAGTTCGGGTGTCGAGCTGCTAATCCATTCCGAAGCTACGTCACTCAGGCGGATCATGATGCAATCCTAATACTATATTACTTACTAGTAACAGGTATATGTACCTAGTACGATTCAAACGGTAACAGGTATATGTACCTAGTATGTTTCAAACGGTAACAGGTATTTATATGTACCTGTATTAGGTAGATAGTTTCAAATGCCCCTTTTGATATGTTGCAAGACTTATTGACGTTGAATCTATTTCTAGGGGCTTTGAGCTAAGTTTACATGTACCAATGCAAACACGCTACATACAGTTTGTAAGTGGTGTAAAGAGGGCCTAAAGCTTTGAATAAATTACTTAAATTTATTAGTTAAATGTGTAAATTGTGTCTAATATACTTTGACCGTTGCAGTAATGAGAATATCAGTAACATCCCTATTATACGAATAAAACAACTTAACTCAAAATACTAAGGAAGTGGTAACAGATATCTTGAAAAAAAGGTTTCTTCAATCTGTGCTTTTTAATAAAGAAATATTATAAGAACCTACACAGTTCATACACCCAAATAATACCGAAAATTTATATATTTAACCCACTAGTTTTCAATGTCCAGTTTTAGAGAAAGCGACTTTTGGCAGCGACGAAACGCAGCGGATACACCGGAGAGAAATTAGGCTACTACTGCATGCGACATGTAACAAATATCACTGCAGACATTGATCACTACATAACTATATAACAAATACTACCAATATCTATACTAATATTATAAAGCTTAAATTATATTTAATGGCGGGCTGGAATAGTTGTATTCTTAGCTTATTGCAATCTGTCAATGATATCACATTTCTAGCATTTTAAATTTGAAAAAGTGTATTCCTGTAACGCCGAAACTGTTGAAATAATATTAATAAAATTAATCATTATAATAACCTAAAAAATATTTTTTTAAGTTTTTAAAAAAGTGTTCCCTGCGGCAATTGATCTAGAAGATTTTTATTCTGAAGAATATTATCTAACTAATATAGTTTCTTTCCACGTGTTTTGTTAAATTACACGTAAGATTTTAAATGGTTAAGATTTTAAGATTTTCCTGCTTCATCTTTTCATTTTTTATTCAATGTTCAGAAATAAAGGAAATGTCATTTTTTATTTCTATATTCAAATGTTCTTTTCACGACATATCATTAGAGCGGGAAAGCCGTATTCTAAAAACGAAAACATTTGTATTTTTTTAATACAAAATACGGCTCGTGCACCTTTTTCCAACCAGCCATTGACGTGCACTAAATGCATGCATTTTTATTTCATACGTACCAAAGAGTTACGCATAAAAAGTCGCCATTAAAAATATTTTATCAGATTAAAGCTTTTAACTCCACTTTAGTTTGACCTAGTTCAGTTTGGAAAACTGCTGAAATTCGACTGACAACGTCAGCGCCTTTTTTCATGTTAAACTATCGATTTTGTACGTTCATTACTGTTGAAATTAGTAGAAGGCAGAATCAGCTAGTTCACGAATCTGTTACATTTACATGGTACAAAAAAAAATATATTTTAGGAAAGGTTTTAGTTGTTGTTTCTTAATTGATACTAAAAATGCTAACCCAAGTATATTAGTGCAACACAGACATTACGTTACAATAATATACTTTTACTTGCATTTGCCCGCGAATTTGCTCGCGTGAAAAATAATCTTGGGATAATAATCCTGTTTTCATTTTCATTAATCAAAATTCGTTTAGTAGTTTCAGAGTGATTCAGTATCATACATCCATCCATCGACGTACAGCATTTTTATTCCTCAACTTATCCTAAGCACTCCACCTATTTCTTCACGCCACTGTTTCAAGAAACATCACACTAAAGTCGTCTAAAAGACTACTAAAATAGCTGCACTTAAGACTAGTAAAAGTACAGGAGCGTTTCTTTGAATACACGACCTGATTGCAGAAGACAGTCGCTTAAGTCTTTAGTCTCACAATGACTGACTAACAGGCGAATACTGAGATGTCTCAAACTGAATATTTTGTGCAATGGTCAAGGTCTCTACTGTAACCGTAACTTCGATTCCTATTTGAGGCAAATATTTTTGTGATGATTATTAGAATTTGTATCTAGTCTGGAATAGTCTGGATCTTTATCATGAACTAGGTGATGTTATGTTATGTTAAATGATGTTGGTTTTTACTTTTCATTCCACAATTTTTCGGATTGCTCGAATTTGTTCGACATCTTAGGGATACGCCGTTAGCAAAAACACATTTATAATGTTTTTGAGACTTAAAAATGTTCTTCTATTAAACTTGCGCGAGTAACGCAATGCGCAGCTAGTTATGCATAAGTATGATATTCAGTTATCTGATTAATACAAAACAAGCTTCCTTTACCATATTACTTATATTTTTTTACCATGACACAAGCCTTACTTAGATTGTGTGAGTTGTCATTGGATATTATTATCTTTCAAAATAATTAACGCTTAGTCCCGTAAAGTTTAAGCTACTTTCAAATATATTGAAGCGCCAGAAATGTATTTAAGCGCCTTTTCTCAATGAGTGGCATTGGACTATTCGTCTCTAAGTCCGTACTTCAGGAGTCACGTATCTTCCGTGTCTAACTATTGAACTGGGTTTTTTACTAGCAATTTGCTAGTAAAAAACCCAGTAGTAGTGTGAAGTAAAGAAGCCGATGACGAAGCATATCTTGTACTATAGTGAATCATAATAAAATGGAATAAATTCTGTTATAGAATGCCCTCTTCACTCTGGTCACGGAAACAAAATCTTGGAAAATGTTTTGCTTAAAAAAATGACTTTATTGTAGTGTAAAATTGTTTTCTATGATTGTGCTATTTTGAAAACACATAGGTACCTATGTGAGAGAATCATTTCAAAGCTATTAAATCTTATCATATTATAAGTATGAATCTTTGTGATGGATGTCTGTGTGTTTATTACTCTTTTACGCAAAAACTACTGAACGGATTTTAAAGAGAGGTGCCGCAAGATACAATTTGCCAACAGATTCACTCGGTAAAATTCGCAATCATTAGATACTGATAATTTAATATGTACATGAATAGTTAATGAACACCAACTTTAAAAAATAACATTATTATTAGTACATAATCTAAGATACATACAATAATCCTTAGTAATAGAAAACATAAAGAATCGCGTGATAATCTGTACACAGTAACAATTGGAGCAAATCATCACATGTTTTACTGAGCGATTATCATTCTTTAATACGATAGAGTCATTCAAACGGAGAGAGTGAAACGCATCTTATAAATTTATTTAGTATCTTTATGTTGATTATAACATCTTCGAGGCGCCCATAGCCAGTTGCGCTCACGGGTCGGTAAACCATCTGTGGGTTAAGCAACCCTGGTGCGGTTATTCCATGGATGGGTGACCGCATATTGGTATTTGAGCTAGGCGTCTCTGTGCTTCGGAGGAACGTAAAAAGTCCGTCCTGGCTGTTGTCTTCTAAGATAACAGTCATTTAGGGATGTCAAAGGCCTCTCGAGCGGCTCGAACAACTTTGACACTAGGTTGACCACTAATCATACGACAAACTATAACATCATGTCTGTTATAGCTGCAAAGGCATAGGCGTATGTAATACACCCACATTTCGCTATGTACGATGTTCCCCATAAAATAGGGAGCGAACCTATTGCCAAAAACCGAACTCATTAGCGGGCTCCTGGCTACTATCAAGAATATTCTAGTCGAAATTAGAAACACTCATACCGTGGGAATCGAAGCCAGGGCCTCGTGATCAGCAAACTTATGCGAAACGGCTCAGTCGAAATCATTGTAATTTTATATTTAATTTTTATTTAATTTTCTTGATGTTTCGACCCAACTGCATAAAAAGCGTAAGTGACGTCTGTGACCGTAAGCGTAAGTCAAAACACTTTATAGAGTGATAGACAAATTTTGCTTCTTTCACATTTTGTCATCCATGACCGTCTTTTACTAAAACCATACCTATAGGTAGGTACTTAACGAAGGACTAAATATTGATAACTTTAACTTGAATTTTACTTTTCCTCTTTTAATTGAGTAAGTAATTAATAAAACAATTAGTATCCTTTAACAAAGACATTTATTTTACAATTGAGGTCGGCTATTAATTAAAATATTTTTAACCAATTAATTAATGTTAAGTGTTGCACAACGAGGTGGAGGTTGCATATTTCGCCTGGGGTTGCCAGCGTTAAGTATATAGTTCAAAAATAACTGCTAGATGCTTTGTCGTGCATACTTTTGCAAATAATTATTTTTGGCATTTAATTTGGGTGCGAAAATATTTTCAATTAGTTAAAACTTATTGACGTCACGAGAGTAGGTAATACCTACTTAGCGACTTTAAAGCAAAATGTCACATGAGTCGCACGTCGGAAGCCCAGCATGACTACATTATCAATACATAGAAATTACCCATTTGAAAAGATATCTGATCTAAATTAAAGCCAAATCTGGATAAAAAAAATCAAAATCGCTCCACCAAGTTATAAGGTAACAAACATGAAAGAAATAAAGACAGCTTAAAAACCTCCTTCTTTTATTAAAGTCGGTTAAATAGGGGCTTTGATTTATCATACATAGATACTATACACTGTTTCTAACACATCATCTATATTTTTAATATTTGAATCATCTACATCATTACGGCGAGAAACAATGACGCTATAACTTTTTTCCATTCACAAATGGAACACCTATTGTTCCATATTTGACTGAGGACTGGCTATGAGTGTCTGTTATACAAGCTGGCTGGTTGTAAAAAAATATTCGTATAGATATTTTTTATACACCAACCCGCATTTGGCCACCATGGTGGCCTCAGGCCTAATAATAAGATGGGTTCGCAGGTTATTCAATATTATTATATCATCTTAACCTCTCTTCCAAACTACTTATGTCGGAGTCGGCTTCCAGTCTCACCGGATGCAGCTGAATACCAGTATTATACATGGAGCGACTGCCTACCTGTCCGCCACAACCCAGTTACCTGGGATATAACACGATTAATTGAAAACTGTACATAATTAATAAAATGTGTAATTTTAGGCAGTAAATATTTTTATAAAGCTACATTTGGTTATGGTATTTAGGATTCATATAGTAATAAAAACAGTTGTAAGATTACACACACACAGGCAAATGCAAGCTTATAATTAATAAATACGATTATAATTATTTAATTACTGATTATTTTAAATACAAGGCTTTTAATCAGAAAGCATTCTGCCCTCTGACGATTCACCGTAATCGCGGTGATCCAGAGCGAGGACATTTTCAAGAACAGTTCAAAGGAATTTATAGGTTATGTATAAAAACATTAGCACCTTATATGGTTCTCTTCATCAACTAAGTTCATATGAATCAACATTCCATAGAATCAGTGCGGTATTTCAACACCTATAGTTCGTTTACAAGGAAACACTTGAATTAAATGTCACTTGTCGTGACGTAATTAATTAGGCAACTGCTATATTTAGACAATTTGTAAGGTAATTATTAGTTACTTATACAGCTTGTAATTTTAAATTAATTATAATCGACACTGTAACTTTAGTGCAACAATTAGTAGAGAGCCTTATCCGGAAGTTTCGCTTCTGGAAGGGTATACGAAATTTTGAATTTAGGACATTAGTGTCCCACACACTTTTGTAGTCTTACTAATACAGCTTATTTAATTCGAAAATACAAATTGTTAATTAAAATTTTGATAAATCGTGCGTGCCAAGACTTTTTGACTAAATGGTACTTTATGGCTATACATCGGGTCACCTATTTATCAGAGGCATTTATTTTTTTGTATATATTATGCTTCTTCTTTCACAAGAATTCCTAGGTATTCCTATTTTAAGGACAAAAAGTCTGTGAAAACAATTGCTGATATCTCCGTGATCTATCACTTATGCCACGGGTTATCCCGTACAGTCATCTCAATTGAATGACTATTTCTGGATAGCACGTGTAAAATATTTACGTAGGTGGCAGTCTGATAGAAAACCCGATGACACTTCATGCAGTTCGGGAATTGAATTTAAAAAGTCTTCATAAAAGTGATGAAGATGTAATTGAAAGCTAGAATTAGGTTAACTCCTACATTTAATAAAGAAAATGGTGGAAAGAATGTATTTTTACATCTAGGTTAGTGAGTTGGATTTGAATCCGTAACCTCTCGTTTGAAAGCTTGATTGCTCTATGGCCGAATAGTCACACAATATTAAATTTGAATTTCTAAAAGACTAGTTTTGTTACTCTTTGTTTCACAAGCATTAGATATAACTTTCAGCATTTTAATTGAACGTCGATTGAGCATTTTGCTATCAACTAGTGAAGTTCTAGGGCTTTTAAAGTCCACCCAGGCGGCATCACCCAAGGGCCACCACCCAAGGGCAGGGGGGCGAGCCGCGTATGGCGTGCGTCTCGTGGTACTAGCTTATAGCGGTTATCCCGGCGCACGTGTTTGCGGAAGCGGTTGGACACTCGTCAGGTTTTTATAGTGGGCTCAACGGCGGACCACATACCCCGTTTGCGCAGTCCCAGTGCGGCGGGGACCTAGCCGGTGGGTCGACCCTTTACAGCGACCCCGACTGGTTTAAATGACGAAAAGAAAAAAAAAGGCTTTTAAAGTAGTTCTCGTAAAAGCAAAATTTACATTGAAAACTGAGCATACCTAAATTAAGGTTTTTGATAGCGATTGCTCTTAATAAAAACAACTACACTAAACCACTTCTAAAGTTCAACCAAAACAAGAAACTGCCGAGACTCCAAAACTAAAAGAGATGTATTGCTATGGGAACACGCAGACCGACGGCGACACAGCCACGGGATGAATACATATGTGCAAATTACTGACCAATTTAATACTATCTGTATTAGATTTAACGGCTTTACGGTGGTTATTTGACAGGTTAAAACATGTATGTATTCACAAGCTTTTTTGGGATTTAAATTGACTTGATTTTGTTAAAGTCAAGGTTACAGTAAAGTTTACAGATTTGTTTTTCACAATCATTATTTTCGATAGGCGCCAATTGTGCGCTCACCGGTCGGTAAATGATTTGTGGGATAAGCAATCTTTGGCGCGGTCATTCCAGAGATGGGTGACTACATAATGGTATTTGAACTGGGCATTTCCATGCTTCGGAGAGTAGCTAAAAAGTCAGTCCCTGTTGTTGTCAATCAAGATTACAGTCGTTAAGCCACACTAAAGGCCATCGGGCGGCTTGGACAACTTTGACACTAGGTTGACCACTAACCATACGACAAGAAGAAGTTAATCTTAATGGCTATATTTGATTAGCCGATAATACGTTATAAATACATATGAGTACAAGTACACTTGTAGAGTTTTATACAGTACAGTGTTTTCATACAGTAGAGTTTTATTATCAACTACTTATGTGTTACAAGATATATAAAGTAAATATTCCACTATGATTAGTACCTATTATTATACTGCAATAATTCGGCAATATAATGTAATGCAAGAGGCACATTAAGATAAGTTAAGACTCCAAAATTCTCATTAAAATCAACTTCATATTACTGATATAGAAAAACTATAATCTGTTTGTCCATCGCGCATCGCAACTAGAACTCTACTCTATAAAGTTGAGAACTAACCACAAACTTACGTTGTTCGTTAAAGTGCCGTTAAGTATTAAGAGTTAGCTGATCTTTGGCTTCCAGAGGTAAGGGTTAAGTCTGTAGATAGTTTAATATTGAAAGTTTGTCGTTAAGAACATTGTTTTATAGATGACTTGTCAATATACAATATTCAATTGTTGCATGCTAGACTCGGATTTTTTCTTAGGAGGTGAGGTATTTCCAAATTATTTATTTTCTTATATACTTCAATTTATTATCCAGATTTATGCCAAATACTAGTCTTCTTTGAAGTGACGCGAAAGTTAAACACAATAATTATGGTCCAATAACATTCGTTCAAAAAGGTAGAAAGTAACCTAAAGTGCATGCCTTACTTACGAAAAAATAACATAAGTACTTCTTTTTCCTAAACCTCGACATCTCTAGCATAGCAACACATTTTTTTATAGGCAATAACCCTCAACAATTACAATGCCAAAACAACCATTGCCATATTTGCACCATACCTACAATTAAACAACAAAAAGTACCACAATTCATTTAATTTCTTTAACTTCATGCTCTACTTAAACAACCCACCCCAAGGCAAAGATATACATAAGAACAACTTTACATCTTTCGTTATAATTAAAGATTTTATCAAGAAAATTGTATGATATTATGCATGAGGACTGAGCAAAGCACTGTTGCATATCAAGATAATATGTATTTACACTGATTAACTGACTGGTTTATGCATTGTCAATTTTTCTTAAACATGCAACAAAATAACTCGAACATATTTCGTGACAGTTTTTGTATTCGAAAGTCAAAGTCACTCAGTCAGTTCACAGTGCCTCGATTCTCTACCACTATCGACTACCGACAACCGGCTAGCTATCAACTTTTTTGACATTTAGAATGTACTGCCAAAAAAGTTTCTACAACGCCCGTCAGAGGCGCTGAATAGATTTTCATACAAAATTTCTTGATGACAGGTCGCCATAATTATAGATTAAGAATTGTCATTTATTCATCATACTTTGATACTAATGTAATGAATGCCTGACTGTTTGCTACATGTCTACGGGTTAAACATTGCACTGATTTTGATTTCTATCTAGAATATAGTCGACGACCGTCAGCTACGGCAATAGCTTAACTAGCAAATAAAATAAAATAAAATCCGATTAACAATATTTACTCCAACCTTTTTGTCGTGTATAACAAAAACAGCCCAATTTTCTAACATTTGTGTTAGTGCGAACAGTTTAGGCTTAATACAGATCTAACCTTAGTCTATCCTTGTATGTCCAGCGTCAACAGTGTTTATAAAAATAGATATAACCCACTGACCTACTTCATAACCTAGTTAAAGAATTCGCGCACTAAGTTTTTTAAACACATAAAACGAATAAATCTTTGCTATTCGTATAATTTTACTTTTTAAAAATATGTTTATATGAGCAAAAGTCTCTATTTTTGCACAATAATGAGTAGCTTAGCACTACTCATTATTGTCTCATCATAGGATTCGCGTTTTAGTTTGGAATGAGATAGGGATTAGACTTTGACTTTGCATCTATCCAAGAACTGTTTTAAAAAACTCTCAAGCGAGCAAGATTTCATCGTGATGTCTCCCTTCACCGTGAAATAATTATTTATTACACACTTTGCTTCGAGAACCTATATAACCAATATTTCGCCTTGGGTCTGAACCCTTGTTCACATGCA
Organism: Anticarsia gemmatalis; assembly: GCF_050436995.1. Lineage (NCBI taxonomy): Eukaryota > Metazoa > Arthropoda > Insecta > Lepidoptera > Erebidae > Anticarsia > Anticarsia gemmatalis. The sequence continues at coordinate 12,231,272 of NC_134749.1, read as the reverse complement.
TACTTTCATAAATTCTATTAAAAAAATCAATGCAGTAGCTTAACCTACGAGTGTAAAAATGTAGATGAATTTACCGCACTCAAATTTAGGAAACCCGGAAACATCCTCATAGCTATTCACTAAAGGCGGTACAAGTCTAAACCACAGTCAGATCTACTCATTGTCAGTCCATAAAATAAATTGATTACAATAATCTGATATAATAAACCCACGTAGTCCTTCATGACTCAATGTTTGATGTAAAAATAATAGGCCTGTGAGCATCTGGTTAAACATTAATTGAACAATAAGTTTATGTCGGTGACTTCATGCTCTTTACGTGGGCTTGTAGTACCGAAGGCCAATTGACGAACAAATATTGATATGTAAAACTTTTATATACTAGCTAATGTGTGTGACGTTGTTTAATTTATGTGGTGGAAGTGGAAGGGTAGATCGCAAAAACTCGGGTTCGATTCCGGGGTCGGGCATAACGCTATTTTTAGAATCAACTCTTCTTACGTGCTTACTTTACACCCCTTCGGTAATCCTTTAGTGTTAGTTTAAAAAAACAGCCTTTGTTTGATCACAGATCTTCGGCAATGCCCATACCAAAATTTAATCGAAATATGTTTAGTATTTTAACCGTAAAAAGTTTAGCCTAGCTATGTAGTTTGGACATGTGTGTCATAGCTGATTATAGATAATAGGTAATTATGTACGCGACTGCTGGTCAGGGGGTCTAGATTCCCTGATAATGAAAAATACGATTGGATCTTTTTTCTTTTTTAATCGCTATTGATGTATTCTTAATAGTTTCTCCGGGCGTATTAACGTCTTTCGGACATAGCGATAGGCTCGCCACTATTTCATAGATCCGACATCATTCAATAAAAAAGCCTCCATCCACACATCTTACAATAGCAGTTAAAACTATTTTCTCCTTTAAAACCTTACTCAGTTTGGCGATAAGTTAAAAACTAATAATTCATTCACTCATGGCCGGTCCGTGACATCTTCGCACTAGATTCATCTAAAGATAATGTATGGCTGCCGTTCCACTGCTGACTGCGCGGTATCTGTGCCAGAATATAAAATTACAACGTTTTTACTTCTTGCTGTTACAATGGTGGGTAGACTAAGTTGTTCTTTGGCACAGTGGTTAAAGTGGAAGTGTAGCTACAACTTTGCTAAAAGGTGGTGGGCTCGATTTCCAAAAACGCAAAAAAAAATTGTGTTTCACAAATAATTGTGTCTTTGCTTTGTTTGGTGTTATTTGTTTGTATATTTGTAAAAAAATCTTTATCATAAGTTTAATTTCACGTTCTACTATTGTTTTTTTTTTGTACTGTCTACGGCAATAGATTTAGGTATAGTACGAAATAAAAACAGATACTTATGAGTAATTATTTTTTCCTTAGAAACTTGCCAATTAGTCGATATTTATGTAAGTGATATGACACCGATAATCAGAGGAATCAAATCTAATTAGTCTATTTTTGGTAATAAAAATATTATTTTTTGAGATTTCTTTGCTGTTACCGGGTTTCATACGCTTTACTTTTGGCGGACAGACAGAAAGCATTATTAAAAATCGTTAGGAAGTACCTACGAAACATTTTAAATATGTGCAGAGTTTTTCTGTTAGTCAAAGATTTGAACCGTAACTAACCTTTTTGGACTGTCGCCAATTAAAAGATTTCCTCCATCTGTAAGAACTTTTGTAGTCCACTCAACTCTCTTGTATGCTTGCATCCTTACGGTATTTTTCCTGTAACCAAGAGACAATATTAATGTCTAATAACTCACTAATTAATTGTTATTTGATATCAAAGGTGCTCCTAATTAGTGTATTTATAATAAACCTGTGTTATTGTTATTGATACGAAGAAATGTTATTGTTAGTTATTATTTGTATTACCGATGGACATTGTTTTGTTTGTTTTATCAAAACAAAACATATTTAGCACCAGACATATTTTAGTCGCCTGCAGACATCATATAAAAAAAATATTAATAAATGTAATATTTATAGGAATCGGAAAATTAATCATCAATAATTATTATTTTATAAATGTTATTTTTATTATCATAACAAACATTTCTAATAACCAAAAAAAATGACTACCTGGGAAAATAGGAATATTTTATCTTCAGATCGTATTCGGTTCAGCGGTTTAGCCATTTAAATTATTTTAAATACGAGTCCGACAGGCAGATAAATTTGCATTTAGTATTAGTATAGTATCAATAATTGTAGATCCTTTAACTTGTCATTTTTTCTATACTTTCTTCACAATATGCATAGGTAGTTTTTCGCAAAGGTCACATATGTATAAAAAAAAAGAATATTACAGACCCATCTCAAAAACCTCCGTTACATTATACCTACAAGTTCACTCTTTCATTACATTAGTAAGAAGCCAGTCTCCTTTTAGCATCATACAAAAATAGAACCTTTTTCAGAGTGCACGTGAGTATTCTGCCTATTTAATATACAGTGGTTTTAAGAAAATTCTTGAAATAAACTAAAGGAAAATATTAGGGTTACGATAGAGTTGTAAACATAACGCTAGGTTTTCTATGAGTCTAGTTTTTTCAGAGAAAACGAACCTGAAATCCTTTTTAGAAAATGAAAACCATTTGGATGAGGTTTGATTACAGTTTCATGTAATAGATATAACATGATTTTAATGCTTTTAAATCAATGAGCATGGCCTTTCTTCCAAATATGGTGGACTCGGCTTCCAGTCTCCCCGTATGCAGAATATCTTTGACATTGTTAACACTAGTCAGAAGGTTGAAAGTATGACAACCAGTCTTACCGATGGGTATTGTGTTATAACCCAGGTAACTGGGTTGTGGAGGTCCGATATACAGTCGCTTAATGTTTCATACTAGTATTCAGCTGCATCCCGTGAGACTGGAAGCCGACTCCAACACAGTTGGTTGAAAAGCTAGGCTGATGATGATGACATGTAAATTTTATTACAAAAAATAAATTTAAGAGATGTTGCCAAGTACCATCCAGAATTTCCTCTTTTTGATTCCGGGAGGACCCGTTTTCAGCAAAGGAACAGCAACGGATACTTTTTTATCAGCATAATTTTATGCAGTTTGGCACAACATAAAAAAATATAACGCTACCACCTTTCTTTAACCCTTAAATCTACACCAATACGTGTTTTACTCAACAGCAAAACAAGAGGTTATGTTTTAAACAAACATTGACGGTTCCGGCGACTTTATGATCCAAATTTTATGCTTCGGTCGTTAAGATTGTCTTTTTAAACGCGCATTTTATGGCGAATAGGCGCTAATGGGCATAAAAGAGAATACCCTTCGATTTCAACCCCCCATTTGTGTGGAAAGATTAGCATGATGATTTGTACACAAAAATACGGATTAGATGATCGTTAAGATGGTATTTAATGGGTTTTAAAGCTAGAATAAGAAGAAAACTTGATTTAAATGTATTGGGTGATGCTATATTTTAATTGTTAGTCAATCAATGTATTGATAATTGATCACCTGCATATGATTAGATAGATGTTTACGTATTCATTTCAAACTTAGTTTGTAAATCGATATTAGATTTAGATCATATAGTTTGTTATCAACTTCACGTCAGCATTCCTTTGAAGCGCTGCTATTATATACATATATACAGCTTAGTTCCAATAAGTTTATAACAAGTACGATTGACTTATCCGGTGGAACTTTGAAAGTTATTTTTTTAAATTTGCTGTCACTTTATCTTGTATATAGGTTATCCGTCGCTTATCCAAAGCCGTGCAACTAGCTTAAATCATCTTTTAACAAAGCTAGTCTCGTAAGGAACAGCATCCTACACCGATTCCTAAACTTCCTTTGAAAACATGACATAACCAGGATATGTATAAATCCACAGAAATATCAAAACAAAAGGCATTTTAACTACTGTAGGTGTCAAATGACGTAAAGATAAGAGTTAATAGGTATAGGTGCATGCCGGACAATTTTCTAATGAACGCACAATTGGTGTGTGGGTAAAACAAGAATTTGTTGATAAAAATGTAGGATGGTTTTTAAGTAGGATGTGTGATGAAATGGAGTGAATCTTTTTGGATCAAACGCGAATTCTAGCAGGATTTTTTCTAGTTCTGGAGGGTTAAATGTTGTATAGTTATGTTGTCTAACAAGAAACATCATCGTCGACCACTTGGCTAAGGGCTCTATTACGAAGCCAGTACAAACCTTTTTTTTTACTGTGAAAAAATTGGAGTCTTTTCAAGGAATGCCTAAGCTGGACCTATATAGTTATTTTATGTAAATCTGTAAGTTTGTTTGTTACGCTTAATCCGTTATAAAGATAAAGCTTCGCAAGTTGGTAGACTATAGTCATATTATAGAACGGGAAGAAAAGGCATAGGCTACTAAGTTAATTTAACTCATTACTGTCTACATGCTTAACAGTGGACAAGGGTTTCTTCGCGGCACGAGAAAAGACATATGCGGCTACTAACTTATTAATTGCTTTGGTAATAGCGAAACGTGATTGTATTTCATACATCTCTGCTAACACGGGTATAACAGGCGCGATATTATGTATGTTATTTATTAATTAAGCACACAACTAAAGTCTAGTGCATTATAAAAAGCGATAGTGTGTTATATTGTCCGGCAGAGATCAATAGATCGGACCATTGCTATTGACGCAATTCATATCTTATCTTAGAGAGTGAATATTTATTGATTATGTAGGCTTATTTGGTACTGTATATGATAAATAAGCACTATATTACCTGTATCAGCTCGCCTCTGCATTATTAACTGATTAATTAGAAAAATTGGAATCTGGTAAATAATTTTACAGAAATATTTTGATCAAACATTCCATGGACCACAATTTTTTAATCATAACCAAATTGTTCCATCCTTCGCTACACTTGCTTCACTACATACTCTAAAACAAAGTCGTTCGCTGCGTATATCTGTCTGTTCGCGATAAGCTCGAAATCCACAACACGGATTTTCATGCAGTTTTCACAATTAAATAAATAAAATTTAATTTTCGAGGATATACTGTATCACATTCATGTACGCTCAGGTTGAATGGGTGTACCGTGTATTACAAGCAAAAATATACAAGCTTAGTAAAATGTAGTAAAAATTCCATCTTTACCTTAACATTCGCTCGAGCTCTTTTTCGTATGTATAGCTTGTATAGACACGGCGCCATAATCTCAAGTATTTGTTGCAAGTCGTTAGCAGACGGGAACAGTCATCGTTTTCTTAGAATATTGATACATCATTTTACGTGTTATATTGAATTCTGAATCAAAAAGGATGTTTTTCTGACTAAACTGAATGTGTTTTGACTGTAAATAGATTATTTATTTGAATTGATTCTTAGAATTGGTAGTATTCTGCGTTTTATTCAGTCTTGGTTTAAAATTAGATGCCGTAAATGCAAACAGTTTTTTCATAAAAATGCTTTAGGTAATCTCTGTTTCTAATAATCTCTGCAATCTGGTTTCAACCTTTTCAAAAATTGAAATTATTTTATTGTATGGGAATTAACGCGAACACGCATTTTACCTTAGGACGCCTAAAGTTTCGGCGCAGGCTACACTGGCCGTGTTCACAAGCTGACTTAGCCTGCGATCACGTTAATTTCCGAATTCTATGAAAATTACAAAAATGCAACGCGAGATTTTAAAAGCTATGATAGTAAAGAATCAATCTAAACTCCGAATTTTTACTACAAATAATAAAGAACACTATTCGAACCGGGTATCGAACCCAAGACATCGTGACGAACAGTCACATACCATCTAGACTACCGACTAGTCGCTATGTCACGATCACGACTACTGATCATAATACGTGCTTAGAATACAACGCGGCGTTACACTTCAGATTAATTGATTGTTTTTATATCGAAATGGAAGTTTTTTGTTAGTCGTGCTTGTAGAATAAGAATATTTTAACCTACAAATAGATTTTTTATTAGCGGTGTAAAGAATATAAAAAACTTTCATCTAAAGTATGCAATTTGTTTCACGTGACATGTTCATATCATTTATTTGATTCGTCGATTATATATTTACTTTACGGATTTTATAAATGTATTAAATGTTACATTTTTTTTTCAGTGATTAACTTTCATACAACTTTTAAAAACTCTTTTAATTGACTTGTATTCCTACTATTTCTTACCAATTATACTTTCGCCACATTATATTGTCTACTACTGAATGATCCTTTACAATATCAGAGGAATTGTAGAGTAGGGATACAATTCTTAGTTATAATATGTTATTTTAAGACTAAACAAAGCATATCAGAATCCTATTCCTCACAAGATGACTAGTTCTCAGAAATCTATCAAATGAATTCAGCAAGACGTGTTTCTAGTATGACGAATGCATCCGTTCATGACGTTGATGCACAGACGCCAGTCAGTTTGTATGTATGTATGTTTGTATGTATGTTCGTATGTATGTATGTTTCTAAGATGTGAATGAGTGAATCTGTTGTGAGAGTGTTGAACTTGATTTTATTGCGATTGAATACTATGTAGATTTGTTCAGTTAGATTGCCTCCGCGATCCTAATAGTAGAGTACACAACTACTGACTAAGGAGTCTTAAGTTCGATTACCAAGAAAGGGAAGAGGACAGTGTATTTTACAATAGTATCTAGGAGTTTAGTTACGTGTTCGTTATATGTACATATTTAAATATTAATACAGACGCAAATATGAGTTTTTGCCCAAAAATCTTTTACAAAAGTTTTAAGTCATAAAATCAGTACAAGCAATAAGTATACTCTTGTAACTAAACAGGATTATTACACAACCGATGATGTTACATTCAATATATTTGCCATGACAATACGGAAATGAAACCAATTCACGCAAGTATTTAGCGGTGATCGTAAAGCGCCAAATATAGTCGGAACAATTAGCATGATTACCACCCACGCCTTCGACCAGCCCATGTTTAGTTCCAGCAGTACTTTTATATAACATCGCGCTTGTTATACACGTGGTTTCGGCAGAGTTGCATGAAATACGAAATTCATAAACGTATTCTGCAATTTAAAATGTAGTCCCGTGCAATATGGGCAAGGCTATTGTCCAATACCAGGCACGTTACAATTCTCCCGGCTCCAGCTTAACTTTCGACTTTCACTATCGAATATCTAAAGTTTGACATTTTGAATGTAATTTAAAATCAGTTTTTGCCATGCCCGCTAGGGGCGCTGATTAGTTTTCATACAACCTTTATCGATAGCCGGGAGAATTGAAAAATGAGAAAATCACGTTGTCATATTTAGAATATTCTAGAAAATTTAAAAAAAAAAAGACTTTACCAAAGCCGGGAATCGAACCTGGGATCTCGTGATCAGCAGTCGTATACACTTTAGCTTTAGCAGACCGTCATAATATTATCTGAATAGTTGGTACGATTACGACCAACGACTTGCAACCCAAGCTTACGACTCATGAAGTATTTGTGACTACATCACTTTGGTTAATGTTTGGTTCTTTTACATTGGTTACTAGTGAACCCAAGATACACTTTTTTTGATAAAAACATTTCATAAAGGTGTTATTAATAAAAGTAAAGAAAAAGCCGCATAAGAATTTTCGGGTGTTTTCTTCAGACACTATTGTGGTATTATTGCGAAGAGACCTAAATCTACTCCCTTTTGTTTTAGTATTCAAGAACTTTTAGTTTACTATTGTATCAAAGTTACCTTAACTTTGATACAATATACACTTGATTTTTATGCGGAAGTTTTCTTTCAAATACTAAATGTACCATTAAAACCAACCAAACAGCTGGGACCAATACATAATTTAGTCCTTCGCCACTGCAGTTGTTTTATTTTGGCACAGAATCCTAGTACAATCCCCTAACTAAACCACATTTGTGACCAAGTAGGAAGTACTAGCCATTCGCAGTGCTTTATTTTGTACTCAAGTAAAAGACTGGCTGTGTTCGTTTTACACTATACTTTAACCAAAAAATAAACAAAAAAGAACATAGATACAAAGCTGTAAATACTGGGAGTACTTGGCGAAGGTCCAAATTAACTGAAGGTGCATTTAGCAGTTGCCAACTTTAACACTCAGGCTCTAAAGTTATTGTTTGCTGCAACTAGTATCTTAGGTTTAAAAAAAGATAGTATATGTGGTTGTAAAAAATTTAAGAGCTAAGGAATCCTAGCATTCTTGAAACTTGTGAGAGTTTGATTTAGTTATATCTCTCCAGAACTATAATGCTACCAGAACTGCAATGAATGAATGAAATGCTGCAGAACCTATAGCTACTATAATGGGTATCCATTCAGAGCGGAGACCCAGGGAAGAAAGAAGATGTTTTTGTCGCATTTTAAATGCTCCCAAATTAATATCGCGCGTGACATAACATTACGTCGACAGGAAATTTTCATTCAATATTCCTATAATAGTCCCACTGCGCAAGAGTTTCTTATAATACCGACCACAGATGCAGAGAAATCATTCAATGATTTCTATACCTGCATCTGTTGTCGCTGGAATCCCGGGTCGGGCCAAGAAAAAAATTCTAAGATTTTCTGTAAAGAATTTCTCAGGGATTGCTCGGAGTTACGATGTTGAGGTCATAGGTCTGCCTTGGAGTTATCTGTCGGTTATCTGTCCCCCCGAGTAGAGAGTGTACCTGTATACCACTATGAAATCTAGCTTCATTGAAATTGGCCGCCGCCAGTAGCCGCATATCGGTTAGGATGACATTATATTTATATGATTCCAGTGTCCTTCCTTCCGAGCTTGTAGGTTAGTCAACATCTAAGCCTTTTACCAACTCCATATACGTCTTGAATGCCCTTTCACAGACCGTGGGAGTGTCGTGTCATTACGTGTTGCTGAACACAGCACAATACGTGCTACACCCACGGCTACTAATGATCGGTTTACGGTAGCTCGTTCTAATTATAACTGAGATATCAGCTTAGACTCTTTGTGGTAGTGTTAGTAAGATGAATCGTGCATGGACGACCTATAACATGGTGTTACTTTAAAAAATATGTCAATCATCCTGCAATCAATTGTGTATCGCAAAGATTTTAAACAATTTACATAATTTTCATCTTCTTCTTATCGTATGGTTAGTGGTCGACCTGGTGTCAAAGTTGTTCAAACCACTTGAAAATCCTTTGATATGGCTTAACGACTGTTATCTTAGTAGACAATATTCATAACATCTTAACTTGAATCCATTCTTCCCATACAAAATAATTTTCCATGGCAGCAGGCAGAGGCCAGAGAACGTCACTTGCTATGAATTCAACAAACTTTTTTTGCTTCTTTTCCTAGAAAAACAAAACAAAAACACTGAAAATCACATTGACCAATAGAAAATCGACTATTACTGAAAAATACCGCATCCTAAAAGCTACAAAAAAAACTGTTCTATATAAGGAATAGTAAATGCCCATAATGATATGAGACGGTAATATACAAATCCTCGTTTTAAACGTGCAGTGTGCACACGAAACCAATTGTCAACCATAAACAATCTGTCAGCTGGCGGTCAACTGACATAATCGTGTTCTATTTTTAAACTGTATCCCATCCACTTTTGACTTTGACATTGACGTTTATATAGGTCATTATACTCTCAAAGGATCTTAGTATGGTGTATACCTAATAAAAATAACTCTTATTCTCTACAATAGCGTTAAATCGGTTGCGGGAATTTCACAAGCGTATAAATATTACTTCTTGCGGCAAAAGATTATTACGTATGAAAAGACAGTTTTCGCTGTAATATTCTGAAGTTTAAATTGCAACTTTATTGAAATTTGGTTCGGCAATATTCATCTAACAACAAAACTGACTCGAAGTAATTATTGCATTTGTTCGGCATATGCCGATCGGGTTCATTTACACATATTCGGTTTTCCGCTCGGCTATGCCAATTAATGCAGCAAGCCTTACTCCTTTACTGAATTGAATAATCTTAAATCAACGTTAAAAAAAGAGCAAGCGACCACTCCACTCACCACAATACACATAACTCGAAATAAGATTATTATAGATGACACCAACTTACCAAATAAACGACTAACCCCCGATTTCTGAGGTATATTTAGCGGTAGTTTATGTATTCAAACTGTTTTTTTATATGAGTTTAAACGCTATTGAATTGTTAAACTATAGCTAAATGTACCTCGGAAACCGGGGCTAATTGCTTTATAGTTATATATCTATACAAACATGCGCGTGCGCATCGTCGAGGTGGGTGAGGTCACCGCACAAACACTTTCGGTACCTACGCGATGTCCCGCGGGCCCTGCGACTGTCTGCACACACCGGTTTACTCACTCCTGTATGTGGGGCAAGTTATAAGTGTTAGCGTTGATAAAACATGAACAGTATCCCCAGGTAACTGAGGTACATTTAGCGGTAGTTTATCTATTCAATAGCGTTTAAGCTCGTATAAAAATGACAATTTGAATAGATAAACGCTAAATGTACGTCAGAAACCAGGCATAAGTGATTTATACTACTTTTGGGCTCGACAAATCAGCTATGTGTTCTTAAATAACATATATCATTAACATCTTTTAAGTAGGTACTTAGGTACTTTTAATTCTGTAGTAGCCGCGTGCAAAATATCTCACAGCTAATTTTCACTCCTACTATTCGTAATTAACTGCTCTGATGTGTAAAAGTAAAGATGTGTAAGTGTAAAAGTAAAGTCCCGGATTCAAATCTCAGGTTAGGTAAAAAACTAAAAAGTCCACTAGTAGTCCAGATTAGTATAATTATAAGTGGATAATATTTTTGATTAAATACTCTTTATGATACACACTGACGTAAAATCAGTATATTCTACTGAATTAAGTATATTTTATTTTTTCAGTTTAACGAGTAGCAAATCAATTAAGTACAATAAATTAGTTGGTTCAAAACAAAAGCTTGGATTACTTTTATCGCTCTCGCTTCCGCTTATAACTTAGACCATTCAAAATGAATCAGTGGAGTGTATTCCAAGTCAATTCATTAACGGGCGCACTTGTTTGCAAATTAGCCTTTGTGTCCATCACAATAGGACGCATAACATTATAAACATTATGTGTTTATATTCGACCTCGTTACGAGAAGTGACAACCTTGATGCATCGCCTGAACGAATGTGGAGCATTTGAGTGCGGAATGTTCGAGCTTATGACAATGATTAGGGTTGGGTAAAATATATTATTATCTTTTTTGTTGTTTACAGTATTGTTTTTTTTAATTATTGTTCAATTATTGTCAATCAGTATGTTTTTCAAGTGAACAGGGATGAGTTCCTAAAAAATATTACCGGGTCAATAGAAAACAGGCGCATATTGTATCATTATAGTATTATGTACTTACTATCTTTCTTTAAAGAAGAACCCATTCTGTTTGCAAAGTTCCCCGTTATTTAATAATTATATACGGATTAATGTGATGACAGATAATACTGTCAGGTTAACACCGTGGCTGCTGTAACCTCCCAGAAATAAACAGGGCAAACATTCAATATATAATTTCATAAGTGCGTTTTTCATGAACGCGAAAGCTATAATGTTGTTGGTAATTGGTTGGTCTGTATATAGAATTTATCGATAAATGTAATGCACTCGTTTAAATAAAACAAAAATATCTCCTTATCGGACCGGACGCATTTCATATAGGGCAGTCTGGGCAGTATAAATAGATATAATGAGTAATTACTTAATATAAAAAAGCACATGATATACACCAACTTTGGCATATTTGGCATTTATATACACCTTAAAGCCCCCCTTAAACTATATTTTTGAATTTCCAATGGCTCGGAAATATTTTTTTTACAACTTGACCCATGCATAGGTACTTTACATACTTCAAACACGCTTTTTCCCATAGGGGTAGGCGGGGTCCAAATAAGTTAAAAAATAATAAAAGTTAAACGTGTTAAAATGTAATGTCAGCCTAAATTTCTATTAACCAATAGTTATTATAATATAATTCAATATTACTAACCTAAAGGTCTTCATAACATGACAAACAACATATGTTTTCAGAAGTAAGTATAAACAAACCGAATGTCATAATTAATTGCAGCGAGATAGAGATCGTTCTGCAAATATAACTTAATCAAAGTAGGTCACATACAAAGAATAACTTTATTATTATTAGTACATATATGTAAATTGTAATTATTTACTTAACACATACATACATACAAACATAAATAACATTACGCCTGTTATACCCGAAGATATAGGTAGAGGTGTATAAAACACCTACGTTACGCCATTCATGTTCACATGTAATAGCGAGCGTTACCACATATGCCAGCACGTTGAAAAACTCCGCTACTATTGAGAACTATCCATACTATATACTTATACTATAATATTATAAATGCGAAACTTACTCTGTCTGTCTGTCTGTCTATTACTCAATCACGCCTAAACTACTGAACCAATTTGCATGAAATATGGTGTGGAGATATTCTGATACCCGAGAAAGGACATAGGCTACTTTTTACCTCGGGAAATGACGCAATCCCATGAGAAAATTCAGATGGCCGACGAAGTCGCGGATAAGAGCTAGTTCAATATAAATTAGAAAATACTAGTTTTTACCTGACCCACGAATCGAACACGAGCCCTCATGATCAGCCGTCGGTTGCGCTACCGACCGCGCTACAAGGGTACTCAGATAATTCAATTCCGGAAAATAACCCAAACATCACGGGAAATCTATCTTATTAATATTTCATAGAACTACAATTTTAAGCTCTACCGAAGAGACCAATTAAATAAAATTTCCAAGAACAAACTTATGAAATACCTGTTGAAATGTTTCTCTATAAACTTGCAATAAACGTTGAATCGGGAATTAATAAAAGTGCAGCTTTTGAATCGATGCACGTGCCGAAGCAATTTATATCAAAATCAAATCAAAATCAAATCATTTATTCATTTAGGTCAAATATTGACACTTATGATAGTCGTTACAATTACTGAATCTACCACTAGCTCGGAAAGGGGGTAGAGCCTTATGAGAAGAGCTAGCGAGAAACTCACGGCCACTCTTTTCAATCGCCAAAAGTTTTACAATGTGGTTGATACAATAATTGATCATGCGAGGAGCTGCCAACAATCAGCGATATAGACTAATAGTCAATTATTAAGGAAAATGAATATAGCAAGGTTATTAATTAGTCTCTGATCATACCGTATGTTGGGAGCACCTACTAGCATGTGATAATAAGAATATGGGCAGCAAGTGAGCACATTGGTTGTAACATTATAGAAGAAAAAAGTGACAGTTTTATGATTAAAATCAAGTTGTACGTAACATCACCTATTTGCATCATTAATTGCCCATATTTTACAATATTTAGACCTACTTCTACTGAGTTTATACAATTTATAGCAAAGTTCCCTAATTTCAAAGAATCCTAATCAAGCGAGCGACTAATCCCAAGAGCTATTGTCGTTTAGAAACTCATCAATTCTGTAATAAGCTTTCCTAACGAGATGTTCCTTAACTGCAACTTTGAATTTAGGCAGGGGTAAATCAATGATGTGCTTGGGAAGCTTGTTGAAGAAACGAATGCCGAGACCTACAAACGAATTGTGCACCTTGTGTAAACGATGATGGGGACCTACTAATTTGTGTCTGTTTCTAGTGTTATAATTGTGTCTATCGCTATTTGTTGTGAAAGTCCCTAAATTTTGTTTTATATACAACAAGTTTGCAAGGACATACTGTGATGACACCGTCAATATCCCTATCTGCCCAAAAAGCTCTCTCAAGGAGTCTCGCGCTCCTAAACTATATATTGCACGAATAGCTCTTTTTTGAAGGACAAAAATAACATCTATATCAGCAGCCTTACCCCACAGTAATATACCGTAAGACATGACGCTGTGAAAATAACTAAAGTAAACCAGTCTTGCCGCATCCACACCAGCAAACTGTCTTACTTTTCTGATTGCGTACGCGGCGGAGCTGAGTCTCCCCGAGAGATGCGCTATCTGAGTGCCCCATTGGAGCTTGCTATCCAGACTGATACCTAAAAAAGTTGCCGAATCTACCAAATCGATAGTTTGCCTATTTACGACTATGTTAGTACCTAAATTCCTCGCGTTGGGCATAGTGAACCTAATGCACTTAGTTTTGTTAGAATTCAATAACAGATTATTACAAGTGAACCAGTTGTGGACCTGTTCTAGAATACTATTGATATCGACAAAACAGGACTTCGAACGATCTACTTTAAGAATGAGAGAAGTGTCATCTGCGAATAATATAATATCACATAAATCCTGCACCTGAAAGGGGAGATCGTTTATATATACGAGAAAAAGAAACGGACCGAGTATCGAACCCTGAGGCACGCCGAGAGAAACAGCTGAACCTGAAGACCTAACACCATTGATATCTACTCGTTGAATCCTATTACTCAAATATGACGCAAGTAAATTGAGCGCTGTATCCCTAATTCCATAGTGGTGGAGCTTCCTAAGGAGCGTATTATGTTGGACACAGTCAAATGCTTTGGAGAGATCGCAGAACACCCCAATGGCGTCCTGGGATGTCTCCCAAGCATCATAGATATGCTTGACGAGCGAAATACCTGCATCGATAGTTGACCTACCCTTTGTGAAACCATACTGTTTACCATGAAATAGCTATCAAAACCTTTGAAAAATTTATATTGAAGTGGAAATACATCGAGGTTGATATTCTTGTGCGACGTAACAAAATATTCTTCTTTTTTGTGATGTAACTGCGTTCGAGAATATTCGAATAAAAGTCACATTTCCATCCCACAACCTTACCTACTCATATTGTAAATGGAAAATTTCTGAGGATGAATGTTAATGGATGTTTGTTAATTAATCACTCCAAATCTACTAAAAAAAATACATCGTTAGTTATGCAATTTGGATCAACTTGTTACCTAGGAAGTATATCCCCTCAAGCGAAGTCACCGGCTGAAGTTAGTTTAAAATATTTTTCATTATCAAAAGTTTTAATTATTATGTTTTCTTCTTTTCAGGTAACTATCGATCAGAAATATACAGATTTGGTAATGTACAAAATGCAAAGATCAAACGAATTACTTTGGAAAACACATGTGAATTACAGTCTTAACTATGATAGTATACCTTTATAGCTGTACACAGCTTTGTTCAACTTGCTTCAAATGTTCCCTGAAATCACGCTTCGCTCATGAAAACTGCAATATCTAGAATAGGCTATAAATGTAATTGTCAACAATATCTTTCTAACCTTCCTTCGTATATTTTCAATTTTATACCACGAAGTTATACAAGTGTTTGCATAACTTTTTGCCTTATTCAAAGTGCACCGGTAACCTTTACGAATACTTAAAAGAATCTGATTTAAAAATAAACTGTAAGTTCAATTAGTTACGGGCTTGAAAAGACTTCTGTATAAGTTACAGGTTCCTTCAATCAATTAATTTGTACTTGCATAGAAAAGTACTGATTGAAAGGGGTCCAATATTAGCGATTTACATTGCTATTTTTACATTTAAAACGATATTTTCACCAAGGTTCTTGCCGTTTTTTGCGAAATTCTTACGGTCTCGTCTCACGAGCAACCAGCTTTTCTTAAACGTGGTAGACTTAAAATGATACGACTATTATTATAAGTAAGTTAGCTTGGAGCTTCAAGCCGGTGATTGGCAAGAAGTGGCTAAAAAACGGGCAAAGTGGCGTTTCTCTCGTGTCGGAGGTCCAGACACATTTTGGGTCGTTGAGCCAACGGAATAAGTAAGTATTATAAATACTGGTAAAAACATATAAAACAAAGAAAGCTTTTGAATTATTGATGGTGCGACGCAATAACATTTTTAGACTTATACAATGACGAGGGAATGTAACCCCACTCAGGTTTACATTACGACACTAAATCGTTTGTTTGACTTAATAACAGTCGCCTAAAGTCTATATTTAGATAACAAGATCTTCACAAAACAACAATTATAATTAAAGTACGACCGATTTCCTTCAGAAATTATTACTCTAATTTTAAACTTAAATATTCCTAAAACAATTACGTCTTCGCGGTTTTTCCACTTCTGAAGGAATCTAATTGGCACTGGCACTGGCATTGGCACGCTGGCACAGCAAGCCTTTATTTATGCCGCATCGCGGTGTACCAGCTATTCTTGTTAAACGACTTCAAAATAAGGAAATTTTCAATTCGTCTGTATTTTGTTCTATTTTTGTTACCACATACTTTTTTATTGTTTTTTTTAATTCATTTCAAAAGGACCCACTCTCATTCAAAATTTGATACAAATTTGATTTGTGATAGAGAGAGATATTTTGAAATATCCTTAAATATGCCTTCCTGTGTATACATAGACGGTGCTAATAAATTTACATATTTCTTTATTGAGTTAATATTTTTAAAAAGTTCTTCGTAATAACATGTAGGAGTTATTGTTTCAATTGCTCGAGATGAACAATAAAGTTGTTTTAAGTATTTTAGTTACGAGTGCCTTGAAAGGATTGCTAAAGAAATGTGCTTTAAAAGTGATATAATGTCAGTAGAGCAATTTCCTGCACCGTACTGTCTTATGGCCTACGTGTGGAAAATTTGTAGTGTGAAATGAAATAATAATGAAAGGTAATGGCTTGGTTCCTTTTTACAAGCTCTTTTTAAAACTGTAGTTCAATAGCGACAGTGCAGATAAATTTGAAGTTAACCTTCGATTGTTTCAAAGTAACCAAGTAAAATATCAAAATCGAAAAGTTTTATTTTTCATGCCAATTTTGCCAATACTTTTTCTTTTCTTTATTAAAAAGACAACTCCCGCACTAAGAATAGTTCTTGTGCCGCGGAGACTTTTACAAACATACAAACAACGGACAATAAGTACAATCAGACCCGAAACAATTATTTGCGGTTCGCACAAATAATTGTTCCATGTGGGATTGGAACCCACGACTTCCCGACGCAATGGTAGCGGCGTGACGACCTAAACCACTGCGCCAAACACCCTTTATTATTTTTTATACATTTTTTTTACGTACAAAAAGCCTGTTCCTAGGTAAAGTCATTCATAATATACTATCCTAGGCTAAAAATACAGTGCCTTATGCCATCCTAGATTACATTGGGCTGCTAGTATAATATTTACCGACCAATCTTACACTCGGACCTTCTTACAACGGAACAACGGATACATACAGGATGTGCTCTGAGTAAAGAATAATAAGATTTACTGAAATATTTGCTTAGTTGTATAGCTAGATAGTATTATGGATTTTAGGGAAATAGTTATACTTTTATAGTACGTAGTGTAATATTTATTATACAGATTTTTTCGACACCACCTGCGGATTGTACTTTTACTACAATCGTGAAAGGCAAACCAATTATTGCCTTTGTTTTAAGAATCTATTATTTCAAGAATTATTCTTATAACAACGTAATACTATTTAAATAATTTCCGATAAGCGAGAAAGTCTGTCTTTCTGTCTATGGGTCTGTCTTTCTGAACAAATTTAGATCAAAATTTTGATTGGAGATAGTTAATAATCCATGTTTTGTTGAAACATATGTACCTCTATATTATGTAGGTTATTTTCCAGTACGAGAATCAAGTTTAAGTGATTGTAGTCTAAACATGTTTTAGATAATAACGTCTGTCATAACAAATACGTTTAGAATCGTCCTGTACAAGTTACTTCGCTATTCATGAAGCTGTTAACCATTCCCACGTACAACGAGACAGGTTCTATAATGTCACCGGGTTCAGACTATTGTGTACGTTCGGGAAGCCACGCTCACTAAACTATTGCTTTTTACTTTTGTACTATTAACTATAGGATTCTGTAAATATTTCTGAGATCTTTGCTTTATGTGTACCATGAAAATATTGAATGAACCGAATATGATTTCAAAAATATATAGGTATTTACAGTTACTTCAATCTTTTAATCATCAACTATTAAGGCAGAATTTTTCTTGATGAAGGAATAAAATACGGTTCAGAATCCCAAAAAAAAATTACTACGTACTATTATTTTACGTTTTTGGTAGGTAATATAACCTATCAAATATTTTACACATAAAATATAGATTTATATTATATTCTTACTCATAATATTTTCTTACTGTCAGCCATCTTAGCCTGATAAACAAATTAGAAATTTTGTTGACTAGCATTCACTGCAAAATCTATGAAATTCTCAACTTGTTTCCATTTCTTTGGAAAAACTAACCCTTAACTAGCCATTTCTATTTTAACAGGCCATAAAGTGTTCGTATACTTTATGTAGTGGTCGGAACGCGGAAGACCATTGTTGAGCGACATTCCACGAGTTTACTCCCTACCAAGTCTTACTCCATACTAGGTGCTTGTAGGTACTATCATAAGGGAATTCTTACTAACATAGTTTATTAATAGTTTATAGAACCTTGTTCAGTTAAGTTTGAGTTGTAAAGTTAGCGGAAGGTAAGTTAAATGAAAAGTTTGATTTTGAATTTCGATGTGATGTGGAGCTTGTGTTAAGCTAATATACGATGCTAATGAAATACATAACAGACAGACAAACAGACAAACTTTCGCTTTTTCGCAGACTTTTTTTAATGATAATTGTATACTTAGATATACAAGAAAATAAGCAAAATAAGTTCAGTTTTCCTACAGTCTTGGTTAAAAATCTTATGTATTTCATCATACGAAGTAAAGACAAGTTGACTCATAGAGAGGGTTCAGTAACACAGTTATAACATTACATATTTGTCACCCTTTATCTCAATGTATCTCCGCCAAAACACCGGTTGTGCACTATTAGTAAACTTGCCTTGCCCGAAGACAATTTATTCGGATACTAACTGCTCACCGCGACTACGCTTGCGAGTAAAATAAAGCTGAGCATGGATTTCTTGCAATATTTCATGAGAACTTGTTTACCGGTTGAGTTGTAAAATCCTAAGATAGATAGACAGATTGCCTGCTACATGAATTCTTATCAATTGACTTACGCCATATGTAAGTCAATTGATGAGAATTTTGCGGCTTCATTAGCGTAGTGGTCGCAATTATCGCGCGGAGGTCAAGAGTTCGATTCCTACACCGATTAAATAAGTACTTGATCCATTGTTCCAGGTCTGAATACATTATTTATGCATTGTTTGTTTCTAAAATAACATTAATCCGTATTGGCTTTAAACCGACAACGGAAACATACATATTATAAAATATGTATCAAGCCAAATATTCACATTAATTAATTATTACTTCGAAATACGTAATCATATGTAATGCATTATTCATATAATTTTAATTGGACCATGAATTATTTATGTAATTATAATAATGCACGGAAGCAAAATAATATTTCTTATATTTTATAATAAGCTCTTATTTAGGTTTTAAGTAAAGTGTTCATATTAAACATAGTATCGGGATTTCGGCACGGGATCTTATGAATTATTAACTATATTCCTGCAATCTTTATAACATCTTGCACCAAATAATAGACAAGAAATTATAATTTCTTTTGATAAAAAATATATGGGGATTGTGGTGATCTCCGAGAAAAAGATCGATGATCTATCTACCCAATTTTATCTCAATCAGTTCGATATTTTTGTATAAAAGATTAACAAAGAATCATTTTCTTCTTCTTTCTAAAATTGATACTTTTACGATATTTGTTGTATAAAATCCGTCTAGTTAGGTTTGTCCCAAATATCAGCGCTATGTGGTCAGAGTGATGTAAACACAGACTGATATGTAAATTTAGGCAGTAAACACTTCTGCACTTATTGTAATATACATACTTAGACAGGGACTTGGATTCCAGGATCTATTTTCTATTTCTATAAAATAAATTTAAAAGTGTTTCCAAAATTATGGACCTGGTGCAGTGTATACTAACTCAATAGAAATATGTCATTTCTTTAGGCCCTAGCTTAGGTTTTTAAACATCTCCCCTACACATCAAAAAAATAAATTATTGTCTTCTGTAAAACGCAACGCTAAATGTAACTTTTTCAATGGACTATATAATAAAGGTGACCTTTACAATGTTTGTCGTATAAAATTCTTCTAGTTACGTTTGTCCCAAATATCAGCGCTACGTGGTCAGAGTGATGTGAACACAGGCTGATATGTAAATGTAGGCAGTAAAAGATACCCACGTTGTGTTATGTGTAGCACTGCACGGTATTGTTAATTCTGCACTTATTGTAATGTACATACAAATACAGGGAGGGACTTTAATTCTAGGATCTATTTTCTTTTTCTATAAAACAAAATAAGTATTTTTTAAATTCTGCACCAGGTGCAATGACCTCTTAGTCCATTGAAATATGTATTTTTTAGGCCTTAGCTTAAGTTTTTGAGCTTCTACCGACCCCCCCCCCCCCCCACACACACATTATAAAAATAAAAAAGTGTCTTTTGTAAAACGCAACTCTCAATGTAACTTTTCAATGGACAATGTCACCCTTACAATATTTGTCGAATGAAATCCTTCTAGTTACGTTTGTCCCAAATATCAGCGCTACGTGGTCAGAGTGATGTAAACACAGACTGATATGTAAATGTAGGCAGTAAAAGATACCCACGTTGTGTAGCACTGCACGGTATTGTTAATTCTGCACTTATTGTAATGTACATACAAGTACAGGGAGGGATTGAGATTTTAGTATCTTGTGTGTTGAAATGAGTGTTCTTGAAAGTATGTTCCTAGTGCAATAACTACCGCAATTTTAACTGTTCAGCTGCATAATACTAATTGTTGTGTTTTAGCAAGCATTGGCTACCAATTTTTCAATTTAATATCCTGTTTATTTAGTTTCCCATTAATGGCAAACATACAAACGGAAATTATAAAGAGTATTTATCGTTTCTTCTTCATTACCTTATGAGAGTTGTTAAATACCAAAACTGACAAAATCTATCTTTATTAATAACCTCATGAACTTAGCTTAAAAGTAATTGTCCTGTAGTTTCTACCCTTTTTCAATACTTAAGCGTAAGTAATATAAATAGCAAGTTGACAAAATAAACAGTACATCTCAGTACTGCGTCGCTCGGTGTCGGCTCTGCGCTCAAAATAGCCGGGCCCGCAGCCTCCGAGCAGATTGTTCGGCAGGCTGATCAAACGCGCTCACCTGTTATGTTATAACATCTTACGAGGTGCGATCAAAAAAGGGAGATTAAAGTCTTTTTATCTTACCTGAAAATACTGGCCCTTTATGAAGAGAGACTTTACAAACTATTACTATAGTGAGTTTAGTATACTGTCTTTGTGACATGGTCGATAGTTTACCCAACTGCTAACCGATAAGCCCCCAGTTCAATTCCTATGTCGGACAAAGTGCTATTGCACTTTTTTAATATATGTTAGATTATTCTCAATATTAGTCGAGAATATGATAAAGTCCCCGGTAAATAACAATAGGCTCGCCCCTTATTTCATGGGACTAACACTACACTTCTGCCTACAGCTTCGAGCATAACGGTGATGTAGATTTGCTAAAATGAAGGAACGTCTATGAAATAAAACTTTTATAAGCACAAACATCAAACGTACTAAGAATTGAACCGAACAAGCTGCTGCGATTTACCAACTAATTATTCTTCAAAGCTTCCACAACTTTCATCCAGGCTCTCCGTTTGTACTTAGAAATATTTCCTAGTACTACCAACTAGTCTAACTTGTAGAGTTTAATCCGATACGAAGAACATCGGTTCTCAACACAAACGATTGTGCTTGTCTCGTACCCCTATGTCTTAACTTTAGAATATTGTTCACGGGAGTAACTTCATTCTCAAGATTATAGTTCTCGAAATATTATTAATGATTTCTCGTATGTTGTGAACTATTTTATCAAAACGTAGTTTTGAAGGCTTTGTTTCGCCCTTAACGAAAAATAGCCAAATAATTGTATCTCTAGTACTAACGGCGACAAAATTTTAATAATCATTACATAATTTTTAACTTTTTAAATAAGCCGTAAACCGTTTGGCTCATAGTACTAATAAAAATAATAATTAAATTTATTTATTAAAGTATTCAACAAACTTAAATATTGAACTCGCCTTATTAAATAAAGGAGTAAACAAACGTACAACAAGTTTCAACAAAACTTCAAAAGCCTCTTTAGACATTAACTTGACAAAACTTTACGACCAAATATCAGTATAAAATTTAAAAAAAAGCACCTTTTTTTCGCACCTGCCCGTCCGTCCCGAATCCATCCCTGCAAACCACGTGGGCACATTAAGAAAGTGTTGACTCATTCCAAGTTAATGTGTTCCCTGGCTCCTCGCATTATGTTAATTTACCACCACCCTTTAAAGACAATGGACACCAAATATTCAGATAATGAACCATTATTATTGTTACATTAGAATTAAACCGGGATTTTTTTGTTTTTGATGATTCCCGCGTGAGTAAATAATAGCTTTGTGAAGATGTTGCAATGACGGACGAGTTTGTTTTTGAGAATGCGCACGCATAATAATACGCACCATATTTTTATGTTACCTTAACATTTTCTTTAATTATAGATTACCTACACAGATTGTGCACGGCCATTATACTATAATAAAATATAGAATATTTTTGTCTTGATACTCATTTTAAACACGGCTCCGCTAAAGAAATATTAGGAGATTTAAAAAGGCTATTTAATTCTCTAGGCTACATTATCACTTTGTCATATAATATAAAAAGGATTATCACAACTTTTGACCTTTTTTTTTTTTTTTTTTTTTCGTCAGGAAAATGCATTACTGCCTGTCCCGCTCCAGGGAGGAAGCGGGGGTCTGTCGGGCTCTCCCGCCGGCTAGGCGTTCCGGCTTTAAATTTGGCATACGGACTAAAAACCTGACGGTGTTTCTTCAATAGTCACCATAAAGTGGCCAGGACACGGTACCTCCAATTGGATACTCCGCGTATCACAACTTTTGACCTATAAAAAGCTAATTAGATACAGCTGCCTACTTAATATTCAAACTAATAATCATCTTTTAACCTCCCCGAAATACAACAGGTGCAAAGTTGCACCTGGACCCTTTCTACATTTTAATACACCTTTTGGTTGGGCCCAAATCCGGTACTGCACTTACGAATTCGATTTGTAGAACATTTTTTTAGTTCGGCGGGAAATTAGTTTAACATGCTTATTAGTATAATATTTTGAAATGTAAGGACAGTTTATATTATTTTAATTTTGGACTAGTCTCAAATTCTAATTCTTTCACGTTTAAGTTCGGATTCAAATTATAAGTCACTACCGATTCTGAGCAATGCTTCAAGTTTTGAGCCTTTAGTTCGTCACAATTTTGAGTTTAGGCTTCACATAATAAATAAAACACCCGTTGAAAAAAGTCTGAAGAAGATAAAGATGTTTCAAAGCAGTATATTATGAAAGACCGATTTTGTCATCATCAGAAAACTGCAGTCACAAACATGGCATATTTTCACTGACAACGTACGGAAGGCTGCGAAGTACGATATTCAAAGAAAACTGCTAAGTAGATAAATGTTTACAGGAGTAAATGTAAGCGTATTGTCACCCTTTGATGATAAGTATAGGCACAGGACAGCCGTGCTCGTGCTAACTGACATTTTAAAGTTCACAGGCTAATTTGTTGTACCGCGTCACGCGTGGGAAGTGGGACGCTCTTTATTTCAATGTGGGGTTTATAAAGTAAAGCTTAAATTAATAAATAGTAGTATAAAATAAGATGTGATTTTTGGTATTTTATTTCAACTCCACGTTTTATGTATGCTTAAGAAATTATTTTGGATATTGTTAACTTGATCTTGCCCTATGCCAACACTACTTGCAAATTTATTGCGGTATGGTTATTCTGCTACATGAGCTTTAATACTGCGAAATCTGTTCTCTAATTTTGTCCTGAATTCGATGCCAAATATTGAAAGTAAATTAATACTATTCTCTTGAAAAAACATATTATGCCTCTGGCATTTCATTGACCATAACCTAACTTACCAACTGTTATAGCCGGCGTCATAATAATTGTTCACTGGCGCCATGATATTATAATATTTAATATCTCACGGTTAGTCACGAATAGTCACAATGCTTGAAAACACAAACTTCGATCACATGACATTTATATTATTATCTATTGAGTGTACCTAAATAAGATATTTGATAGGAATTCTAATAGCTCCTGCTACTATACTGTTGAAAAACAACAAACTTCATTGACTTAGGAAATTCGGGAAGTGCCTTCCTCACCAAACTGATTTGGATATAGTTTTACAAATTGCAAGTATTAAACGCTACACCAACATATAAAATGATTTGAAGACGAATTAAAAAAAAATATATATTATTGATCATTTAAATTTAGTTGAATTATAACTGCATGTCTCTGGTAATAACAAAAAAATGCTATATATTTACAGCTCAAATCTATAATCACGGGTGATGACGGATCTCTATTAAATCGTATCATGTCTATATCGATTTACGCAATTATAATAATTGAAAAACGAACAAAGCAAACCTTATTTCATCTGAGGAGAGTAGTTAGGTGTATCCGCTGAAAAAAATACCAAAGCTTTCATCTTTCTTTGATTTATTAAAGAGAGAAAGAATGTGGTTTATGTACTTACCTTATGTATTCATAATAATACTAGTTTGTCCTCGCAGCTTCGTCCGCATGGAAAAATAAAAAAGTATCCTACGTGTTGATCCTTGCTATATCCTATCTGAGTACCAATTTCTGTAAAATTCGTTCAGTAGTTTTTGCGTGATTGAGTAACAAACACCCAAACATCCATTTTCACAGACTATCTTTAATTTAAGTAGGAATTTCCCATATTCGTATGTAAAGGCCGAACGATCTAATTGAACTTATCTTTGTACGGAAATTGACAAATATATTGCACAATTTATACCCTAAAAGATTAATAATATTGTATACTTAGGGCAAAGAATAAGCATTGCCATTCAACGTGGCAATGCTGCCAGCCTTCTGGGCACGTTACTCGAGGACGGCGATGCGGAGATATTTTATGATGCCTTTAATTGTATTTATGTTTAATTCCTTTATTATTATTTATTTCATTTGTACATATAAAATTTGTTTTTTAATATATTAATTTAATGTTTAGTAGGTATATGTATAATTATCTTCTAATATTAGCTTACTATATAAATATAAAACTGTAAATTATAATATTGTACAATACATATTATGCAATAACATTCCCGTATTCGTATATTAGTACAACCTCAAATGAGTAATTATACAGAGACATGATGTATCTGTGTGTCGATAGGATTGCTGCTAAGATATTCACGGCACGTATCGCTCGTTACAAAGTGTCCAGATAGCACCTAGTATTGTTGATTTAGAGCCCTAGGTACTGAAATAGACTAGCACTATAATTATTAGGTAATAGTTGCTAGGTCGCAATATACTATTATTTTAAATGTTGATGAGTCGCCATTCTGTCCAATACTGAACTCTAGGACTAAATTCTCTTATATATAATCTGTCTTTCTGTTTCTCTTTTAATAAATCAAATCTAATCTAATTTCTACTACTGAGTGCGAATAACAAATGGTAGTGCGACAGTCGGTTCTGTCGAGTATCGAGGGTTTGACATTCAAAATATACTGCCAAAATAGAGGCGCTAAACAGATTTTCGTGTAAAATTTCTCGATAGCTAGCCGGTTGTCGGTGGTCGATAGATGTAGAAAATCGAGCTGAGAATATCTGTGTCAGTCTGTCATGCTTTGACGACTAAACTACAAGTTGATTAAAACGATATATTGCAGGTCGATAGATTGTAAATAAAGCTGAATAAAGGATGCTACTAGTTGATTAAAAGTAAAGTGAATGCAATACCTTTAGACAGAGAAAGTATAAAAAAGAGACTTTTAAGTTGCTAAAGCTGATATAAAAGGAAAAACAGTTAAAAATACTTGCAGTAACAAATACTCTGTTATTGTACTAAAGTTACAGCGAAATAAATAAAAAGGACAATGAAGCAATTTTCCGGTATCTGGTATCTACAAATATCTAGTAATTCCAGGACTACCCGGAATTGTAGCTGAAGTCTGTTTGTCTAGATTTATTTATACTTTGATTCCTATTTTTATTGTGTAACTTATTTTATCTACGTGGAAATATTTCTTGCGAACTTCAGACTTTCATTCGTTAGTCATCAGTTAAATGTAAAAATACTGTATCTTCCTACTTGAGAAATAGAAGATGATGATTAGTAATAGATTTTATTAAAATAGTAATTTAAACTTAAATATTGTATGGTGCATGACGTGTTTGTAACTTCTAGAGATAAAAAAACAAATATCATATATAAAGATTTAAAAATTGTATTAGGTCGGGGAAAAAGTCTTTTCGCATTTATACTATGTATGAACTTGTAATAAAATCTTTTCTCTACACAAAAAAGCTCGATATTTGGGTAGCTCACGAGCTCACTGAAGGAAACCTAATGAACCGTGTACTCGTTTGTGATTCTTGAAGCCAAAGAGATTTTAATTCAAGTTCATACATACTTATAATGTGAAAAGACTTTTTCCCCCACCTAATATTTAAGTTTTAACTATTCTGTAAACATGCATATAAAAGTCCCATATTATAAATGGGTTGACTTGCTTCAGTGCAACATCGTGTACCCGATTAACAGATGTAATGGCCCGACAGTCCCACTCTTTTGCATAACAAACTAAATGGTTTGTGCAAAATGTGAATTACTTATATTGCAAGTCAAATAATAAATAAGTGTATGTAGTTTGCAAGATTTTATAATTTTGGTGGTTTTGAATATGTGATGAAAATAACAGAAACGTAATTATCCATTTTTACTGTAGTTTAGCTTAAATATTTGATTTTTATTTTGGTGTCCTTTTCTTATTGATAGTTTTTTAAAGCAGTACTTAAAAGGATCCAACATTTTCACGCATTTAGGCAGCGTGATTGACTTTTAGTCCCTCCTAAACTTTAAATAATATGTGAAAAACGTCTTAATATAATTAATACTATAAAATCATCAAATAACCAAAAACTTACCACTGAAATTATTTTAGTATACTAAGTAAAGCAGAACACACCGCATTATAATAATATATTATTATAGTAACGTAACACCAAAGTGTATACAACGCCATCTACCGCCGAGCAGACGTATGAGAGTATTAGTCTCTGCACCGAGTGACGGAGTGCAACGGTAACCCGAGTTGTTTACATAGTACTAACATAATACTGATGTAGGTACGAAGGATATCAAACTTTGGTGTATTTAAAGTAAAGTTGACGCACTGGTTTAGGTCACTACGCCGCTACCATTGCGTTGGGAGGTCGTGGGTTCGATTCCCACGCTGAACAATTATTGTGCGATCCATAAATAACTGTTTCGGGTATAGCCTAATAATTAAAATCAAACATTAGACGAATTCTTACACTCTTACCATTTTATCACCTCATATCAAAATATGGAAGCGAACCCAGTTATGAACAACTTAGCTCTTGCTATCCTTATAAGTTTTCCCAAGCATCTGACATTGTCGAGTGTAAGTCTAGCATTAATTTTACAACAAAAGCAAAATATATACAAAAAAACCTTTGCCAAAATTAAAAAGACACCAAAAACGAGTCTCAAACTTATACTAATTGCAACCAATATAAGGTTACATCATTAAAACTTGAAGTTTTGCATCAAAATGTGTTTGAAAGTTGAAGGAAGTTTCACTTCGATCGGTTTTCAACCGTATACTTTGAACTTTGTTTTATATTGTTTGTTTCAAAATGTTCTTGGCCTTAATTTACGATAGCCTATGGGCGAACCTGCTGGGTTAAATATCTGTTGTTTCTTGGACAATGCTGGCTTTAGAAGTTGATAAATTCTACGAATATTTCGTGAAAAACTATCCCAGGCGCGGGTTTGCGAATAGGACGGCAGTCGCAATAGTTTAGGGCTAAAAACGTTAATGATCATACAAAATAAATCACTCCGTTTATTCGTAATATCTAAGAGAAAATCGGTTTATTCGATTTTAAGTTTAGCGCGGAGGCAAACCTTTACGACGGGGGATTTCTTTCATGAACGATTTATCACAAAAGCTTAGATATTTCATTCGGATATAGTCGCAAACTGAATGTTCTAGGATTATTTTCACGTAAATGAAAATTGTGGATAAAAATCTTCTTAATTTTTACAATAATACTATCAACATTGAAACTCTTAGAGCAATCTCACTCATCTGTAAATGACACTGGCCGTATCTCAAATACTAAGTAATGGTCAATGAATCGATAATATTAATGCCACCACTCTATTTATCACTTAACTGACAGTTTGACAGTTGTCATTTATTTGTTTATCTTTACAGTTCAATTATTAACACCTTACAGATTGATAACGGGTAGGCAGCTTTAAATTTGAAGGATGAAGTGCCAGTGTAACTTCTGAGAAGAAGAATAGCCGTGAGAGACTTTCTCATAAATAAGACAAGGGCTGCTACGAAAAGAGACCCTTGCGTTCCAGGAATAGGGGAGGATTTGGGTTTAAGTTACAATTTAAGTTTTAAAATATTTACATGTTCTTTAAGGACTATTGTGTTTCTGTACGGCAATTGGTTAGCGTGATGTAGGAGGCGTAACGGCTTTTCCGAAGGGGGTAGATGTACGCCTAGTTAAGGGCAGAAAAATAATAAGAAATGTAACTGAGTTGAACAGATGAAACAATTATTATCACTAGGTATAGTGTCCCTCTTTATCTTGTATATAAGAATAATAAATGAGCCAGATAATGCAGCTAACCTACCAAAATTTTAAACACAGGTATTATAAAAGTTTCAGTGAAAAACCTACAAATCTAAAGTATTTTATTATAATACTTTCATAGTGAATTAAATTCGCAAAATAATAAAGTTCTTTCGATAGATTATTTCCTGTGTTGTGGTGTTCTATGTTTGTTAATTAACTACAAAACAAAGATCCATTGATGTAAGTATCGATTAGTTCACACCGCTCCGTCACAATGTAGCATTCATAACGTTCCTAGAAATTAAATAAAGCATTTGTTTGTAAATAGCAACAAGTTTTCCATATCGGAAACTTAAGCAGTACTAGTGTTGAGTAGGACATACAAGAGGCAGTACATTTATCCCGGAAAAGTAATTATTTCAAGATAAGTCCCGTAGGATTATAACTATAACTAGCAAGGACAGGACTATAACTAGCCATTTTTGTGGATATTTTGACAAAATTACTAGCAACAATCCGTCTTTAATATTTGATCTAAAGTTGCAAGTCCCTAACAGGTATTTATTAAAAATACCATCCACTAGCTGAGCCTGTTCGATGTTGAAAAATTATATAGCCCATGATTCACCCTGTTCTTTGACTATCTTAATCTAAATTACCATCAAAATCGATTCAGCATTTTAGGTATAAATGCATAAAAGACAGATTTTTGTATTTATGTTATTAATATGGATACTGCTAGTTAAAGTTTTGCATGATAAATGATTGTATTAGTGTTAAAAGTGTAGCCACACTAAGTATTATTAATTCCGCGGTGGCGTGACCGAAACTCTTAGCTAATTATACAGGGTGCGGCTAATTGTTAGCGCACGTTTAATTGTGAACACACTCGGTGCGGCAAGGGTGGGTACTGATTCTAAAAGAACGTTTGTTTAATCAGTTTTAAAATGAGAAAAATAAGTCGAATAACAGTGACTTGTCAGATCGAAAATCATCTTACTAATAGTATAAACTGCTTTTATACGCTTATAACTGGCTATATTATCACTAGAGGATAAGAAGTACCATTTTACTAAAAATATACTTTAACAAACTCATTGCAAGAAATATAAAAACTAGTCAAGTGCGAGCTGGACTGGCACACGAAGGATTCCGTACCAAAAAAAAATAGGCTTCCGTTTTTACCCTTTGGGTACGAAACCCTAAAAAATATGAAAAAGACAAGGTCTTAACAATAAAGCTGTGTAGCTGCAGTTGAAAATTTCGGTAGAAAAAGCCCTTACACTTATTAACCAACCATGATCCAAAGGCGGCAAATGGCAGCAGTGTCCACTACATACTTACAGAAATAATTCCTCACATATCAACTTCTTTTCAAACCAAGAAATTCCAAACAAAAGCATTTATTAATAAATAAACGACGCTATCAATAGAATAGCTCTAACGCTGCGATGTCCACTACACAATGCACTATGAATGAATGTCGGTTCTATAGAGTATAGAATAAAACAAGATAAGTCCTATTGTTAGGTATTGATGGGAATTTCCTTTATATGTTGTTTTACAGTCGGTGTAGTAAGGTTTGAAATCGGAATGTCGTATTCGTATCTCGATACGAATATGCCATTCATTATCATACGAATACGTCTGACGTTTGTAGCAACTTGAAAAGGATACTTATTTCTTTTTAAAAACACTAGGGGCTCTGAGTACGTAGTTTTCGGAAATAAATCTATTTGAAATATAGACTTAATGACATGAGCGGTTTATAACGACCCAGTGGTCATATAAAGTCCTGTATCAGACTAATCTTTTGAAAGAAATGTTTGTGTATACCAATATTTCTAAACTCCGCAATACGTTTTAGTCTCACTCCAAAAACCACCAATACCTTCCCAAAAAATCAACCCTAGACATCAAAAATAAAGACCATATCAAACCTATCAAAGATAAAAATTATCGACTCCTAATCGTCCTACAACTTACAATAATCGTTCACATAACATTATTCAGTAAATATGAGTCAGATACAACCACATGTCTATATGAACAGAGTCACATTTCTTGTACGCTCCGAAAACATATGTTTCCTATATTTGGTTAGCGTTTTATAAACAAAATGTTCACTGATTCATTGCGCGTGTGATATGCTGGCGATGGTTTAAGAGACAAGCGTTCAGCGAGTGTAATATAAATTATAAATGTTTTTAAAAGCACGTGCACTGTAGACCGTATTAGATGGCTTAGTAATATTTAAGCTGAAAGTAAGCGTGCTTCAAAAAATGCATTAAAAGTAAATTCCAGTAATAATTAGGCAAAAGATCGTTTGAATTTGGCCTAGGTCTTGAACTTGCGACCGCTTGCTTGGCTGGTTAATGCTTACAGCACTTAGCTATCATTCGTAAGCTTCGACTCAAATATTTAGGTGATAAATAGCCACTTGATGATAGTATATAGCTTAGCGTGCTCTTTGCTGGTAGTTGTCGTTAGTGACAATGTTGATCTAGAGGCCCTGGCTGGAACATTGTCACCTGCACTAGGAACCACTATAAAGATTAAATTGAAAGTAATGTAATTTACTTGCTAATGAAAACATTATTATCTCATATTACTTAATTTAACTTTTTAGCAACCGCTATAGCAAAAGTTTGTGATTTTCATAAAATCGCTCCCGCTACCTCTTATGACTTGCGCCGCCCTCGCTCTACCCTATTTGGCGCGCAAGGTCAAGACAGTTGCGTAATCGAATATTTTGAGTAGTGATCTGACATTATTAACATTATTAACGATGACACCACACTCACGTTTTAAGAACATCCACTTTTTATGGAATAAAATGGTTCCGCGTGATTTATGGCCGACTCCCACACACGTAAGTTACTTCGACCACGCGGTGGTCGCGAATTGTAGTTGCTATAATTTATGTTGAGATTTTGTGGTTGTACGTTTTCTAATGTAGCTTTTAAATGATACATATGATCGATGTTGTTTTTATGTTGTGAGTAAATAGAAAATGTATAGTCATTAAAAAACAATATAAGAACATAATAATATGTATGTATATCTTAAGAAAGGGCAAGCATTTGTGAATAAGCTTTCATAAAACTAAATTGTTAGAGCCACAGCTACACATACGTTGTTGAAACAGTTTACCAGTAGTACATAGATATTTACGTAACATTATGACTTTGAATCTATGCTACATATGCAAGGCCAGAAGAACACTAGTAATTGAATAAATCTATATTATAGAAAACTGTAGTCGTCAGATTCCCTTTCAATTACTATTGACTATCGAGGCACTCATAGCTAGTTGTGCTCACCGGTCGGCAAACGATCTGTGAGTTAAGCGACCGTTGGCGCGGTTATTCTATAGATGGGTGACTGCATAGTGGTATTGAACTGAGCGTCTCCGTGCTTCGGAGGGCACGTAAAAAGTCGGTTCCGGTTGTTGTCAATTAAGATAACAGTCATTAAGCCATGTCGAAGGCCTTTCGGGCGGCTTGAACAACTTTGAGACTAGGTTGAACACTAACAATACGATAGATAGATAGATAGACTATTTCCAAAATTCTAATTCTGTATTACTCAAACATGACATAACATGATAATAAAATTCTGCCTCTCATACAACATTCATAAATATGTATTTATTTTCAAACCCAATTTCAGTTAACACAATAAACGTGATAGTGAACAAGTCAATCAGGTCACATTGTGATACAATTATTTGTGCACTACAAATCAATAATGCTGTTTGTTTATACCGTGCGTGTACAGAATAAAGGTATTAAGTAAATTATATCTATATAAGTATGTATTTAGAAGTATATAAGTATGTTTATCAGTTATTTGGTTACCATAGTACAAGCTCTGCTTAGTTTGGAATCAAATGACCGTGTGTGAGTTGTCCAATAATATTTATATATATATTTTTTTTTATATTGACAAATTGTTATATGTGGTTCGTTATTATTTAGTTATGAAAGGCTTATTATAGTAACATTAGGACGCGAATATGCCTTGAATTGCTTGACGTATCGGCGCAGGTTTCACTGGCCGCCAGTTCCCGACATTCGGTTATAAGAACCAAGAAATATACTTAAATGTTCAAAAGTTTTGTATGAAAGGCTTCGCAAAATCGGTTTGTCGAAAGGAGCTTTGTCGAAATTAAACCTCTATATAAGACAACTAAGTAGTAATAGTTATTGCAGTTGACTCACATAAACTGGCTAACCTTTCCGTGAAAATAGTTAATAAAAACACCTTGGCAAATCTGGAAGTTTCATTTTAGCTGTATCCTAATTTAAAACAGATTAAAAATATTGAATTGAACAGGAATAAAATTCTTCACACAATTTTCAGTCTTATAAAGTTATAAAGCTGTTTATTATTAGAATAGAAAAATAGAACCTTTTTTCTCGTGTAAAAGGCTGCATGAGTCAATTTCCTGTGCCACTTGTCGTCTATTAGTCCCGTGAAGAGGCGCTTATTCTTGAAAGCGTGAACAAAACTAGGGCACTTAGGGAAATAACTTAGCTTTATATTATTATTGAAAGCATCATAATATTAAAAATCCTGCATTATTGATATGTAAGATCCATTCTAATATTGTAAATGCGAAAGTAACTTTGTCTTTCGGTCTGTCTGTCTGTCTGTCTGTCTGTTACACAATCACGCCTAAACTACTGAACCAATTTGCATGAAATTTGGTATGGAGATATTTTGATACTTGAGAAAGGACATAGGCTACCCATTCCCATGGGAAAATTCAGGTAGCGGACGAAGTCGCGGGTAAAAGGTAGTAAAATTATATTTAACTGTTCTACTAAAGACATAGTCACATAATTTCTACGTATTTGCCTTTGGAAAAAGGTATATAAAACTTTTTTTGAGTTCAATTCTAAAACAGTTTACATTTTTTGTTTGTATTCGAAAGACCACAGGCTTGATCCATAGGTTTGATCGCATTGTTTCAAATAACATTGAATTTTTATTCCGTATACAAAAGGATTTGAAACACTTTTTTTGTATAAAAGTTTATTTTTATTTTTACAAACAGCTTTGTATTACATTTGTAACTTGGACAAACCTTCCTATTTGTATCGTAATGTGAAGTAAATAAAACGTTTATTTACCTTTTAAACGCAAATTACCGCATTGGATGACCACAACTAGATGGGAAACTGTAGTGCAAAAAGACATGAGTGAGTGTGAGGTTTCCGAAAACGATGTCCAGGATAGAGCGAAGTGGAGGGGTAAGATAAGGAAGGCTGACCCCACTACCATATGGGATTCATAGCATGGAAGAGAGAGAGAGTGTTCATAAATGCTTAAATGAATTGTATCGATAATTGATTAAAAAAATGCTGATATTTCATAATTAAACTTACCTTGTAACTAAAGCAAGCTTGTTACAAAAGATTTTTCCATAAATACATTTTAAAGGTTTCAAATGAGATTAGCCATTTAAAATACATTTTAATATTCTCTTTATAGTAATAGGAAGTTTAATAAACTCTCATGCACACAGCTGTCAAGAGGCATCCATGAAGTAATAAACAAACTATGCTCAGAATTAATAATTATAAATAACAACTAATATTGAATGCATCATATTTACGGCTAGAAGTTTCCGTCCCCTAATAAAGTCTTCCGACCTTGTTCAACAGATATTGTTTATAGGAGCTGTTTGAGGAAAATGGAGGACGTTATTGTTAGTGCGTGTTGATTGGTCCATTTGTTTACAGACTACGTGCATCAATTTATTATGTTATTTTAATCTACGCAAAAGATAACTTTATAAGTATAGTACATTAAGTTAAACAGTTGATTCGGTTAGAAATATGATTAATTGTATATTTGTAGAGTAACATTCAAAAAAATACAGAATTCCAGGCATTTTAAAGCAATTTGTGTATTTTTATTTTATCTTGTCGACTGAAAGTTTAGCTACTTGACCACAGATGGCGCTAGGTTCGCGTCGCATAGTAAACTTGACTGACAGCGCTAGTAACGTACAGCGGCACATTCATGAACTACATGTAGTGTCGTTCATACGAACTAGATGGCGTTACAAACGTGTGCGTGCACTGAAACTTTCAGTTTCACGATTTATCACTTAATTAATTAAAAGGAATGTCGTTCGCTTTCACTATCTTATTAACAACAATATGTCTCTACAAACATCTTGTTTACAACTGTGATAAAACTATTTATACACCAAACGTTATGTCATTGACCCCTCAAACGAAAGAGCTAATAAGGCTTTTACAGGCGATACTACCCAAGGGTGTTGCAATTTGTCGAGTCATTTACAGCGGACACATTTAGATCTGTTTGCATGGCCGTAAACACGCCCTTACTATAACCACCCACTATAGCCAGTTTAACTTGACCCCTCCCATCCCCCTGTCCTTTAAACAAAAGTATAGAAAAACCACATTGTCTTACAAACTGATGGGTCTTGTAAACTGGTTCGTACACCGGCCACCCATTGGCAGGTGACCACGATCACGTCACCTTTCACAATGGTATCGTTATAATAAAACTCGGCTAGTTTTCCGCGGGCGCTTCAGCGAGAACTACCCTCATTTACCTCGCCCATTTAACTCAGTTTGTAAGCCACAAAATGATTTGAAATGAACTGGCGAACTACAAAATTATTAAGGGCTATAAAAAGATACATCGAATCCCGTTTCTACAGAAAATATACAAAAATGAACAACATGAGAAAGAGAAGAGAATCCGTTGCTTCTGTGTACAGAAAAACTACAAAATTCCTAAGCTCTAACACAGCAAACTTTTTGAAAAAAATGCCTAATAATAAGAAGCGACAAATAATTACTATTGAAGAATCAGATGACAATATTGATGAGAATATCACCAAAGTCGATGACGTCGCAGAAGATGATGACGATTTGGGGGAAAGAGAGCTAGATTATTACCTAGGCGTTAGAAAGAGAGAGAGCTATTGGCGAGACCCAGCTGCTAAAGAACAGATAAGGAGAGACTATCTCGTCAACCATTGCGGTATCTCGGAAGAAGATTATGATAAGAATTATAAAAAAACTATCATTTCTAAACCATCTTATACTGTACAACCTAAGTTGAAACAAGTGCCTTTTAAGATACATAGAAAGAGAAAAACAGCGGATTTCAAAGACGATTCTTGGAGGGAAAAAAGTGGGATTTTTAAACTATTCTACAGGCGCGATAGTGAATATACTACATCAGATAGTTATAGTGAATGTGACTCGAATGAAGACATGAGAGATACATACAGTTTAAATTCGAGTAATGAAGATATAGATAATGTGATCGAGTATCTAAATGAATTAGACACGGGGTCTAACAGTGTTAAGGTTTGTGTTCAAGACATTCGGTGTTTTTTGCAATTTTTTGTTCGTGTTTCGTGATTGATGCTTGTACATAAAAAGTTGATTGTGATTTGATTTTTGTATCGAGTTTGTGTGTAATATTGTTGTTTAAAGTTGTACTGTTATTAAATTATGTACATATCTAGATTATATGATTCTTTGCTTCTTTTAAATTTGTTTATGAAGATTTCTAGCATCTATTTTATTTTATTATTTTGTTTCAGACATTGGTTTTTGATTAGTAAATGTAAGAAAATTTATTGTGTTGGTACTACACCTACTCATTACCATTGTATATAGATTAATTACAAGGGGGTTAGTTATTGAGTCCATCGCATTGGTCTAGTACGAAATAGGGACTTTGAAAAAAATGATTATTTACGAAAAATCTTAAGGAAACAGGCGTTAATTTTTAAGATTATTTTTCTCCTCATAATTTAACTTTCATTGTTCCAGGGTGTTCGAATAAAAGAAGTGTCAGAAGGCAGACCATGCGACAACTGTCCAGAGCTGTGTCCCGGGTTCATTCCCCACGCATGGAGGTAAGCGTTAGTCATTTAAGGAAACGATCATCGAACCTTGATACCGGCCCCGAAGACTTCACCTTGTGCATACAAATAAAGTAATAGAATTCTCTTAAACGTATCTACGAGTATCTGACTTATTTACATAGGACTTCTTCCTTATGACTGTTTTTGTAAATGATGAGTTTATTTTATTGTTTAGGTGTTTTTCCTTCTATTTATTTATCCACTTAGTTCTCATCTACACTTTTGATTTGTTAGAGATGGTCTTCTTAAATATGCTACTTTTAGCTCCCGTGCTGGCTTCATCGTTTGCAGCCCTAAATTGCTTCGAAAGTTTGACAAAGTCATCCAAGTATTTAGTTAGGGTCATCGTCAATTTAATTTCAGCTGAATTGAATTGAATTGAAATTTAATGTTAATATATTCATTTGAAATTTTTTTCACTAAATTAGAAAAATCTTATCTCTAATTAAATAAGACATCTTGCTACTTTTGGCAATATTTTAAATGAATAACATTGTTAACAATTATTTTTAAAGAATTAAAATCGTTCGGCATCCCTCGCCCAGCAGTGGGACAGTATGAATTAAAAAAACAAACTAGAACCAACGCAGAATCACATACCACACTGACTCACAAATTATCATGTTATTGAATGTAAATAAATACATACAACAGTTTCCTTTTTCACTAATCAGATGTCCATGTTTTCAAGCCTGCGGCAGGGCATTTCCTATGACGCGACATTAACTTACATGTTAAATGCTTTGTGTCGTATTTGGTTTGCGTCGATATGTATCATGCGTTACTTATTACGCACTTGCATGTAGCACGTAGGCCCAGGCTGTTTTTTGTCACGTCACGTTTACACCCGAAAGTGTAGGTAGTGTAGGTACAGAAGTGCGATTTATAACCCCTATTGACTATAGACAACCGGTTAGCCATCGACAAATTTTGTATGAAAACCTGATCAGCGCCCCTAGCTGATTTTACAGAAACCATTTTTTATATTTCTAGTTGACTATAAAAAATTGCGCTACTAGTGAAATGAAATATAACCACATTTTGCCTTTTAGTCAGTCCTGCGTAATAGAGGGTCGAGCTTATTGCCATTTAACGAGCAAATTACTATGTACCAAACATATTGCCAAATACAGAGTCTTTTGCCGTCGAAATGCCAACGTTATTGTCCTGTCGTTAACAATACAAAGGTAGCATAAAAATAAATATTTTCAGACAAGCAAATGGACTTTGACCGGATCAAATCTTTAAACTTTCGTGTTGCATGTTTATGTCATTTAATTTAATATTTATTATTATAATATAATGTAATTATATTTCAATATGATATACTTATTAATAAGTACATTGACTGAAGGACATGAGCTGACATTATTATATACCTACATAGCACATATTATGTACATTCAATGTTCTTTTGCGCATTCAATCCTGTGACATTTTTAATAAGGATATTTTTATCTGGGATTTATTATTGTGTTCATTATCCTTAGTAAGTATTCAGTTTCTCTGAAACTAAAATTACACGAATAAAGGAGTACAACGTTCTAATTCCCTAAAATAAATCCTTTGTCAGTATCTTTAGTTCTTTGTTAAAACATCGTCGCAACATTTCAAAAACATTGAACAATTTATTTTATACACAATTACGTTTCTTAGCCAACCATTATTGCTCATTGACCTCAAGTTGTTACTCTATTACTTCTTTTTCTTGTCCTTATCCCACGTTACGTAAGGTTTACACAATATTATTTTCTTTTTCAAAAAATGATGCTGTATAATTTTGCTCAAATTTGGACTCTATTGCTGCCACACAACGACTAAACTCAATTTACTTAACAATCCATCATACATACAACTATAAAATCTCGCCTTCTTCCCATAGACGTAGGAAACCAGAGAACTCCACTTAGTACGATACTTACAAACTTCTTTAACTTTATTCACTCCACACAACTTGTCATACACTTCTGTAATCTAATAACGAATACACTATCACTTTTAAATACGTCGCTACTTCGGGGAAGAAAGGGCGTAAAAGCCACTTTTGGCCAAAATGAGTTAATAATGCAACTTTGTTTAGTTTTCGACGCTCTATCGATCTGTATATTTAAAATTTCAATATTCCCAAAAAAATGGCTTTTACCCCCATGATTTTTTTCTCACCAAAACCATTTTTATTAAAAAAAATTGACGTATATGACATTATTTAATTATTTCAAATTAATAAGGGCGTATCACCATAGTATGAAAGAATATTTGGTCGTAAATACAATATTTATTACGTATAAATTAACTAAAATTGATAAAATAGTATAAAATAATGGTATGTTTGTAATTTATTCTACTAGGTAGGTATTGGTGTATTAAATAAATAAATTTAGTTAAGATGCAAATCAGTTTTATTCATTCATAAATCAAATCAAATTGACAATAATTAGTAATCTTCTTTTTTTTCTATTTCCTTTTCTGTTTTTTGTTTCGTTTTCTTACTTTTTATAAGATGATAGTAATTATTTATCACAGTTAAGTTAAAATTTAAATTAATGAAAATAATCAAAGTTCAATTCAATTTAATCTTTTCTTTTGTTTCACTATTCATGAATCGTGTGCATTTAACTTAACAGGTAGGTAACCTAATTCGTTATAATAAATTTTGTAATATAGAACTATGATAAATCAGATAATAATAATTATTATGCTATTATTTTGAGCTTCTATGCTACTTAATTTCAATATTCACCACATTAAATCTTACAAAATTATAATAATAATAATAATAAGCCCCCTAAAATCCTACCTTACGTCCGAGCCGAACACCAGGCCACGTGGGGGGCGGACATGCGTACAAATTAAACTTACGTAGCTAACAAGGCCAAGGTAACCCTTTAAAATGGAGAATGAGTAAAAGAATATATGATTTACGGTCGCTGCCCGGGGGTCGCCGGGGCACACCTGGGGCTGGTGCTGGGTGTAGCAGCATGAGAACCATCGGCGGTCTGGAGTTGAGCAGGCGGGCTCCCACCGATAAAAATACGACAGCCGACATCATCCCTCATCCCAATAGCCCATCAGAAATCTCGTCACCATCAAGTAGTCTTTTTCCTTCACCTAGCTCATCCCCCAACCCATTCCAAAATCGTCCTCACTCTGATCATTCGTCATCACCCTCATCGTCACCACTGGCAGTAGATGTTGTCCAAGAAGCACACGCTTCTCATGATGGACCCACTACTGCCAAATCACGCGCGAGAAGAAAATGGACAACTGATATGAACATGTTCATATGGCGCACCTACCTCATCACATCCAGACTTGAAACGCACACTAGAGGATACTTAGACCCGCTCCATAAAGCTTTCACAGAAAAATATCCAGAAATGAATGCATCCAAACAAAGTGTAGGAGACCAACGCAGAGCAATAATTAATAACAAATTACTACCCACAGACACACTAAAGGAAATAAAAGATGAAGTAGCCAATTATCTACAACACAACGACCAACCTCTCCCCACACTCACACAGGCTTCAACTAGAATGCGATGGTCGGATGACATAAACGAAACAATAATCCGACTCTATTATGAAACATCCGAACTCGAAACCAACATGACAGGACTCCGTAAAAAGCTTCACGATAAATTCATCGAAACCTACCCACATTTGTCCCATATATCCGAGCAGAGAATTTCTGACCAAAGAAGAGTCATTGTCAATAACAAAATGTTGTCTGAAGACAGAATACTCCAAATTCGTCATGATGTCGAAACACAATTACGGTCTAACACTCTCAATCACCCAAATACAATCCATACACAACATACAGCCACCCAGTCATCTACTGAAGCCACACAAACAGACTCTGAACATGCGGAACCATCACTCTCGCAGGATATCCCTCACACAAATATTGAAACACAACACAATCATGCAAATATTAACCTCTCTATAGACTACGCTAAAATTGATCAGCAATTCCGAACTACACTTGATACATTCAAAGAATCTGAACCAACCTCAAGACCATTCCTACCCAAGCAAAAACCATCTAAAAAGTTTGCTTTAATAGTTGAACATCTTGACAAGAATATCCTCCCCAATTATTTAAATACTGAACAAGATTTTGTAACTTTTCAAACGATATTATATTCAGCAGCCCATACAGCTGTCACCTGTAATGGTACTAAACTAAAGTCTAATAGTAATCGGCCAAGAGTGTTCAAACCACCGTGGCAGAGAAGACTTGAAAGCAGAATAGATACATATAGATTAGAAGTGGCTCGATTAACGCAATACATCCAGGGAAATAGAAGTGATAGAATATTAACAACAGTAGAAACAGTAAAAAGAAAATATCAGAATCATGCCCAATACGAAAACGCTAACACAGAAATAGAGCATTTCTTAGACACAGTAAAACAGAAACTAAGCGCGGCTGCCAGTAGATTAAAACGGTACCTCACTTGCACTGCACGGAAAAAACAAAATTCACAATTTACACACACTGAAAAATTATTTTACAGAAGTCTTAAATCCAATAATCACAACACAAACACACAGGAAAATAGACTACCAACAGCTGAAAGCTTACGCCAATTCTGGAGCAATATTTGGGAAAGACCTGTACAACATAACCCAGAAGCTGAATGGGTAAACGCTGTGCATGAGCAAACTGAGCACATGCCGGCAATGCAGTTCGAATTTATTTCTCTAGACACATTCACACAAGTCATCAATCGCACACACAATTGGAAGTCACCCGGCACCGATAATATACATAATTATTGGTACAAAAAATTCAAATGCATACATCCCTATCTACACAATCACATAAACACATTCATTCATTCACCACAAACAATGCCACCATACATCACACACGGAATCACCTATATGCTACCAAAAGACACAAATACGGACGATCCATCTAAATACCGACCCATAACTTGTTTACAGACTATTTATAAAATACTAACCGCATGTTTGAGTAGAACTATTTATGCTCATCTATCAGAAAATAATATTCTCGCTGAGCAACAAAAAGGCTGTAGAAAGTATAGCCAGGGATGCAAGGAGCAGCTTACAATAGACGCAGTAACTATTAATGAAGCATTTATTAAAAAACATAACATTCATACAATGTTTATTGATTATCGCAAGGCGTTTGATTCTGTGCCCCACAGCTGGCTATTGCATATCTTACAATTATATAAAATTAATCCCACAATCATCACATTTTTAGAATCATCTATGAGGAACTGGAGAACTACACTCAAAGTAAATCATTACGTATCACCAATAACTACTGAACCAATTTGTATTCGCCGTGGTATCTACCAAGGCGATGCCCTTAGCCCACTCTGGTTTTGCCTTGCATTAAATCCCCTTTCTAGTCTCCTAAACAACAGTAATGCCGGATATACTCTTAATTCCACTCACAACCAATTTTGTTTAACTCATTTAATGTACATGGATGACATAAAACTCTTCTCAAGTAATAAAGAAGACCTGTTTAAGCTAGCCGATATAACGCAACAATACTCCAAAGACATTTGCATGGATTTTGGAGTCGACAAATGTAACATTCTATCTATCACAAAGGGACAAATAGAGAGCAATAGATACGCCCTAGAAACCGGACAAAATATTGAGCCTATGGATGATCACAGTACTTACAAATACTTAGGATTTAAACAATCTA
Source organism: Anticarsia gemmatalis (assembly GCF_050436995.1). NCBI lineage: Eukaryota > Metazoa > Arthropoda > Insecta > Lepidoptera > Erebidae > Anticarsia > Anticarsia gemmatalis. The sequence continues at coordinate 12,188,881 of NC_134749.1, read as the reverse complement.
GAAAAATAAATCAAAAAGAAACAAAAATAGAACTCACAACAAAATTTAAACACCGCCTTAACCTAATCCTTAAATCGCACTTAAATTCTAGAAATATTGTCAAAGCCATTAATACTTTTGCTATCCCTATACTCACCTACTCATTTGGAATCATCAATTGGTCACAAACAGACCTGAAAAGCCTGCAACGCATTATAAATACACACATGACCAAACACCGCAAACATCACCCAAAATCTTCAGTCGAGAGACTCACACTACCACGTAAAGAGGGCGGCAGAGGGCTGATTGACATTCAAAACCTATACAACAAACAAATAACATCACTCAGAACATACTTTCACACTAAATCACAACACTCAGCCCTTCATGAACACATCACAAACATAGACATCAAACTCACA